>NC_081792.1:22009649-22609649 GCF_963082965.1 Carassius carassius
TAAGTACTGAAGATTTGGATTCTGCTCTTGCCAGTCTTAGAGCTTCAACAACTGAGAGCAAGGCAGTCTCAGTTGAATGTCCACTTCTGAAGCCAGATTGGTTGCTGTCAAGGAGGTTGTTGTGTGTGAGAAATGTAGAGACTTGTTTGAACACAGCTCGTTCAAGTGTTTTTGCAATAAGAGGAAGAAGGGAAACTGGTCTGTAGTTCTCTAAAAGAGATAGGTTGAGGTTGGGTTTCTTAAGTAGTGGAGTTATACGTGCCTGTCTAAATGATGAGGGAAAAACAGCAGTGTGGAGGGAAGTGTTGATGATGTGAGTGAGTGCAGGTACAACTGCAGGAGAAATATATATACATAAATATATATATATATATATATATATATATATATATATATATATATATATATATGCTTATAAAACAGGGTAGTTTTGTTATTAACTCTGAAAACTAATATTTTACATTCAACACCCCATAACCACCATTCTCCTGCCATTTCAAAGCTCCTCCCAAGCTTTTAGGGCTGAAGGGGGTGAAAGGTTAAGGGAGATCAGTTTCAGAGCACCTGGTTTGAAGCAAACGGCTTCAGAGAGGCGCTCCTGCTGGTGGTACTTGTGTGCTTTCTTGCCCAGCTGATATAGTCTTGTACCCACACCTCAGTTTGGTGCCAGTTGTAATCCCAAACCTCATTCAGAATACCCTGCTAAAGCCAAACCAACCTCAAGTATTTAATATTTCCCAAGAAATGATGCAAATCTATGGCAAAGATTATTACAAATACACAGACAGGCTACAGCCAAATTGGATTTGTCTGCTTGCCTCACACATTTATATTAAATGCTTTAAGCCACCTTAGTGTGTGAGATGTGTGAACGTACCAACACTTATTAAGAAAACTGGCCCTGTTGTTCTCACTTTAGGTGTGAGAGCAGGAGCAGAGGTGAACACATAACTAATAAGCATAACTAGTGCTAATAAACAGCTCCAAATTTAAATGGCACATGAAGAAGTTCATTTACAACCCGAATTCCGGAAAAGTTGGGACGTTTTTTAAATTTTAATAAAATGAAAACTAAAGGAATTTCAAATCACATGAGCCAATATTTTATTCACAATAGAACATAGATAACGTAGCAAATGTTTAAACTGAGAAATTTTACACTTTTATCCACTTAATTAGCTCATTTAAAATTCAATGCCTGCTACAGGTCTCAAAAAAGTTGGCACGGGGGCAACAAATGGCTAAAAAAGCAAGCAGTTTTGAAAAGATTCAGCTGGGAGAACATCTAGTGATTAATTAAATTAATTGATATCAGGTCTGTAACATGATTAGCTATAAAAGCTTTGTCTTAGAGAAGCAGAGTCTCTCAGAAGTAAAGATGGGCAGAGGCTCTCCAATCTGTGAAAGACTGCGTAAAAAAATTGTGGAAAACTTTAAAAACAATGTTCCTCAACGTCAAATTGCAAAGGCTTTGCAAATCTCATCATCTACAGTGCATAACATCATCAAAAGATTCAGAGAAACTGGAGAAATCTCTGTGCGTAAGGGACAAGGCCGGAGACCTTTATTGGATGCCCGTGGTCTTCGGGCTCTCAGACGACACTGCATCACTCATCGGCATGATTGTGTCAATGACATTACTAAATGGGCCCAGGAAAACTTTCAGAAACCACTGTCGGTAAACACAATGGTCGTGCCATCAGCAGATGCCAACTAAAGCTCTATCATGCAAAAAGGAAGCCATATGTGAACATGGTCCAGAAGCGCCGTCGTGTCCTGTGGGCCAAGGCTCATTTAAAATGGACTATTTCAAAGTGGAATAGTGTTTTATGGTCAGACGAGTCCAAATTTGACATTCTTGTTGGAAATCACGGACGCCGTGTCCTCCGGGCTAAAAAGGAGGGAGACCTTCCAGCATGTTATCAGCGTTCAGTCCAAAAGCCAGCATCTCTTATGGTATGGGGGTGCATAAGTGCATATGGTATGGGCAGCTTGCATGTTTTGGAAGGCTCTGTGAATGCTGAAAGGTATATAAAGGTTTTAGAGCAACATATGCTTCCCTCCAAACAACGTCTATTTCAGGGAAGGCCTTGTTTATTTCAGCAGGACAATGCAAAACCACATACTGCAGCTATAACAACAGCATGGCTTCGTCGTAGAAGAGTCCGGGTGCTAACCTGGCCTGCCTGCAGTCCAGATCTTTCACCTATAGAGAACATTTGGCGCATCATTAAACGAAAAATACGTCAAAGACGACCACGAACTCTTCAGCAGCTGGAAATCTATATAAGGCAAGAATGGGACCAAATTCCAACAGCAAAACTCCAGCAACTCATAGCCTCAATGCCCAGACGTCTTCAAACTGTTTTGAAAAGAAAAGGAGATGCTACACCATGGTAAACATGCCCCGTCCCAACTATTTTGAGACCTGTAGCAGAAATCAAAATTGAAATGAGCTCATTTTGTGCATAAAATTGTAAACTTTCTCAGTTTAAACATTTGCTATGTTATCTATGTTCTATTGTGAATAAAATATTGGCTCATGTGATTTGAAAGTCTTTTAGTTTTCATTTTATTAAAATTTAAAAAACGTCCCAACTTTTCCGGAATTCGGGTTGTAGGCAAGGCATACCACATAATGAATTGCTGTTGTACTCTAAAGTAAAGCATTTTATTTGGATTTTATATAAGGAAATAATTTAAGAGATGTTGGGAATGGAAAGCAAATCCTGATTATCTACACATTAGTAGGCAGGCTAACTGTTGCTTTTTAAATTAATAATGTAATCCAAAGAAAATCAAAAAGCCTAACTCAGAGGGAAAATATTTTGACATCATTATTGTATCAAAAAAAAAAAAAAGATTTGTGACAGACAAAGATTTTGCTTTAATTTTTTCTGAAACTCTGTTACAAATGTGCTTCCTACTGTATGCGGAAAAACAAGAGGCTGAATCTTTGAGCTCTTTCGTAATAGTTCATGAGAAACATAATTTAATGTCCTAAATCAAAACAAACTCTCAGAAGACATATTCAAACACAAACCAGCACAACTCCAGATATTCCATCATCTTCCATCATCAAATTAAGTTGAAACCATATATATATATATATATATATATATATATATATATATATATTTTTTTTTTTTTTACGTCTAAATTATCTGTAACTAACTGGAAAAAATCTGAAACACGTTCATCCTTTGTCTTGCATCCATTGTCCTAAGCTCTTATTACTATTGTTCTGTGCTACATTATTAATAAATGCACATGTGCACATACACATTGTGTTTCCTCGCCCACAGACACGTTTTTTTTTCAGCGCACATTAGAAAGGTGATACTCACTAATGATCTGTTAAAACTACTATGCAAGGCAAATGAAGACACAGCACACACATGGGAAAGGGTAAATGCACATTTCCTGCTCTTGTGTCTCCATTCAGAGCTCACTAAAATACCATAATAATTTATTTGAACCATTTGCTTTTTCATATGAAATTTGCCTATATGGCCTTACTAAATTTAGTAAACTAAAATAATCGCATTAAGTCACGAAAAAAGCATTAATGACTGCTGTTTTCATTCAAAGGAAATATGTCTGATGTTTTTGGAGTAAAAAATCCATTGAGAATTTTTCAAGTCAAAGATGAGCAATTTGAAAGCACAACAAGTCTTTTGTTGAATAAAACTCATTTAAACCATTACTGCTGAGTTATGGATTTTCAGTAAAACTGTGGCAGTGAATGCCAGATGCTCAATCAAACTTAGTATATTTTCAAAAACCACCAGCCATCTCACACAATTTCGCAATTCAGTCCATCAAGACGTATGTGAAACAAGCTTTAGGACAAGAGGTGTAAAAGAGCCTCAGTAAAAATAAATAAATCCCAGATTAATTTGTTAATTTGTACTCATAGATACAGTAAATAAAGGCTGTGGTATCTGACTAGGATAAATGGGAAACATCTCCTAACATCCAATATCCTTTCTGTCTGGTCATGTCCGCTCTGGTAAAAGCATGAAGAGAGCAGTAAACAAGCCTTGAAAATATTCAGAGGAGGAAGAACTGATGGGACACACTTAACTATCCCCATTCATCAAGAACCCTGTTTTCATTCACTCACATCAGTTATTCTGCCAGAGCCACACAAACTGGAGTTAAACATTTGAACAGCACCAACAGACATCTATAAACCACCACATGACCACGTGACTTTTGATATGCTCTATGCCCATTAAAGAGAAAATTAAAAGGTGGTTTCTCTTTCTCTCTCAATCGATCCTCACTCCACCTCCCATACACAAAGCTGTAGTGACCCCTAGTGGTCACAGACTGTACTCACAGCAGTTGTCGGGAGGTTGCAGACTGTAGTTGGTCAGTTGACACCAGCCCACGGAGAAGATGTCCCTGGAGTCATACTGACACCAGTAATCGAACGCTCCTCTCCAGCCAGCAGACATGATGAATATCCTGTCCCCTCTCACCTCTCCGATGGTAGCAGGACACATAAGGTAGGGTTTCTTTCGGTCCAGCATTTCCAATTTCATTCCAGGTTTAAAGTAGTTCTGAGTAGGTTTGGGCGGCTCCTGAGGCATTCAAAGAAAACAGACCGTCCATGAACAAGAATAAATTAATAATAATAACAATAAATAATGTAATAAATTACATTTTAAAATATTTTATAACAGAATATAGTTATTACAGTCATTTAAAATAGAACTGATATTTCACAATATTACTGTTTTACTGTGTTTTGATTGGTCTTGGTAAGCATAAGAGACTTTTTTTTTATCTTACTTATTCCAAACCTTTTACTGGTAATGTATGCTAAAATCTAAACATTTGAATGAAACAATTTTGTTGTAATATTTATTCTTGTCTTAATTTAAGTTTTGCAACAAACCCACTACTTTCCATTTATTCCAAAGCTTTATCCATGGATCTATGAAAAGCGTGTTAACATGGTTTGCAAATGAAAGCAATTACCTTTTTAAAGGCTGAAGCTGGAGCCATCTTCATGTTTTTAATAGGAGCATGGGCCAAGAAGAGGCATTAATTCTGAACCCTAATTATGGGAAATGGCTATTAAACAGAACATGTATAATGAACAAAAATAAAAATAAGTATATTGCTATATATACGTACAGCCAAGGGCAAATTTTAACTTTAAAATAATCATTATGCTTTATGAAAGGGAAACAAACAGATTCTAATCAATTTAGCTTTGTGGGATGTCTGCAAATCACTTTTAAAATGACAAATTTGAAGCCATAACCAACTAATTAAAACCTAAACTGGACTTTGTTTGAATCCTTCATTTAATCCATAACAAATAGGTTATTTAATTATGAAAAAGGATTAACAAAAAAGAAGAAGGTTTTAATGTCAAAATGGGATGAAGTAGCAGTTTTTTACTTCTGCAGTGGGTTTTTCCCATGGTAATCTGCAGCACCACATGAAGTGGACAGAAACTGGACAGCCAGCAGAGCTCTTAAACAGCCAACTGAAGAAAAGAGAAGAAAAGAAAAGAAAGAAAGAAACAAAGAAAGAAAGAAAGAAAGAAAGAATTTTATTAATAGCCATAAAATCCAATATTTTCAATAATCCAACACATTATTTTTCGTTAAACCTACACTATAATGTTGAAGTCAGCAAGATTTTTTTTTTAAGAAATTAATACTTTTATTCAGTAAGGATGCATTAGAATTATCAACAAATGAGCATAAGTCACAAAATGTATACACAAATGTGAACTTAATAAATATCAGGTGGTTACTGTGGTAAAACTACACACTGAAAAAAAAATGGTGGTGAAACAATTTTCATTTAGAACTTGCTAGTAAGTTTTGCAAATATTAACAAAGAAATTGCAAGTAACACACCGAATTAAATGTGTAATTTTGAAAAAGAAAGCCTGACAGTATTTTCTTGTAAAATATAATCCAATATTATTAATACATTTGAAAAGTTTCTTTTTTTCCCTAGTGCATATGTTAGATATGTTAATATATTGCCATAAAACATTTAAAAATAAAAATAAAAATCACTGGAACTATAAAGGCAATTGTGGCATATTGGAACTAATGTACTTTAAAGAGTTTTTTCAAGAGATGTGAAATTAAAAAAATTAAAATAAAAAAAACACATGCATTTCTACTTTATTTCTTACTTGCTTATCCTGCCAAAGTTTTCAGCTAAAACTCCAGATGATGCTAAAACCAAAAATTTTGCAAAAAAAAAATAAAAAAAAAAAAATAAAAAAAAAAAAAGATAGAGATAGAATCCTTTCAATGTCACACCAGTATTCTAATCTGAAACTACTAGCCACTTGTGTCCAGATAGCAGACAACCTCTCGCTCTCCCCTCTCCTCCTTCTCATTCTTCTGTCTTAAGCTGTGAATCCCATTCAGAGTGTTGTCATTAAGATTCCAAACTGCCGTAAAAAGATCATTAGCCATGAGTCTGCAGCAGTACATGAAAAGGATTCCAACACCTCCCATTAACAGATGATGATGTCTACGTTTTTGTGGTCTCTCTCTCTGCCTGTCTGTCTTTTCAAGGTCCTTGCACCACATCCCCCCAGACAGGAAGCTTTCTCTTTTGACACGGCTGCTTTAAAGTAGGATGGGGGAGAACATAGATATTATGAATACACAGATAAAGAGAATGTGAAGATACTGTATGTGAAGAGTTGCAGATGTAATTGATCTCAAGCACTGATCTGATGTTTCCATTGGATAGTCCTGGTAAAGTTCTGGCTTCTTTTGATAGTGCTGGTAAAAAAAATAATAATAATAATAAAAAAATAATGTGCATTAAATGAATGCAAACCCTTTTTAATAACATTATTATGTAAAAACACTGTTATACAGAAGAATGTGTATATTGTTCTGTCAAGTCAAGTCAAGTCACCTTTATTTATATAGCGCTTTAAGCAAAATACATTGCGTCAAAGCAACTGAACAACATTCATTAGGAAAACAGTGTGTCAATAATGCAAAATGACAGTTAAAGGCAGTTCATCATTGAATTCAGTGATGTCATCTCTGTTCAGTTTAAATAGTGTCTGTGCATTTATTTGCAATCAAGTCAACAATATCGCTGTAGATGAAGTGACCCCAACTAAGCAAGCCAGAGGCGACAGCGGCAAGGAACCGAAACTCCATCAGTGACAGAATGGAGAAAAAAACCTTGGGAGAAACCAGGCTCAGTTGGGGGGCCAGTTCTCCTCTGACCAGACGAAACCAGTAGTTCAATTCCAGGCTGCAGCAAAGTCAGATTGTGCAGAAGAATCATCTGTTTCCTGTGGTCTTGTCCTGGTGCTCCTCTGAGACAAGGTCTTTACAGGGGATCTGTATCTGGGGCTCTAGTTGTCCTGGTCTCCGCTGTCTTTCAGGGATGTAGAGGTCCTTTCTAGGTGCTGATCCACCATCTGGTCTGGATACGTACTGGATCCGGGTGACTGCAGTGACCCTCTGATCTGGATACAGACTGGATCTGGTGGCTACGGTGACCTCGGAATAAGAGAGAAACAGACTAATATTAGCGTAGATGCCATTCTTCTAATGATGTAGCAAGTACATAGGGTGTTATGGGAAGTGTTCCTGGTTCCGGTTTACCTAATTAATGCAGCCTAAAAATCCTTTAACAGATTTGGATATTAAAAGCATATTAGTATGTTATGTGTAAGCCAGGTTAAAGAGATGGGTCTTTAATCTAGATTTAAACTGCAAGAGTGTGTCTACCTCCTGAACAATGTTAGGTAGGTTATTCCAGAGTTTAGGCGCCAAATAGGAAAAGGACCTGCCGCCCGCAGTTGGTTCTGTATTGTTACTGGATTAATATAAATGTTTTTATTTATTAATTTTCATGCAGTTTTCATGTGTTGTTTCTCCACATTAGTTAACTATAAAACTAAAACCATAACAAACAAAAAAAATCCTGAAAAAAACTGAAATAAATGTGTTATTTTAATTTTAACTTGATGATCAAAAATAACTAAAAATGTAATATATATATATACTGTATATGGAATAAAAAATTACAAAACAATTACAAAAACATAACAAAATTACTAGAATTTTAAATTTAAAATGGAAAATATAAATCTATTAATAAAGTATTAATATAAGTCTTAATTATACCAAAATAACACGCAGATATGAATGATGCATTGAAAAGGACCTTTAATGTAATTAAACATTAAGAATGTTGAAAAGAAAAAAAAATTCTGAGATAAAATTGAAACAATGAGTGTCATATAAACGGTGAACTGCCCTTCTATCATGGGACAGATGCTACTATCATAATAACGGCAGTGTTGAATAACTACAATTATTTGCATTGCTTTATTAAGCAAACGTATGCATGTAATACATAACACATATATCTTGCGTACTTTCAGATGCACTGTAAATAGTTTTCCGCATGCACTCAACACCAGTGAGCCAATTAGAGAGAGACAGGAAGCTCTTTAAATTCTGGGAATAACAGCGCACGCACAGAATATCATCTGATATGTAAACATGTATTCAGCTTCCGCATCAGTGTGACCACTGAGCTATTTAACAATAGCATTAGATGCAGAATACACTGCAGCATAACAGCTTCTCTATAGTAAATATGAAAAAAAAAATAATAATAATCCACCACTTATGTTTGCTCACTGTGGAAGGTCGGACAGTGCTGCTATGCTGCTTTACTTTCTATTGGGTCGAGACCGCCATGTTTCGCACATCTGCGCATGTCCATCTGTGCCCTTTTATATCAATGAAACACTGGAATTTTGTATGGGTTAAGGTGATTTTCAAACTCCCAATATTCCCTTACAAATGCACGTTTACACGCAGAAGCGATCTGAATTTGAATTCGAATGACATTATAAAAATCGAGTAGAATTAAATTCAAGTTGACGTGCTGTCTTGCTTACAGATTGTTATTGAGTTGGGGCAAAAAGCTAGAAAAACTAGGCCTACATGAGGGATATGTAGGCAAGGTGTTTAATGTAGGCATAAACTACCTAACAAAAATATAATTTATTAAGCCTTCATAATAATTAAACAAGCCATTGTCCATTATCTGCGTGGTTTAATATTGCAAAGACGCCTAATTTATCATTTGGCCTACGTATTATTTTTAAATTATCTATACCCTATATTGATTAAAAAAATTTTTTGATATAAAAGATTTTGCTATATGGAATGGTGTCATATTAAATATAAGAGTGACTTCTGTAAATAACACGTATGAACAAAATCCATGATATTTATATTGTCTTGTAGGAATATTATTTATTAATTTATTTGTAAGTTTCATGTATCGCATCTGATACATTTAAATTCAGAATAATCGATAAGATGGCACCATGCTTTTTTCCAGAAAAATCCAAAAGGTGAAACATCACTTAATGCAGCAAGCCTGTCTGTCTGGATATGATATTCTGGCAAGCTGCTCTATAACAACAACAACAACAATAATATAATAAATTGATTAAAAATAAAAATTAAAAATAAATAATAAGCAAATTCATTCATTCATTCATATCTCATAGATACAAAACTGAAGATCAATCGCAATAAGTAGGCTAGAGATTACATAGAGCGTCAAAAAGGAAAAACCTAAAGGCACAAGTAAAGATAGATAGATAGACAGACAGACAGACAGACAGACAGACAGACAGACAGATAGACAGATAGATAGATAGATAGATAGATAGATAGATAGATAGATAGATAGATAGATAGATAGATAGATAGATAGATAGATAGATAGATAGATAGATGTTTTAAAGCATATAATAACAATTCATAATAGGCCTATTCAGTCATAATTTATAAAGGCTTCTTTATAAAGGCTTGTTCTTTCTCTTCTCAGCAGTGCTGTCTGCTGAATTGATCTTTCAGCACAACTCACTCACACACACATACACACACACACACACACACACACACACACACACACACAGAGAGAGAGATAGAGAGAGAGCGACCATGCACAGCCTCGCCAAACGAACACATCAATTTGGATACATGCATGTATGAAATGTAACACATCCTAGCAGGAATGCATATTTGCTCAACCGAACCCAGGCATAAACGATCCTTCGCTTCAGGACCATTCTGAGCATTCCTCTGTCGTGATTGGCCACAGAGGGGTTCGGTTCGGACGCTATTGGTGTGAGCAGTCCGCCACTCAGCTTGGTGCCGCTTCGCCTGAACGCCATATTATAGACCCTACTACAGCGAAGGCCTGGCTCATGAATATTAATTAGATTACGTGACTGGTCGCACTTGCAAGGTTTCCAGCCAACGTCAGCGGGACTTGCTTAATATTCATGAAGCGAGCCTTCGCCATACTGTGATCGGTAATTTCGCGTAGTTAGGTTGTCAATGGCTCAGAATGAAGGTGGATACTGTTGCAGCTGTGATGATGGGTGACCACTGCAGGTGAAAATGAAAACATCGTTAATCGGCGACGCGAGAGGACAGTTTGCGCATCGTTGTCGTGGACATAAGTGAGTATTCTGGTTGCAGCTCTTTCCATAAATGTACAATATTGTCAATGCGCTTGGATTTTACGCAGGATGTTAGATGTTTGTGGCTGTTACATCGTTGGTGTTTCGCACAAACACGCGCACCTCCTGCCCACACACTCCAAAAGAGCGAAGTCACCTGTTATAGCATGTGTTTAAGACTGTATTGGTTATGTAAATGGTCTTTATATTGGGTGGGCATTTTTTTTTATAAATCATTGTGATTTTTTTTCCTCTTTTGTATTAACCGCGCCATAGTTTTTACGGTTCATTTAAGAGTCGGTGTGAGTGGTGTGGGCTGTCAGTCATTTCTTGATACTGTCAGGTGGATAAGATGCTTAAAATAACGATAGAACTTTCATCCACCTACGAATATTTCCAGCGCGCGCACACACTTACGCACGCGCATACCGCACAACACATCAGATGCAGACATGCGCCGCTTCTGTGCACAATGCACAAACATACTAGGAGCTGTGTGTGTCACGATATGACCTGCGAAACGCATATAAAAATGCATTTAAGTGTAAAAGCAACGGGTACTGCCCACATATCAAGCGCAGTTGATACCTGTCGCACATCTGAGGTGATTGAGATGATGTCCATCTGGGTTTTTTAGCACATTACATCACTGGCTTCTGGTTTGGGATAGGATTCTCAGACTGTCCTTGTTCACCCACCTGTAATTGAGAGCTGCGTTGTCTTGCTATTCCAAAAACTGCTGGAAGATTTCCGATGATCCGTCTTAAAGAACTGTGGCCCTTGTTTATTATCACCTCAGAGAAACCGAATCATGACAATCCTACACATATCCGGTCTGAGTGAAATGAGACAGAATATGAGCCATAATTAATATGATTTCATTCATATGCATGTGAAATATACATTAGATGTAAACATTTGATATGCCACTGATCAGATGCATATGCATGTGAAATATATACAATTTATATATATACTATTTAACCCCTTCCCTGCAAAATCTCTGTACTCTTTCTCTTCAGGTGAGCAAGTATGTGTGCATGCATTGTGAATTAGTTTGCAGGAATGTGTGTCAGTGTGTGTGGATTATGAGAAGAGCATTGTGACAAACCAGGAGCAGATTTTTGCTGCAATGACCCGTTCGAGCACCGATTTCTGTCCCATCCTCTGGCTTTCTGCTCCTCTCAGCCTGGATATGCACCACCTCGGCATCTTTTGACTTCATGAAGATTCCTGACATCGGTAATGTGATGAATAAATTTGAGGTCCTTGGGATTGTAGGAGAGGGTGAGTGCATCTTTAGTTAAAATCCTTTTAATAAAGAGAAAAAAAGCATCAATATCTTTAATTATAAAACAGTTGCTTGTGTATATAAGCCCTAAATAATATAAATCGAGCTTATGATGTTTTTTCTTTCTTTCCAAAGGAGCGTATGGGGTGGTCCTGAAATGCAGACACAAGGTAAGACATGTTTATGCAGAAACCTGTTGGTCAGCATGCTAGGTAGAACTGCAGAAACTCCTCTGTAAATATGTTGTACGGTGTATTTGATCCATGTGATTTAGATATATTCTGCAAACTAGGTAATATTTTATGCTGTTTTTAAAAGTATATATAAACACGCCTTTCTGTTAATGTAATTTTTAGAAGGGTAAAAATTTGTAGTAAGAAAAAACTGCAGTTAACCTTTATGGGCCTTGTGACTGTAACTTTCCCAGAAGAGTTGCACCACACATCTAAACTCCTTAAACTGCACATTTGTTTAGATATTTCTTTATGAATATATTTTCAATTGTAATATGGCATTGTTCCCTAGCAACTGGTTCTTTTAAAATTGTGGGCTTCTCCAAATGCATTGCTTGTGGCCTAGTTGGCAGATTTGCTTCATTGTTTGGGAGGCATTTTCAGACAGTTGAACACCGCTAGACTAACTCACAATTAGGTAAATATAGGCATATTTTCAACCAGTTTTATTAAAATTGCTGCTGTGCTGTTGGGAGGTGCAAGGCATTTTTATATCATCCATTATGCAGTGATTTCTGCACATTTTAAGTGATAAGTGCTCAATCCATAGCATTTAGCCTATAACACTGCTATTGAGGTGTTTGTTCAGTATACAGTTATTTGCATCTGAACTGATCCAATGACAATGTTAAGCACAGATTTGCACATGATGACCAGCCTTTTAAAGCATTTATATAATTCCGATTTCAAAACCTCTAGATCAGTTTTGTCTTTTAAGGTTATTTTCATAGTCCCTTTCTTTGTGTCCTCGATGCTGTTAGAATTTGAGTCATGGTTGCATGCCCAGGATGTGTCTTCACGCCTGGCCAGACAGCAGCAGTGTGGCTGGATGCCTGGCTAGATGATGAATGACAGTACACAGTACAGGGCAACAGAATGGTTAGGGCTCATTATACTTTAGATTTCACTGACCTCGACGGACACACCCCGGAGTAATCACTGATACCATGCAAAATGTTCATGCTCTTATCTGTACATTATATGCATGTAGTTACATATATCTTTTTGAAAGCAATTTAAAGGTCAAAATGAAAGTCAGAAGTGTCTTTATTTAAATGATGGCATGTGGAACTATGACTAAATCAGAGGCTAGTTGCATACGCATCTCCAGTATTTTTATTGATTTTGATATGTTATGTTAAATAATCATGGATTGGAATGACAGAGAATTGATGATGGAAAGGAAATAATCCAATCATATTTCTATACATTATTACATTGTCCCACAAGTTCCCATGCATCATTGTTATGATAATGAGGCTAATAAATTCAGCAGCAGCCTGTGCCAGAACAGAAAACGGGGCTTTTGCTTTTAGTAATTGGTCAGTCAGTGCTTTACCTCCTTCATTAAATGCATTCAAAATTGCTGCTGAAGTCATAGAATAACTGTTTCTTTTTGTTGTATTTGGTCTTGTTTTTCTTTCACCTATCATTATTCTACAATGCAAATATGCCTGCAGTCTATTATGGACATTCAGAATAGCACCAATTACCAGATAACTGTGCTAAACTTGAATTTCTTTACATACCTGATTAAGAACAGTATATTTGAGTCTATGAAAATAAGACTGTTCACCCTCATTAGGAGGCCAGATTAATCTTATTGGCTTTTGGTGTTTTGTTGAGCTGCCGCTTGTTGTTATAAAACTGAATACAACATAATAGAATAGAATTGAATTGTATAGAATTAGTTCTGGTCATTCAATTTGTTTGTTCTAGACAAAAAGTGTGCCATACTTTTTATAAATGCAATGGAATTTTTCCTGGGGTGGGGGGGTCAGTAAAGAATTATTATTTGCAGTAAAACATTTAAAATGTCACAAAATATTTTTATTTTAAATAAATGCTGTTCTTTTAATCTTAATATTCATAAAAAAAATAGTGAAAAATACATCCTGATTTCCACAAAAATATTAAGTAGCACAGCTTTTCAACAAATCAGCATATTAGAATGATTTCCGAAGGATGTGACGCTGAGACTGAAATAACGGCTGCTTTGCCATCACAGAAATACATTTTACATTTTATTAAAATAGAAAAAAAGTTATTTGAAATTGTAATAATATTTAACAGTTTTACTGTTTTTAATCAAATAATACCACACTGTAAAAAAGTATTTTTCGAGGTTGTAAATAAAACAAAAAAAAACATACTGAAGTATGTTTCACAAGAAAACACTATTTCAGTTTTTCACTTTTTCAACTTCAGTTAGTCTGTAATGTTGCTGTTCGAGCTTAAAAAAGATCTCCAAAGTTACAAAGTTTAAGGTCCACTTCAAAAAGAGATCATTTTTTTAACAGAAATCACTTTTCAAAAACTACAACAACTCATTTGGACTACAATGCATATTTTTCGGGGATTTGTGATGTCACGAATGGGACAAGACCTGGCTGAGATGCAGGTTTCAGGGTGTAGGCGGTTGCGATGGGTCGGGTATTGGTAAACATGATGATTGCTCACCACTGTCAACGTTTTTTGTGCCTTTGAATCATGTCGTCATGTCACTCCGCAAGTAGACCAATAATTTGTCACGATTGAAGTTCAAAGTGTACGCGCACCGTTCTGAATGCGCACACACCCAACCATCAACTCACGTGAACAGCTTCAGTTGACTGACGAAGACCGTGAACACGGGTGATTCATGTAAGCAAATCCAATAAATTGTCTTTCATTTTTATATGCAGGTCTAGTAAAATTTAACCAATCAATTGATCACTTTTGTCATGATTCCATAACATTAATGTTAAACGATTCTGGTCTAACTTTGCAAAGTAGGCTAACGCCATGTTGGTTATTGCCAACATTTTTGTCGTATATGCTCCTGAAATTTAATCTGTGCGACCTAAAAATATATTTGGGAGTAATGTTATATGCGCGGAGCTTATGAGCATATCTGTCCACTAATGACTCGTCCGATTTGCGAACTAATGACTCCTTTGATCCGATTCACTTTAATGAATGCTGATCTGGGTCGAGTTTCCCGATAACGATGTATCTTAGCTCTGAAGAGCGCTCTCAACGTGCAAGGTTATAAACGCTCGCCGCAATTCCATGCGCTTTTCCCGAAAACTTTACTTGACATGAACCCGTTCTACGTGCTACTAAAGAGTCGCTGTCCATTCGCGAAATTCGTGCTGAAATATAACCTATGGAATCGTATTCTGAACGTTCAACCTAATAATCGTCTTCTGTCGTGAATTAGCAATCATAGAAGTCTATAATAAAGCACTGACAAAATGGCTGAACAAAAACACAAGAAAAGATACCTTTAAAAAATATAGAGGCAAATAAAGATGTTATTTTTAATAGATGTAAAGGACACCATAGTAATAAGGAAAAACAAAACACCTGGGAGGACAAGAAATGCCCAATAAATGGCTAGTTTTCGTGCACGTCAGCAGCAAGTTATTGACAGATTTTTTGGATTTCATCCCTATTTTGCCCAGTCTTTGAAGCATATTTTCCACATTACTCCTTTTATGATTTTTTTTGTTCAATCATTTAAATTAGATGTGTATTTACATTTTTCTTCCCTTTTTAATTATTTAATTTATAAATTAATTTAAACAAAAAACAAGTACAATATTTTTTATTAAGTTATTATTATACTATATAAATTATGTCATTGTGTGCGTGTGGTGGGGGGGGGGGTGGGTAAGTGCACCGTATATTTTCCTGCTTTTTTGTCCTTTGTCGATCACACCTATGAGCATAATAGGACCCCTTTAATTATTTGTACATCTACTAGCAATTTCTGAGTGAAAATAGTTTCAAAGTAATTTTTTATGTGCAGCCTTGGTGAGCATAAGAGACTCTTTACATAAATAAATAAAAAATCTTATTAACTTCAAACTTTTAAGTTGTAGTGTATACATGAAATAACTTGCAAATGTTGCATCTAAAATGTAAATTACTGAGTATTATTTTCTTGTTTATAGAACTTGGATAAAGGCAATCAATATCAAATTTGCAATTTTGTGCTGTTGTACTAAGCCATGCAGATATTCAGCTCTTTTGCATACTTGAATAGAATAAAACAGAATAGGTTTATTCCTTTTCCATACACATGTAATGTAAAATATTGAAACAAGCACCATTAAAGTAAATATGGATTTACATAAAAGCACATCCCATTCACATATTTGACAAACCTATATATGGCTACAGTGTGCATCCCATATTCCTTCATTCTCATATAAACAATCCATTTGTGCATTCATACAAACAACCCATTGACACACATCCACTTAGACCCTTAATGGAGATTGCATGTATTGTTTAATATTTTAATAACATTTTAATATTTTAAAATGAAAACTTGAAGCTGCTTTGGGAGAACCTGAATCTTGTATTAGGAGATGCATCTTTTGAGCCTGCATGTTAATAGAGGCACAGGATAGATGGGTCGTTATTGTGGTTTTTACAAGGCAAAATATGATTAGATTAGCATAACATGGTTATATGCAATGATATAAAACATGTACAGATGAATATAGGAACAAATAAATAATAATTTCAGCTTTAATATTTTATTTATTCATATTCATATTTTATGTTGCACTAGTTAATATTTTTGAAGCCAAACATATTCACTGTATTTCATGATTAGTTATGATATGTACTTCCCTAGAAGTGCATTTTCAGATGCAAACTTTACAAGGAAACCTTTAAAAAGCTCAACACTTCACTCCTCACAGAAAACGCTCTTGTTTCTGACTATTGGCATTGGCTTCTTTATTGTTTCTCTCAAGTCTACCCAAGTGATGTTATCCCACCGAGTATGGGCCATGAAAGGGCCTTTTGTGCATGACTAAACATAACAAAAACTGCTGTTTCTTCTTGTCTGTGGTTGAGATATTCTTGTGTACTTATCATTTAGTACTTTTCACATTTTAACAAACAAAAAGCAGTTAATATTCTTGTGTTTTTGTAAGTCAGATATTCTGAATGCCTTTCGGTCTAGTACAATGGTCACTTAAATTCTATTAGTCTCCACATTTTGTTTTCAAGCTTGCTTCATTTGAATGAGTGAACAGACATCAAATGCATAAAGCAGGCAGCAATTTATTTATTTGTCAGCAATGTGCAATCACACCCACACTGATTAGCATTTGAGCATCTCATGTTTTAAGATCTGTTAAATGACTGTTTGATTTTGCAGTTGATGTGAAGCTCAATAAGGGTGTTTTATATGCTCTCTTTAGACGTGTGTAGACGTGCGAGGCCTGTGCGGTCCTGTGAGTGAGGGGGATCATCTGAATTTAAAAGCTTGTTCCCTTGGAGAAGAATATTTATATTTGTAGCATATCAGTCGAATTGAGGGCAGAGGAGGAAGAGGGGACGTGAGTGTGCATAAGCATTAAATAGGTCACCTTGAGTGGGAACGCTGGTTGTGGAGTGCTGTGTTGAGATGACTGTGCAAGGCATTGTGGATAAGATTGTGTGTGACAGAAATCATTGGAAAAGATAACATTTTGCTTGTGAAGCTGGATAACAAAGAGTTATCATATTATAAACATGCTGCTTTTGATTTGTGATTTTATTTTATTTTTATTTTATTATTGTTCATGGCTTGGATGACCGAATATGGTAATAGAAGTTGTTGTAGTTCTTGCAAGGCAGAATCTGTACTGAAATTCCTCAAACACTTTTTTTGAATCTTGAAAGTAATTTTAGCCTGAATTACTTAACATACATTCTTGTTCTAAATTTTTAGGTCTTACATTTAATTGTATTCTTCAAGGATGCCTTAAATTACACCAGAAGATATTTAATATATTTTAAACTTTCCATTCATCAAAGTATCATGGAAAAAAAGATCACAGTTTCCATGAAAATATTGAGCAAACTGTCAAAACTGTTTTCAAAATTGATAATAATAAGAAATGTTTCTTGAGCACCAAATCAATATATTAGAATGATTTTTGAAGGTTCATGTGGCACCCAAGATTGGAGTAACAGTAGAAAATGTATTTTGACAGCATAGGAATAAATTACATTTTAATATATTTTAAAATAGAAAATGGTTATCTGAAATTATAATAATATTTCACAATATTACTTTTTATTGTAGCAAACACACACAAAAAAGGCAGCTTTGGTGTGCACACTTGTTGTTTTTTTGTTTTTGTTTTTTCAAAAACAATAAAATTAATTTTAGTTTTAGGTGTGCTACCTTTTTTGGCATTTGTAAGCATCTTCTAAACTTTTATTGAACTTTTAATACATTTAAGATGCATTGAAACCAGTCTTCTTAAGATCTAAAGTCTAAAAAAGGCCAAGGGTATTAAAGCACTAGATTTGCCAACACAAATTAAATTGTGAGCAGTGATTAATTTTAGTGTCTGGCTGGCCAGACTTAATCTGCCACCGACAACTGAGCCTATGTTATAAATGAAAAGTGTTTGTCTCTTTCACACAAGCATAATTTTATGAGCAGGAATGGTGCTTTAAATCCGGCAGCAGGCATGGTAATACATTGAAAACATCATGAAAGCTTAAAATGGATTTTAATAACTTTTTACAGGATATTATTTAGCACGTTCCTGTGTCATTGTGTGGCTCTCAAGGCTAAGCTGCCCCACCATGTGTAAACATGCCTGTGGTATTAACAATGGCTGTGTAATCAATGGAACACAATCAATATGTGGGACATTCTAGTTCCATTGTATGGATCTTATGGAAGACAGCATGCCGTGCTGCATACTCTACTGCCCAGAGCTTACACAGCCCTGCAGGATTGTCAGACAGTTTAGGGTTCATGGGAATAAAAAAAG
The DNA here is from genome assembly GCF_963082965.1 of Carassius carassius. NCBI lineage: Eukaryota > Metazoa > Chordata > Actinopteri > Cypriniformes > Cyprinidae > Carassius > Carassius carassius. Next base: position 22,028,466 of record NC_081792.1, read on the forward strand.
CTGAATCAGCTTGGTCAACAAAATCTTTTTGGGTTCATGTCATCTTAGTTGCAAGTTTGTTTACTTTTTTTAATGCATTGAGATTTACTTTTACACTTAGAAACTCTGTTCTTATGAATTTCACGTCCAAATTTGTGAAATCAAAATTAACCTTATTTATGGTCTTGCTTTTATTGTACACAATTTATCAGTGCATGCTATTAAAGAAAACCTTTTTGTCTTCATAATTTCTCTTAGTTTTACATTTAGATTACCTTTGCCATCTTCCAACACTCATTAAAAGTTAATCTTTAGAAACACAAATAATTTAATTAAACTGTTATGTGCAATTTTCTTTTAGCAAACTTCAAAATTAATATTCATTCTCCACACTGTACTTTGTGTACATGGTTGGAGGTCTGAATTAATTTGACATGTTATTTACCATGACTAATTTTAGTTTTTAGTGTATGTAAAATGCACTACTGCTCAAAAGTTTGGAGTCAGTAAGTTGTTTTAATTAATACTTTTATTTATTAAAGTTTATTATGGATTCATTAAATTGATTAAATGTGACAATAAAGACATATATATATAATGTAAGAAACGTTTTTAAAATAAAAAAAAAATGCTGCTCTATTTGCTGCCCACAAAAATATGAAGCAGCACAGCTGGACTGGAGTAATGGCTGCTGGAAAATCAGCTGATACCATCTCAGGAATAAATTTCATTTTAAATAAATTACATTTTAAAATAGAAAACAGGTGTTTTAAATTGTAATATAATTCTGATTTTACTGTATTTTTTGATCAAGTAAATGCAGCCTTGGTGACCATAAGAGGCTTTTTTCAAAAACCTTTGTATAGTATGTGAATTAAAATTCTAAATTTGCACTTTTGTAAATTTTCACTCTTTTTCTTCATTACAAACAAAACTCTCCCTAATAGAGTTCCCTTAAAGAAGCACTGACAAAAGTAAGAGGATTTAATACAGATAACTCTTTAATAGAGACCCCATGATGGAAAGATATCAAGTTTAGCAGTGAACTACTCTGTTTCTCCTGGAGGCAAACAGGGTTTGAGATCACGATACCTTGCCATCTCTGGAACCCAGCTTGGCATGAGCGATGTTTTATTTCCTGTTTTAAGAGCAAGGACAATTAAGGTTGTGCCAGCTTGTTATGGAATATGAAATTAGATCTGTGCTGTTTCTCAACAGTGTAGTTGTACCAACCATACGGATGTTAGAAAGGATGCCAGCATCATTATTAACAAAAGCAGTATTAAACGTCGGCTGACTCTATTTTATGGTTTAGGTATCGGTAAAATTGCATGTAATTATTTCCTAAATAAGTTACTGTAACAGTACCATGCATTTTGTAACAACATGTCTATGCAAAGGTCTCTGTAAAGTTAAACTATTGACTTTTTGCAATCATGTTGAGAGAAATACCCTCTTGAATGATCCAACCTCCCACCCTCTGAATGCTACAGTGGCTATAAAGAAAGCTGTGAAGCTAACGGAATTAAAACAAGCTTGGCGCTTGTAATTCTGCTGTCTGCCCATGCTAGATTTATAGACACACAGGCTCTCATGGACCCACACGTGAGTGACAGTAATGATATATTGACTGCTCTGAGTGCTTTGGACCCCCATCAGCCCCTCTGCTAGTCATTATGTTCCCATCAACAAACCAAAGTCAACAGCCTGTCTTTCACAAGTACACCTGACCTATACATTAACATGCTGTAATCCAAAACGGAAACAACAAGCTTAAGATCAGATTACCTGTCACCAAATATCAGATATGTCATTGTTTGATGTCACTCTGTATTATCACTGAATTCTGTCCAGAAGGCAAAAGCATATTTTTAGTGCATATGCACTTTTGTAAATACAATTATGGGTTGGTCTCCATGGTTATTAGAAATATGAAACACGGATGTTGTGTGTGGTGGGTTTCGAAGCTGTGAAAGTCTCAGCTTCTCTATAAACACCTTTCAGATCTCCCCAACCCCTCCGCTTTCTTCACTGTTCATGACTCATTCACCCCCCTATATATATATATATATATATATATATATACACTTTGAGAGACAGTCAGATTCATCGAGTAAGTGAAAAAGCAAAAAAACTCTGATTCCTAAATGATGTTGCTTTTTCCCCATCAGTTTGTTACACAAGCAAACCTTTATAGTTGAATATAGCTGCAAGCAGCAATTACAGGGTTCAAGCGTTTTTTGAAATACGCATAGACATGGATGGCACCTTGGATAAAGACACCTTGGGTGAAGTCAATTGAAAATTTTATGTTTTTTCCTGTTATAGTGCCACCAAGTTGTCAAACTTCCCAATTCTTTTAATTTGATGAAAGACTGAACTCATTCATATGTGTTCTGAGTTTAAAGTAAATATCTGATTCCATTCGAGGGTTTTCATAAAAGTGGCTCTGCCTAGGATGCCTGTTTTGGCATCCTGTCGCAAGCGTGAATTCCTGATCGAAATTCTTTTGAAATGAAAATCAGATGATTTCATCAGAAATGAAATGGGAGATAGCCTTTTTTTTTTGAGCCAAGGATTCTAATGATACAAGACACTTAAGTCGATGACAAACGCTCTGAGCGATATCATGTTATCGATTGCTGTAGCGTCCCCTATTGGCCAATCGGGACCATACATTGTAGATGTCTCCCCAAATTGAGAAACATGGTAAATCTTTTTTTAAGTGAATCTCTCAGCACTTATTGTACATGTTTGTTTTATAGCACAACCTATAACACACACTTTAACTGTGCCAAATAATTCTCCCATGCATTTATTTCTCCTGTGAAACACAAAAGGAGATGTTTTGAAAGTCAGAGTGGTCCAAACGACATTGAACTATGAGGTTAATATTGTTAGCTGAAACTAAAACTATTTAAACATTTTTGTTATTTCAAATAAAGCTGAAATAAATATAAATATTAGATGAAAAACTAAAACTAAACAAAATTTTTTATTTGAAATACTTGAACAATTTGCACAGGCAACTAACTTAATAAGGTTAAGTTAAAAGTCAAAATTATTGACTGGAAATAATTTTTTTTTTAAATGAACGAAAAATGAAACAAATTAAACCTAAATAATAATATTTGGGGGGAAAGACATGATAAACATTACAAAAGCACAAGCACAACTGATCATAACATTGATCAGATTTTTGAATGTATAGTTGTATCACAGCTATAGTTGTAAGTGATCACAATGCCAGAGTGACCTAAATATAAGTTACACCAGTGGTTCCCAACCTTTTTCAGCTTGCGGCCCACACAACCACACACATATGTTTGCGCGGCCCACTTAAAAAAAATTAACTGACCCCGCTATTGTTGGGTTAATAACTAAGTACTCAGAAGCTAGATTGTTAACTGTATTTATTGAATGAACTAGGGCTGTGCGATATGGACAAAAAAAAAAAACTATCGCGATTTCTTTGATCACTTTTGCGATTGTGACACACCGATATGCTTTTACAGTCATAAATGCATTCAGGATTAATTTGAAACATATTTCAAAAAGAAAACCAATTCGAGCTTTATCAAAAAGTTGTAACGTCTCTAGAACAGACATAAGTCAAAATTATCACTATTGTAAAAAGATGTAACAAAATGTATAGACTTATGGCAAAAAAAATAAATCCCGTGTCCGGGGACTTTTTTTTTCCTTTTTTGCCATGCATTGTTCATAGAGCTCATTAATTGTAGCAGTGCCTCAGGTGTTTGCAGTGTGTATACAGTATGTGTATGCGGTCAGCAGCGAGAGCGCATAAATATAACGCGAAAGCACATTGAAATAATGCATGTTCGCACGCAGATTTCCTTTGCTCTGTCACAAAACCAGACGTACTTGCTCAGATACACGCTGCTCTCGCCCGGAGAGAGTGTGCACACTTAAAACGTGTCTCCTCTCACTTAAACTGCGTCCTGTGCACTCACAACTCTCTCTATGCTCATGTGTTAGATATTAATTATTTTCGCACGTTTTTATTTCTAGGCTTTTACCGCGTGCAGTGTGAATGCTCTGATCCGTTAACATGGGCTTGGAAAAAAGGCGCATCACAGACAGTGTGTGAACCTGGAGTTAGGCATATGCCCAGTCTGTTCTGTTCTCGCGCTAGGCGCAATGCATTCTGATTGGATCGGATTGCATACTACAGGAGGTCAGGGCCGTGCAAAATCGTGCTATAAAGCCGTTTAGAAAACACTCAAAATCGTGATTTTATGATGATTTCTATTAATCGCACAGCCCTAGAATGGACTGGAAATGAACAGAAAATAACTCTGGCTGGCACCGCTCAGCAAAACGGGAAAACCAGATCCAGGCAGAGCTCGGCAGCGGGTAGATATTCACCGGAGCAAGCAGTCAGGAGGAAACACAACAGCCATTTATGCATGTTTGAATTTGTTGTTCTGTAGCATATGCAGCAAAAATATCTAAGATAAATTGGTGGTTTATTCTTAAACCAATCAGCGAGCTCGAATAGTGGAAGCATAGTAACAGTTTAATATTTCTTTTTTGTTATTTAATTATATATATGAAATGATGTTATGTTATGACTTAGACATTTTTACATATATTAACAATATTATTTCTTCTAATAGTAATTGGCGTAATAGTAACTGCAATACCACAGGTTCAAAACCACTGAGTTACACAGTAAAGAGTAGGAGAGTGTTTTCCACTTTCAAAAGGAGGGAGATTCAATTCAATTTAATTCGTTTATTTGTATAGAACTTTTCATGATACAAATCATTGCAAAGCAACTTTACGTAAAATTAAGTTTCTACAATATTTAGTAGTAGCTTATAAGTGGTGACTGTCAGTTTATGTGCACATGATGACATGAAATCAGAGCACAGTCAAATAATTTCATCAAAATCACAATTAAACATGGGACTATACGATCTGAAAACTGGAATATCCTTGAAAGTTGGTGGACTTGATTAGTTTAGACTTTGCAAAGTTCTGTATTATGTTCTACAATATGTACTTCACAAAATATTTCCTCTAGTTCTGTCTGAAGTTAAAGACAAAGGTAAGCGCATTATTTTTGTTAATTTATTATTGTCGGCTTATCGTACAGTATGAATCAATGAAAGACACAGTTTTGAGTGTCATGGTGTGTGCATGAATTAGTGTGAAAAACCTGCCGAACACTTATATTGGGCACTTTTTGCATTTTAATTGGCTCATTCTGACTGTTGACATTGAAAAGTTTTGGCAGTTTGTTCAAGGGTATCGGTTAATTTCTTAAATGTCATTTTGAAATAGTGTCTGCTTGCATATTTTAGTCATATTTGATAACTCTCTTTAATGTATTTGCCCTGATTTGATGCATTTTCCTGGGAAATGTATCTTTTTTTTATTTATTATTTTGTCAAAAATTGTCCTTATCAACCTTGATTGACATGGCAATAACATTCTTTATTAATAACATTATTTAAACAGGTAAAGATTTTGGCGTTTTTGTTGGAGTTGGTGGGTTTTGGCGAGTTTTTGTCTTGTAAATCATCCCCAGTCTGCCAACACTGGGTCTGACTAGTCTAGTCTTATACTAGAAGCCTAGGTAGGCCTGACCATGCATTGTAATTAAAGCAGCCAGGTTGTGCAAGTAGACCATGCAGGGGTCTGGTAACTCAATATGGAAAAGCTACTCCTATATCCAGCCCCACATGCATGCTGTGCCTCTTAATAATTTCTGATCATGAATCATATCTGTTCATGACAAGCTGTGCTTAAAGTGAAAATGACTTGTAGTTCCACTGCGGAGGAGAAGTATGAGGAAGCCTTCAAGGCATTTGCTTCTGCACCGGAGGCGTCAGGTAGAGCTAGCGCCGGGATCCAACCTTGTTGTAGGAGTTTCAGTTGGGATATTCTTTCAGTTTAATTGCAGCTGGTTCAAATGCTGGCCTCTCCGGTGTGCTGAAATATTCAGGGTTTGGGCATTTTATGGATTTTGTCCAAGAGTTTACAAACAGGTCTTTTAGTTGGAGGGTTTTCTGAAAACTGAAAAATAGTGCTATAAACTGTGCATTGTTGTTTCTTTTTGCCTTAATAAGCCTTATAATACACACTGTGGTGATACCATGGTACAGTGATGTTATCAGATTTTATTAGATCAAATTGTGAGATACTTGCGAAGTTTGGGGTTTTAAGTTTTTTTTTATGTTTATGAATGACATCTCTAATGCTTACTAAGATTGCATTTATTTGATAGAAAATACAGTAAAAACTGTAATACTGTCAAATATTATTACATTACTCTGCTCCAGTCTACAATGTCACAGGATCTTTCAGAAATCATTCTAAAATGCTGATTTGGTGTTTAATCAAAATGTATTACTATTATCCATGTTGAAAACCACTGTGCTGCATAACATTATATATTATTATATATCTTTACGATTCTTATATCTTATATATCTATACAATTTTTGTGAATAGAAAGTTTAAAATAACATTGTTGATTTGAAATAGAAATCTTTTGAAACATTATTAATGTCCTTAATGTATAAAAGTATTAGTTTCTTTTAAAAAAATCTTACTGACCCCAAACTTGTAATGTGTATGTAAATTGTATATATGTGCAAAAAAAAAAAAAAAAATCATGGTAAAACCTTTCTGCAAGTGAATTTGTCAGCACTTACTGAATGTGTTTGCTGTATAGACCAACCTATAACACACTTTAACTGTGCCAAATAATTCATCCCAGTTTAGATATTTCCCTTTATATCAAACTTGTTAGCAGCGGACAGTTATAATACTGCCTTTGACATACACATGCTACAGAATTCAGAAGAATTATGTTTAATATCCATTTATCTGGGCACTAAAGTCTATAACACTGGCTGGAATTTGTCCTGAGTGAGTGTTTACTGAATAGAATTGTTATAAATGGATGGGTTTTAGCAGCTAGCATGTTCTGATGCTTTCTCCGTGAAGCGTGCTGTAGTGCAAATTGAAAGCTCTGAATGACAAATGTAGTCAAAAGAGGCTTCGTCCAACACCACAGATGACAGGGACTCAGTGTGACTGACTGTGGGCTGGTGAACACATGGCTAAATATGTGCATGCAATACTTCCGCCTAATAATTAGACATCCGAATATAAAATTATTATCTATTCTTTTAAAACAGGCACATTGTTCCATTTAGCAGAAGCATTGTCAGGAGCTTTAACATGAAAAATACCCTGTTGATACAGCCAGGAAGTAGTTCTTCTAGGTTCAGTCCTTTTGTGCAACTCACAGTTTTACATCTTGAGTCCATTAACAGTTTGCTAATAAAGCTTGTGTTTGAGAAAGAGCTCGAACTGATTTACATATCTGTTTTGCAGGAGACAAAAGAGCTTGTGGCCATTAAGAAGTTCAAGGACAGTGAAGGTAAAAGACTGTTACTACTAAATGCTTGCTTTTTCATCCATGCAGTTTATTGGTTGGAGACTTTGAGATGAACTACAATACTGTTGTGGTTACCATGACACAAAGTATAATTCACATTATTAATCACAGATTCCAAGGCTCTGTTTGGATAGTTATTCAGTATATACACTTTACCCAAGGATTGAAAAATTAGTAATGATCAGCGAAATTATTTTGTATTAGGGCTGCACGATAAATCACATGCCTTTATCATGCGCATCTTGTCAGCAAAGCCAGTTCTGTGATTAGTAGTAAATCTCCATCACATGCTTTCAGATGGACTGGCACTTAATACACAGAGCCCTAAATAACTGACAAGCTACAAGATATAGCGTTTATAATCACAGATGAATCGCCTTTGATTATGTCATAACATTATTGTCGAGCCATTTATTGTTTTTACCGCAACACAACTCCGAATAGACAACTCTGAAAATAAAATACTGAAATGATGACTACAGCTACTGAAAGAATTTACATGTGGTGATGGATATAACTACAGGCTTAAACCAAATGCCGTACCATAAATTTTTCCCCACAAGGTGTCTAAACACACCGGATCTCGAGGGAAATCCGCGCTGAGAAACTCATCCAGCGGCCGAAGGCATTATGATTAGCTTTGGCATGTTTACATCCTAACAGCATTTCTTGTATCAGCAGTTTGTAAGCTGTTTCAGTAGCTGAGGTCTACTAAAAGACTCAAAGGCATCAGGGCTAAAGTGGAGAGAAAAAAAGCGGGTCAGAAAATGTTATTCGTCCAAATGCATCTTCCCATTCTTTTCTCCTCTTCTTATAGCTAGTGTTTTATGGTGTCTCCTTTATCCATACACCTTTTCCTTTTTATTTATTATTCTCAGGTAGGTAAGGAAAGTCGAATCTGGACTAAACTATAACCATTCTGAAAGTACTTACAATTTGCTCAGCAGACTTCCCGATGGTCAGTTCTTGCTTACGGCTCTTAAATTAGTACTCTGGTAGACAATAACTTGTCAATAATATAATATAAGTTTTATTAAAGTTAACAGAAGTTATATAAAAGTACAATAGTAAAGTTACAAAATCAGGTACAATCAGCTGGTAGTAGGCGTCGAGGGATACTGCGCTATTCAGTATCCGTCAATCGAGTCTCTCTCTCAGTCTTTTAAACGTAGACGTCGAACTCTGGTTCCAAGCTCTCTTCTGATGTCATCACCTGGAGTACTGCCAACTCCTCCGCAAAGGCTTTCAGTTGTTTGCTGCGCTTTCCTTTCCAGTATCTTCAGGTCCTTTTTCCTCTTCTTCTCTTAACCATCTGTAACATACACCTTAAAGGATTAGTTCACCCAATAATCAAAATGATGTCATTAATAACTCACCCTCATGTCGTTCCAAACCCGTAAGACCTCCGTTTATCTTTGGAACACAGTTTAAGATATTTTAGATTTAGTTCGAGAGCTCTCAGTCCCTCCATTGAAGCTGTGTGTACGGTATACTGTCCGTGTCCAGAAAGGTAATAAAAACATCTTCAAAATAGTCCATGTGACATCAGAGGGTCAGTTAGAATTTGTTGAAGCATCAAAAATACATTTTGGTCCAAAAATAGCAAAAACTATGACTTTATTCAGCTTTTTCTTCTCTTCCGTTTAGTGATATCCGGTTCACGAACGAATCATTTGATGTAACGGGATCTTTTTGAACCAGTTCACCAGATCGAACTGAATCGTTTGAAACGGTTCTCATCTCCAATAAGCATTAATCCACAAATGACTTAAGCTGTTAACTTTTTTAAGGTGGCTGACACTCCCTCTGAGTTCAAACTAACCAATATCCCGGAGTAATTCATGTACTCAAACAGTAAACTGACTGAACTGCTGTGAAGAGAGAACTGAAGATGAACACAGAGCCGAGTAAGATAACGAACAACAGACTGACTCGTTCACGAGTCAAGAACCGGTTGCATTGGTTTTCGGATCACCAGTACTTCATTCTGACAGTTCGATTCAATAAACCGGTTGAAGAAAACAGTTCACCGGTTCTTTTGCGCTCGACATAATGACGTCATTGGTGATGACTGCCCTTGATTCAAGCCTTTAGTTTACCCTCGCTCATAACATTAGCACAGAATCAGTTCAGAATCAATCACCAAAAGAACCAGTTCGGTTCAGACGCTCTGTGTGTCAGTCTGCTTCACGCTGAATCACACATGCGCAGTATCATCAGCTCCTCGGTTCTCGAATCGGACGCTTCTGACAGAAACAGTTCTTGACTCGAGAATGAGTCAGTCTGTTGTTCGTTATCTGGCTCAGCTCGGTGTTCATCTTCAGTTCTCTCTTCACAGCAGTTCAGTCAGTGTACTGTTTGAGTAAATGAATTACTCCGGGATATTGGTTTGTTTGAACTCAGAGGGAGTGTCAACCACATTAAAAAAGTTAACAGCTTAAGTAATTTGTGGATTAATGCGTATTGGAGACACGAACCGTTTAAAACGATTCAGTTCGATTTGGTAAACTGGTTCAAGAAGATCCGGTTACATCGAGTGATTCGTTCGCATACCGGATATCACTAAACTGCTTTGTTTTGAACTCTCTCACAACAGACACGGAAGAGAAGACAATGCTGAATAAAGTCGTAGTTTTTGCTATTTTTGGACCAAAATGTATTTTCGATGCTTCAAAAAATTCTAACTGACCCTCTGATGTCACATGGACTATTTTGAAGATGTTTTTCTTACCTTTCTGGACACGGACAGTATACCATACACACAGTTTCAATGGGGGGACTGAGAGCTCTCGGACTAAATCTAAAATATCTTAAACTGTGTTCCAAAGATAAACGGAGGTCTTACTGGTTTGGAACGACATGAACACAGGGTGAGTTATTAATGACATAATTTTGATTATTAGGTGAACTAACCCTTTAACTACTACATTTTCCATTTATCATGAAATAATTTCTAATACATAAGTGCTTTCTACTCTAAATCAGTCAATACATACATTTCATGCAAGTAAGCAGTTTTCTTAATGGTAGTGAAATCACACAATACATTTTCCATTCAGCATTAATTATTGGGTTCCATATTTGTACTTAAAAAAGCATTATTACTACTTAGTAGAAAGTTTATTTTAGTTTAGTTTAAAGCAAATCAAGCATTAATCAAGACAGTACAATTGCAAAATCATCATCTCCATTAACACTAGGAAATCAGTGAAGTCTTATGTTGTTTCTCTTGTTGCCCCTCCAACTGAAAAATACAACCAAATGCCACACAATATGGTATCGTATCAGTATTTTATTTTCTGAGTTGTGTATTCTGAGTTGTTTCACAGTAAAAAGCGTCAGTAGCTGACAGAGTACAACCATTTGACGTCATCAATGCAGAATAAACTGTGCACATAAAATAATGGCGCCTCTCATAGTTTAAAAACTATGTTGATTTTTTGAATAACATATATCTTTCATTGGAGGCATGCTGTCGCACATCTGACAAGCCACCGTGCACAACAGAGAACACTCGCCGACAAATTGTGCTTGATACTCATTTCCGCTGACACTTTCCAGCCAAGTATTTGATTCCTCCTACTCTCGTCGATACTTTTGCATCCGCTTTCGTTTCAGCGCTGGACGTGGGGGGGTATCTGGAGCAGCCTCCGCCATTCTTTCAAATCGACTCTCTGCCAAGGAACCCGCCCTCCTCTGACTCTGATTGGCCGTGAACCTGAAACAAACCAATCAATCCAACAATGGCAGCGAGTATTACCCAATCAGGGGCTGAATAGGACGAGTCTTCACAGAATGCCGTTGGGATGATATGCATGAGATGCTGTATTGAAGACAACTCCAAAAATACGGGACAAACCCCATCCCGTATTGATTCAAAACGGGACACACTATTTTATTCTCAAATACGGGAAGTTTCCGTATTTTAAGGGACGGGTGGCAACCCTAATCATGCCATCAAATTTGGTTATTCAGTATACGAAAATGGTTTAGTCTATTGACATGAAATCTGTAACTATTTGCCAGCATGGTCTGAACATGATCTGATTCTAATTTGGAAAAATCAGACCTTTTGTCTAGGAGGAGTTTAAAAAAGTAGGTTTTAAAATGGCGGCAAGAAAGCTTGGCAAACTATGGCAATATTGTTATCCATGTTCTTGGTGTGACCCAAGGAATCTATTAAGACCTGTCTCATGACCCAGTCTTCCTTCCTGGTATTGTCGTACTTTTAAAGTTTTCCCGCTGGTTAATGACACAAGATGTTGCCCAGCGGTAACCAATTCCAGTGCTCACAGACATATTTTGCATGTCCCGCTTAGTTAACACACCCGATTCAGATGACCAACTCGAGCTACATGAATGAACTGTGTTCCGATCGATATGATCCCTACAAGGTGTTCATTGCTCCCTTCTCCCTGAGCAGGGGTTTACTTCACTTTGGAACATGGACTGGAATTGGGAACCGCTGATCTAGCCTATTTTAGTAATGTTATCTCTAGTATTCTGGTCTGTGAGCATAAATGCATTCAGGGGGCGTGGCTTTGGACGGCGATTGCAGGGGGGGTGGGACGTTCACTTTCAGTGCTATCAGGCTGATGTTGGCATTGTCTGAGATCTCCTATTGCACCTTTAATGGCAATTTCATTTTTTTCAATTATAGTGCCACCAAGAGCCACAGTCCCACCAAAATTTTCATGTGTTCACAGAGTTCATCCATACATACTGTATGTGTGTGTCAACTGGTGAAAATATCTTATTTTGTTTTGGAGTTATAGACATATCGGTTGCACTTTATTTTACAGTACGTGTACTAACATGTACTTATAGTGTACTTAGAAAGTCTAAGAAAGTTCTGGTAACACAAGGTAACTACATGGGGTTGGGTTAGGTTTAGGGGTAGGTTCAGGGTTAGTACCTAGTTATTACATAGTTATTGTAATTACTATAATAAGTACATAGTATGTACACGAGGAACAGGACTGTAAAATAAAGTGCTACCGACATATCTATGAGAACAACAAAATAATAATAATTCTGACTTTTGCATTTTTTTTATTTTTTATTTTTATTTTATTATATTATTTTGCCACTTACAATAAAATAGTTTTAAATTTGGGCACTTTTATACAGCCAGTGACCTATATTTCTGAATTTCCTACAGTGGTTTTGAATATATTTGCAAAACCTGTTTGAAGGCTAAATTACAACGCTGCACAAACCTTAAGGGGAAACGCATCATATTTGTGATATAGGCCACTTTCGACTTTGAACAGTTGGTGGCGCTAGAGGGATTGCATTAGAGACTCCACTCTTGCTATGGTGATTACTATAGATAGATCAGACTGTCCTCTATCTGTTTGCCAAATTTCATAACTTTCCCGCAAGCAGTACTATGGGCTGCCATAGAAGAACAACGTCAATGGATACAATAGGTGCCTATGCACCTTTGGTGCTTGTCCCCTAATAATAAGAAAACTAACAGATACAATAGGTAGAATAGCACCTTCATTGATTGGCCCCTAAATAAAATAACAGTTGCTAACAGAGATTAATGGTTGAGCTTTCAAGAAAATGGCATGAGATTGTCTTTCCATCTTACTATAGAAAGGTTCCAAATGATGTCATCATGTTAGATACATTTTTAGCTTATTTTCATGCTAATTAATTTTGATGATAGGTGATTTTATATTTTAGAGTTTCACAACAAAAAGACATTAACACCTATAATACACTAAAACAAGGTTTGTGAGAAGTGCCTTTTATAATGTAATTTTACTTTGTAATTGAGAGCTCCATATCACAATTATTTTACTCAAGAAAACACAAGCCCCCTTTCAATCTTGCCTAACCCCCTGTGTGTTCCCACAGAGAATGAGGAAGTTAAAGAAACGACGTTACGAGAGCTCAAGATGCTCCGTACCCTGAAGCAAGACAACATTGTAGAACTGAAGGAGGCTTTCCGTCGACGGGGAAAACTCTATCTAGTGTTTGAATATGTGGAGAAGGTCAGCTCTAAACACTTCTTTTACTTTCTTATTCATTTGTAGTAGTCTGAATTGTAGTTCAGATGACATGGTGACAGTTTCTTGCTTGTGTTTTGCTGTATTTTTCAGAATATGTTGGAGTTGTTGGAGGAATTGCCTAATGGTGCGCTACCTGATAAAGTACGAAGCTACATCTTTCAGCTGATCAAAGCTATTCACTGGTGCCACAAAAATGAGATCGTTCACAGGGGTATGACAAACTATGTGCTGTTTATAGATTGCAATCTTCATAAATTTTACTCTATCTATCTATCTGTCTGTCTGTCTGTCTGTCTGTCTGTCTATATATATATGTCTGTGTAGACAGATTTGCAACACTGAAGACTACAGTAATAGCTACTGATAATTCAGACAATTTATGTATGTGCGCCTATTTTATTATGTGAGTTGAACTCTAACGTTTTAAAACTGAATATTATTGTATTTTAATTAAGTATTTTGTAAGGTAGTTGTGATTTAACAGTAATTAGAATCAACTTTCAACATCAGTGATGTATTTTACCTATTTTTATGCAATTTTCAACATGTCTTTTTTATCGTGTAATCTTTTTGTACTAAATGGCGTCTTCAACACAAGTTGAGCTCACGAAGTAATTATCCATCCCTTTTTATCTAATTTGCAGATATCAAGCCTGAAAATCTCCTCATCAGCTCCAATGATATCCTGAAGCTGTGTGATTTTGGTGAGCAAAGCTTTCAGTCGTCTGATTCAGGACCCTCCACCTCCATATTCACACTGATCTCTCTCGCTGAATGCTTGGTCTCCTTTCCAGACATCATGAGTCTCGCAGTGACGTCTGAAAAGAAAATAAAAATTGGGTCTGAGTGGAAGGGAATTCCTGTTTTTGTCCAAATCATACTGTTGCAAAGATTTGAGTGACAGCTTATTTTCTGGAATGTAAATTTTGAGTTAATTTTGGGTCATTCCAAATATATGATTTCAAGACTGAAAAGAAAGACTGCTGAAATATCACAGAAAATGACTTTATTAGCAGTGCTGGGGAGTAACTTACTATACTGAAGCTACTGGTCAATTTAATGGGAAAAGGGGATTATATTGTAAATATATAACATAATTTTGAATATATTATTATTATTATTACAAATATTTATATATTGTTCATTTATGTAATTATATAGTTGTATCATTTACAATTATGTCATCTTAATTTATCATATAAGAATATACAGTATTTATACACAATGTGTCCAAATATTGTTGATTTCACAGTTATATCATAATTTATCAAATATTTATGTGAAGCGTGTGCGTGTTTATTCGTTTAAAAATATATAAATTAACAATACAGTGTGTTTTTAAACACATTAACACACACACATTACATATTATACATTATGCTATAATTGTACATCAGATGATAAAATACACTTTTTTTCTGTAACCAGATAAGTATTTACAGGTATCTAGCATAAAAACCAATGACAACATTGCATATCATAAACAGCAGCATTCATTAAATCTATTATGTTGTATAATTCTACGCCAAAATAATCTTATATAAAAACAAATTGTTATATTCTGTATGTTGCTACAAAAAACTACTTTTTCTTTCAAAAATAGACAATGTTGTGCAAGCATTAAAAATAGAGATGTTTGGTTTTCGCACAAAACGCTACACTACTAATTATAAAATAGATACTAAAAACACTGAAGTACTGCCAAGCTATAATAAAAAATGCTTCTCTTTGTTAAGAGAATTAACAATATTTCAAAATAATAATAATAATAACTTGACTGTAATTTCAATTATGAGTAGCTTTTAGCTTGACAATCAGTTTCAAAGTGTTTTCCCCTACACTGGTTGGTAGGATTGTGACTCTAGAAGATACAATCAAAACACAGGCTAGCGTCTCAGTACCTGATAAATCATATTTTGTGCCTCCCAGCCTCCAGGTTCTGCTCCTGATGGAATGTATATATTTACTCAGGGTTAAATTTTCCCTCAACACTGAATGCCATAGAAATTGAGCATGACTCACTCAACAGGCTTCTCTCTAAGACTTTTATTTTTAGAGAAGATTAATTAAGATCTCTGAATGTTGTGTGCAGTCTTGCTCATGCCAGAGACCCTTTCTCTTTTCTCTTCTCCCTACATCTTTCTATCCTGGCTGGCCAATCCTGCAGGCTTTGCCCGCAATCTCTCTGAAGGCAGTGATGCTAACTACACGGAGTATGTGGCGACCAGGTGGTACCGCTCACCTGAACTGCTCCTGGGGTAAGTCCTCATATCTGTACTTCCTGTTCTGTTTTTCCAGAGACACAATAACTAAAACATGTATTTAAAAAAAAAAATGGCTAAAGGCATGAAAACTCAAACTCTCCTCAAATAGAATCACGATTGTTAATTGAGGGCACATCCTTTTTTTAAACTGTTGATTTGATATATCCATTAGATGTGACATCAAGAGTGCGGTGCATGATTATTTGTCCTTGTTGCCATTGAAGCATTATTTTCTAGTGTGTGCCACTAGACTAGATGAATGCGGTGAAACATTTTTTCAAACTCTCACCATTTAAATTCCACCCACACAAATATTCTCTCCCTCCCTTTTGCTGTGTGTTAGTGCAAAGATTTGTCTCAGTTTTATGTCTATGTATTTGCCTGTCTCTGCATGCAACTTTCCTCATCCCTCTTTCATTTTCAATGGTGTCATTGTATAAAACTTTAACCCTAAGCATGACACTCGTCCTGCACCGTTTGTGCTACAGACATTCAAATGATGCTGCTTTGAAAACTATTGCTGTTACTTTTCTTTAAGTTGTCAAATGTATGATTTTTGCCTTTCAGATCCTTTGACTTCTTTTTGAAGAGCTATATTTAGGGAACTAAGGACCTGTATTTCAGAAACATCCAAACTTAGAATCATATCCTGTCTTTTTAGTAACCATTGTAATTTCACTTAGGAACTAAAACTTTCCAAATCTTAAAGGGATAGTTCACCCCAAATGAAAATTCTGCATTTACTCACCCTGATTTACTCACAAAAACCTGTATCAGTTTATTTCTTCAGTTGAACACAAGGAAGATATTTTGAATAATCATGGTAACCAGACAGTTGACGGTAGCTATTGGCTTCCATAATATATGATGGAAGTCAATGGCTACCATCAACTGTTTAGTTACCAACATTTTTAATAATGTCTTCTTTTGTGTTCAACAGAAGAAAGAAACTATAAATAAGTTAAAAAAAAATCATTTTTAGGTGGACTATCACTTTAAGTCAAGAATTAATTTCTGTAATAAAGCCACCGAACATTACAGTGACTTGGGGTGGGCTCTGTCGAGGTCATAGCAACCACAAAACAACACCCTAGAAACCACCCTGAACAACTTAACCTTTTGCAAGGGCAAACACCATACATTTTCTTCAGTTTTTTTTGTCTTGCATCTATCAATAAAAGATAAAGATAAAAATTTAAATAACCTTTTTTACTGATATGTTTATAATTTAATTACATGTACATTTAATTAAGTGTAATTGATTTTCTAGGAAAAGGAGATGTCAAACTCAAATGAAGGTCAGTTCTTGACTTATTTTTGTCTTCTTCTTGGCTCTCCCAGAGCTCCATATGGGAAGGCGGTGGACATGTGGTCGGTGGGGTGTATTTTGGGAGAACTGAGTGATGGGCAGCCCCTGTTTCCGGGAGAGAGTGAAATCGACCAGCTCTTCACCATTCAGAAGGTGTTGGGCCCCTTACCCCCAGAGCAGATGAAGCTGTTCTACAGCAACCCTCGTTTTGCCGGACTAAGAGTAGGGACCTTCTTCTAATTCACTCCTCTGTCCTGTTATGTTCTGTGCTTTCCTCTCCTTGTGTGCCTCTTCTCTGCTCTTCTATTCTATGGCACAGATCCCAGTATTCTGAATAAGTGGCTGCCTATGACTCATGTATTGCTATGTGCCAGTGTGAAACACAACTGGCTTTGCCTTGACAGGGCTGATCACAGTACATAATATTCACACACATACACATACACTCAAACATACATAGAATCAAAAAGTATTTGGACACTTTTGGACACATCTTAAACCATATTTTGTTTCCACAAGTGACATCTGCAAATGATTCTTAGCCATTTTTGCAATTACTTATCAGCCTGTAGGTGTGTAGTCATGACTATCTGACTATACATTATTTAGCTAATTACAATGCTTCTTACCAAGTAAATGGTAAAAAAGAGATTAAATACTGATGTGAGTTTTTATTTATTACTTAATTGTCATAATTTTTTTTATTTTACAGATTTGGTTAAAAAATAAATGTAATTGATTTAAAGCCTGTAATTGATGTAATCCATGTTGATGTCATGGATTTATAAACTATTATTGATTTAATTAACATTTTAAATTAGTTTTTACTTTTATATTTTTAGTTTTCATTTTTAGTTAAATTTTTAGTAATTTTGTTATTTACTTTTGTCGTTTTTTTTAAATATTACTATTTAGGTTTAATTTATTTTTATTTCAGTTTACATTTCATTTAGTATTTGTAAAGCTTCAGCCTATTGTAATGCAATTAATCAATCACTTGTATTCCATATTTGTTATGAAATATGCAAATATTCAGTTTTATTCTTTAGTCCTCCCTCTTTCTTTAAGTATATATGTATGCGCTTTTTTTACAGTTTCCTTCTGTAAGTCATCCTCAGACGCTTGATCGAAGGTACCTGGGCATCATCAATGGACTCATGTTGGATTTAATGAAGGTAAAAATGTCTGCAACATTCATTAGAAAATTTCGAATCCCAGCAGTTGTGATATATTTGGTGTGGATTTATTTTAAAATAAACTGCAGATGTCATATCACCCCAAGTGCAAAGTGTTATTAAAGACTGAATGTGAATGAGTTTTTATTGTTCTAGTGTGGCACGACTCTCCTCATTCTCTTTTCACTGTGTCAGAACCTGCTGTGCCTAAACCCCACCGAACGCTTTCTGACAGAACAGTGTCTGAACCACCCAGTGTTTCAGGGCCTTAGAGGGCCAGAGCGGCCAGCAGCCCCATCGCCCACCCCACCTCGCTCCTCGAAGAGAAAACCATACCACGGAGACAACACCATACCCAGCCGGTCAGTAGTAACTGCTTCTAGTTACTAGGTTAAGGATGAAATCTGTGATTTCCAAGCCACTAGGGGCAGCAAACAGAACTGCCAAAATGACAATTGTTTCTTAATAATTCCTTACATTTATATAGTGCTTTTCTGGGCACTCAAAGCGCTTTACATAGAAGGGGGGAGTCTCCTCAAGTACCACCAGTGGTTAATCACAGTGGTTCTTAATCACTACTAGGATTTACACAAGCTTCAGTCTGGATCCAAAACACCTGAGAAGAGATGATGCCAGCCCCTCACAGAACCTCAGATGATGCCAACCCTGAAACAACATACAGAACTACCAAATTTTGCTATAAGTTTGATTGCAACATATAATAATAGCTGTTAAAAGTGTTCATCGTCTGTTTAATTACATCTTTAATTGATAATTGATAAATATTTTGTGTTTATCCCTGCAGGAGCCACGGAAGTAAGAGTTCAGGTCACCGGCATGCTAACAGCAAGGACTGCTCGTCTCTCCCGCGCCATGAAGACCTCCACCGGAGCACCGACAGCTTCCTGAATGGCAGCAACATGCTGACCTCATCCACCCTGAGTCCCACACTACACCCCAAGAGCTACCAGGCCCAGACCATCAGCCGCTCGGCCTCTTGTAGCAAAGACCTGGCAAACAACAACCTTCCCCACCTACTCAGCCCCAAAGATGCAAAGGGAAAGACCGAATTTGATTTCAACCTGGGGCCTAAAAATGGAGGTGTCAGTGCGGGAGGGGACACCTCTACTGGCAAGTACCTCAAGTCATCCAAACCAGGCCGCCACTCGTCCTTCCTGGAAGGGAAAACCAGCACGCTGCAGTCTGGGGACAAGCACAGTCGCCATAACCACATGGAATCTTCACATGGATCCATGCCTTCCACATCATCCTCCAAAAGCTCCTCATCCTTCCTCAGCCTGTCCAAGAGCCACGGAGCACTGAACGACACCAAGTCCGTAAGCAACCTGGCCGAGACACGACTCCACCTGGACGATCCCATGGTGGGATCGGGCTCAGGTTCCCGCTACTTCCCGTCCAGCTGTCTGGATCTAAACGCAGCTCCCGGGAGCCCGAGAGGTGAACGGCACTCTGGGGCGGAGCGACAGGGTCACAGTCCCAGCAGCCGGGGGAACGCACGACTGGAAGGGGGCACTCTGGACTCACGACGTTCTTCGGGTCGGAAAAAGACACCGGATGAACCGAAGTCTTCGGACATACTGGACCCAAGCAGGGCCGCGGGAGCAGGGGGCAGCCATCCTCACAATATGCCCTCCCCGCATGAATCCTATCCTTACGGTCTCGGCTACACCAGCCCGTTTTCCTCGCAGCAGCGCCCTCATCGCCACTCCATGTACGTGCGGAGAGAGCGACATAGGCCGCATGGCCAGGAAGCGAATTTGGTGGTCGGGCAGGGAGTGCCAACACGTGCCAGCAGCTTACAACTCCTCTCGCCGCAGCTCCAGCATCGCACACTCCCACGCCACAACACCAGCTCCTCCCGAGAAGAACTCGTGCAAGATCTGAGCAGGGTCAGTGACCTGCTCTTGTTTTATCTCTGTGTCCTGTAGCATATTAGGTGCTGATCTCGCTAAAATGCATTCTGTTGGTTGCTGTGATCAGCGTTTGAATATTTCTATCCAAGCAAGGATACCCTCTTGTTCATCTGTTCATCTTTGTCTGAATATTACGAATTCTCTACCATTCGCAAAAAGCTATATTACAAATGTTGCTTGTTCACTGTAATAATTTCAGGAGATTTGTGATGTCCTTGCATGTGTGTATGTGATCTAATTTAAGATATGGCTCTGCTGCATCCTGCATTCATGCATTTTTTTGTCCTACCTGATTATGACATGCACACTCCCAGTGTCTTCCAGTGTCTGCTTATTTTGCTGTGTGTTTATGTCTGCAGAATGACCAGTCTCCCAAAGAGAAGCCTCATTCTCGCCCCCCGATTAAAGATTCCACGAGGGACAACACAGCTTCCTTCCACTCACAACGCCCAAAAAACGAGGTCCGAGGTCTCAACAGGACCCTCAGAATGTGTCCACTCACACATTCAATAGTTGCTACTGTTTTTCATGCCTCATCATTTTGTTTTTTTAATGCATTGATCATAAAAACAATTCACATTAAGCTTTCAGACCATTAATATGGATGTTTTGTAAATGTTCATGTCACTACATTAACTGCTAGTCTTTAGCATTAGATATCTAGGTTCTCAGTATCTTCTCAATATCCAAATGGACAGTTCACCCCAATAAAATGACATTTCTGTTGTTATTTACACTGTCATGTTGTTCTAATTTTTTTTCTGTGAATTAAACTTTAAAGACTATTTCCATATTATTTTGACATGAAATTACAATGTAGACGAAAACAAATGTAGATGAAACAAAAAGTGATCCATATGTAATATGTCCCAGGACTAAACCAAAATTCCACAGTCAAAAGTATTTTCTTTTGTGTTTTATTGGAGAAAGAATGTTACACAGGTTTGGAATGATATGAGGGTGATTAAGTGTTGACATAAATTTCATTTTTGGCTGAACTGTCGGTTTATCCTCTCTTTCACACTTCTTTTTCTCTTGCTTAATTATTCCTTTCTCCCCAAGCAAATCTAAAGTTACAGTAAGACAGTATGTACAGTAAGTTGAAGGAACTACTGTTTTATACTATCCTGCAGTGTGACTATCCTCTTGTAACCCAGCCTGGGATGTACCATGACACTCATATGGAGGATGGAACCTCATCCAAGGAGAACAGAATCATTTACAGTGACTCGATGCCTCGCAGAGTGGGAAGTTTTTACAGAGGTACCCCAAAAATGTAGATATTGATTTAAAATATAGAAACTGCTTGTAACATTATAAATGTCTGTACTGTAACTTTTTTTTTAAATTAATATGTCCTTCCTGAATAAAAGTATTTTATTTTAAGTAATTGTATATGTGCATTTATTTATGGGGTAATAATGTTTGACTTAAGCTTTGATATTCTAACTTTTATTTTTTTTCTGTCCTTTTGTGCAGTCCCTTCTCCTCGACCGGACAACTCCTTCCATGAGAGTGCTGGACAGAGCAGAGTGCCAGCGGTGGCGGCAGAAAGCACAGCCATGACAAACCACCCCAAACGGCAGACCAATTTCGACCCCTGGTGAGCGAACATGCTTGTTAAGGCAGCACACGCTCGATCTAGACAAATGAATTATTCTGTACACAAATACCATGGCTGTATGGTGAAATGCTTTGTTTAGCTGGAAGTGACAACATTAAATATTTGGCTTCAAATGAAGGAAAAAAAACTGAACTTCGATGTAAAATTAATTAGTGTTCTTGATGATTGTGAGATGTCTGGAAACAGTAAGTGCAGAAAATAATAAAGCATGCCCACTTTACATTCTCTTTAAATTCACTGATGATAGGCAGAAATATATTGTCATTTTAGTGTTTTGTTATTGATTCACTGATTTGCTTTCATTAGCCAGTTCTCTGAGAATATGGCTGTTCATGTTTTATGTGATAGGGTGAATCTTAATTAAAGATGTTAAACATGTTTATCATATTTCACTAGCATACACTACATGTTTATCATATTTCACTAGCATAGACAAAAATATTGGGAGACCTGACCATTACATAGTGACATATATATATGTGCATATATATATATTATTTGCACTACAGTAATTAGGCAGATAATTGAAATCTTATTTGATTTTATGACCAAAATCTCTTTGTGAGATTCAACTTTTAATAATTACATTTGTAGGAATAATTCAGAGGCTATGGTCATGAACCCACCAGAGGTCCCTAAACAAAAAGAAAAACAAGGTTTCTTTAGAGCCATAAAGAAGAAAAAGAAGAAGTCACAGCCGGTAAGAATGTCCTATTCATTACATATCCTTTTTTCAACTCTCAAAAATGGTATCAAATGCAGTAAGAATAGCCAGTGTATGTTATTATACATGTACATGTGTTGCTTAGCTGCTGTGTTGTGTGTTTTCGTATGTCTGTCTGCTAGTCATTGAACTTAAATGATATATTGTATACAAATGTAATAGTCTAGGATAGAAAAATACTGTCTCTCTTTCACTAAAATTAATAGGCGAGATTTCACCTCATAGTGTTCATTCAGCCATCTCAATCAGCAAGTAGTTGATCAGTGCAAAAAAGAAGGTGAAATGGTCATATCATGCCAAACAGGAGGCCGTCCACTTGTTCCATTGTCCAATGAATGCCTGACAGAATCCAACAGAGACTCTCAGTGCAGTTCAGTGCCTTCTGTAGCATTTCCCCACAATAGCCATATGGAGACCATTACAGACCCGAGCAGCATGTGTGTGGCAGAATCTGCCTCTACTGTGCTCTGTCCGCAAATATTGAGCCAGAGGACCGTATGTTCATCTGCTGTATTCAACAACAAAAGATGTTTGGTGTTAATAGAATGAGCCACTGGGGTTTTGTGCGTCTTATATTGCAGACGGACGGCAACGCAGGAAGGAACCCGAGCATCAAGAAAAGCCTTTTCCCCCTCTTTAACTCAAAGAATAGCTTAAAGCATAACTCTTCTGTCAAAGTGCTTCCTGTTGTCCCGCAGCCCATGGTATTGCTCACATAAAACCGTGCCGCTCTACCAAATAAACACATCTTCATTGCATGTCATACTAAATGTATCGGTGTTTTATGACTAGATGTCTTTTTGTCATTTTATTATATTCTTTATTTAGAGTTTTCTTTTTTCTTTTTTTGCCAGAGCCATTTTTAATGTGCAAAACATCAGGTCCAGATCTATAGTAAACTTTTTAATCAAATTAATTACATGATATGCTGATTATTTTATCAAATTAATTATATATATTTCATTTGCTGAAAAATATAGTTGTATTAATATATATATATATATATATATATATATATATATATATATATATATATATATTATATTATATTATGAAGTGTTTGCTAAGAAAAAAAAACAGAATTAAAATAATTTAATATAATAATAATAATAAAAAAATATTTTTTTTTGTAATAATTAGCTGTATTGATGTTATATTGTATCAATGTATTAAATATGAATTTACAGCCAAATTTGAAGCTGTTCTTAAATTGGTCTTTAAGCCTAATGCATCTTTGCAAGTACCACATTTAATTTATGATCTCAATAGCTGGTAGAAGAGACAGAGTCATAGTGTAATATACTGTGTTATGTAATGTAACACTGATAATCAATGTCGAACTGTATTAGGTCAGAGTGTTTTTATATGTTGATGTAACAGATCTGTTCCTGTGTGTTTTACTCACTAAACATCATTGCTTGGGTTACTGCTAGCATCGCAAAAGCATCAGCATGTGTTCTGTTAGAAGCATGGACCCCATAACCGTCTTTAGCAGCACTTGCTCAAAGAGGATGCACGTTTTCTCATTTACCATTCTCCGAACCTGGGAAAGAGTAGGAGAAGTGGTTAAAATTTTTCCACACACAAACTCTCTGTTTTCTGTACACAAAATCTTGCACATTTTGGTACAAAGGATCAGAAACTGGGCACGTCTTCTAACACTCCTGTCTTTAGCTATCTTCAAAAATTCATGCTCTCCAGATAAACTTGTAAAAACTGGTGAAAAATGTTTTGTTCATTACTAAATTGTTTCCATCATTATCAACTGTTTGCCATGACTAAAAAGGCAGTATTTCAGCACATTCCCAGTTTTCTGACCTAATGCACGAGATTATGGGTGAATTTTTGTTTGGAGAGATTTATTGTACACAAGTCCCAGCATTCAGGTGAGTTCACTGGTAATGTGGTTTGATCTGTGTGTCAGGTTCCTAGTGAGGCTCAGCAAGAGCAGCTAGTGATACAAAGACCAGTCAAAACATCGTCTCATCACAGCAGTCGACACCGCAACCGAGATCGAGACCGGGAACGTGATCTGGAAAGGGACAGGGAGCGTGACCGGGATCGAAACCGTGAGAGGGACCGTGATCGTGACAGGGACAACACTTGGCCACCTGAAAAGCAGACAGATGTGCAGCCTCAGGTAAAAAAAAAATTACAAATTCACTCCAACAGCGTATATCTATAAAGATAACTCAAATATATAAGCGTCCGTATTGATACGCTATAACATTCAGTTTATTCTAAGCACATGCTGCAGTTTTGTTGTTTGCTACTTTTAATGCCCAGGTTCTTTAAAGCAGGATGGATTCTGATTGGCTGTCAATGTTTTTATTATTAATCATCTGGAAGAAATAGTTTTGAAAGTAATTCATCATAGTTATCGTTATAGCTGTGTTGTGGATACTTTATAGTTATGGTTATCTATCAAAAAAAGTAATATTGTGAAATTGTGAAAAAAAAAAAAAAAAAAAAAATATATATATATATATATATATATATATATATATATATATATATATATATATATATTTAACTTTATTCTATTTTAATCTGTATAAAAATGTAATTTATTCTTGATGCAAAATTGAAATATCAGCAGTCGTTACATTACAGTGTCACGTGATCCTTCTGTCACATGAATCATTCTAATATGCTGATTTGATGCTCAAAAACATTTCTTATTAATATCACAGTTATGCTGATTAATATTTATGTGGTAACCATGATACGTAAACCAAGGAAAGATAACATTTGTTTGAAATCAAATATATTATAAATGTCTTTACTGTCATTTTTGACTGTTTAATGTATCCTTACTGAATAATAGTATTGTTTCTTTAAAAAAAGGACTTCCTTTGTATTTTATGATTGCACACAGACATGCATTATTAATGGTTTCCTGTTGCAGAACCAGCCTCTGAAGTCCTTGCGGAAGCTCCTACACCTTTCGTCTCCTGCTACTTCCAATCAGCTCCCACCTCCCGATCGCTCGGCAGAGCTGCGCTTCCAGCCTCTCCCCAACCCCCCTTCCAAAGGGAACCTGAATGAGGCCAGAGGGCTCCCACCGGGCAGCGTCACCCCAAATACCAAGAGCCGCAAACCCCACAACTACCCTCTGCCAGGGCAGATCGAGTCCAGCTGGCACATCTCTGCGTTGAATAGGGCCGAGGGCGCACCGTACCCAGACCAAATGGCAAACAAAAGTGGGCAGAACGGTATCGGCTTCACCAGAGCCGCTCGCGCGAGAATGCCAAACCTCAACGATCTGAAAGAAACGGCTCTTTAGAGGAGGAAGGGCCCTTAGTGGCCACTAGTGTACTTGGTTTCTCCTTTTCCTTCCTGGCTACCTATCGAATGCTTTTGTTCATACAGTGGTACACAATGCCACTTCTGGCCAGAAGGTGGCAATAGTTATGTATCAGATTTGTTTTTTTTTAAAGCATCCACATTTGATAGAATTTGTATTCTTGTTCATTACATCTGGGTTCAGTTTTCTGTTGAAAATTGCTTATTGACGATGATATGAATCTATGTATTTGTATATGGAAACTTGGGGACGGGGGACAAAAAGAATCTGTGGAATTGTAAGAGCTTTAGTTTATACACAAGAGAATGTATAAATATTTAATGTGTAATAATTCTATATTTCATGGAGATTATTTAATGAATTATTGGTGTGTTAATAGTTACAATGTACAGAGTGCATTTTATGGTTGTAACAAAAGTACTTATTGTTTCTAAATTATTTTCCTCTCTTTTCCGAACATTGTTTTCTGATGAATGAATTCTCAGTGCAGACTATAGGTTTATATTACACATTGTCTCATACTGCAGGTCTTTGAGTCATCCCTGTTTAAAACATGCAGCAGCATATCAGCAACTACTGATCCACGTCCCATGATGGCTATTTGTCTCACTTTACCCATAGAAGGTGTCTTACAATGTTTTTTTTTTACTTCCCATGAGCTTGGCATTCAATACCCAACACGCTGGGATCAGATAGTGCTTGTTTTTAACATGAGTCCATTAGAGATCCAGATCCCCGAAGAGCTGGATTTCCTGAGAATAATGAATTTCAGCAGAGGCCTTACGGTGTCTCCCTCCCAAGCTGGTGGTTTACAAGCGGCTCTGCTCAAGGTTGTGCGAGTTAAGTCCGTTAGTCCATCCTGACGTGACTTTCAGCGGTCGCTTTGTGGGGATTGAGTTGCACGTGTGCATGATTCTTTGAACAAACTGAATAACTGGCGGTTTTATTTGAATCCGTTTAACCGCATGTTTTTGAAGAGGTGAAAGCATTGCCTCAGAACCTGGTAAAAGGATTTCAAAGACATAATGCAGTTATTGATCTGTTAGTGGGGAGGGCAGGTGGGAGACACGGTAAGGTTTTCAAGTGGCCTCTGAAATGCAGCACATTTTCATTCAGGCTTTCAGTGTTTGATTTAGATTTATCTCACCGTACATTCCATTAAATTATATTCTACTAATATAGATTAAAATGAGATGGATATAAAATATGCAAAATAGCTATATTAAGAATTCCAGGCATTTGAATACCAATGCAAACAGAGCAATACATCATAACGTTGAGGTGAATTTATCATCCTTCATAGAGCTGCAGCAGAGTATTACATTTTTATTCATTTACATTGATTATCACAACAGGCATTTTGCTTAACAACTGAAGTTTCTTACAAAATCCCCCCAAAGAGAGTGACAGAGCATTTCTCAATTTAATTACTCCTATATAAGTGAAATGTGTCCTGGGAACTTTTTTCTTTATTATTATTAATATAGTTTATCAATGGTGCACTTTAAACAGACATTTCACAGGTGTTTTTGTTGATATGGTGTTTGATTAAAACTATCTAATCTTCTACCTTATCTAATCTTATCTACCTACAGTATATGAGCTCTGTCTTTCACAGGACTGGATTTGAAACTTTTATGTTCAAGTTACACATTCAGATTTAGTTTATACAGTATTTTTGACATTTACATCAAAAGTCATGTTTATTTATTTTTGTTTGTTTGTTTATCAGTTCTCATTTATATCTTTATTGATGTTGTCTCTGCACTATTTTAGAGTGTTTTGCATAATTAAATAACCAAGTTCATTTTCAGTAACATCTTGAATCATTTATATTCTCTATATCTCACATCCTATATCTGACAGAAGTCATGTTTAGTCATTATGTTCTGTTGAACTCTTGTGTTGTCTTTCATGGTTAAACTGCCACGCAATAACAAGCTGTTGTTTTTTGATTTGTAGGAAGAGATTACAGGTCAACTTCTATGTGCTTGTTCAAAAAGCCCCTGTCTGGAAGCTCTTGTGTTCTTGTTGCATATTTTCAGGTTAATATTAGTGGAATGGAATTCTTTGTTCCTGAGTAATGCGGTCTGCCGGTTTGAGAGTATTTCATCCTGGCCTGAATGTGATTAAGTCACTGGATTAACACCTTGTCCATAAACGCTCTAACATCGTTTAATCTGCAGTACGTTGGCACAGTCTGTCTCTGTGGTGCCAGGTAATCTTCTCATCAGCCAGCTGTTAAGACTGCCAACATTAATAGGTTGGCTGTCGCCAGCTGTGGTGAGGTGGCCTGCGGGTGGTAATCTATAACCAGCCTTGTTAAACCTGCTACAAAACCTATGTTTGCAGCATGTAGAATGTCACCGATTCTGCATTTCTTCTGGATTGCTAAGCACCATTATTTTGTTTTTAATATTATGTTTTTTTCTTTCAAATCAACTTGTGGAATCATGCGAAAATGCAAAAAAAATGACCACTTCCCTATCCCAGAGTACTAAAATGCTACAAAGCCAGTTTAAGCGCTAAAACAGAAAAAGGGCTGCAATTTTGTGGGCAGAAATGACCATTCTGTCATTTGAGTATTGATAGTGGTGTGATATTGTAGAGTGAATACACAATACTGTTTTAAAGTTTGTTTTAGGTTTTTATAGATATATATATATGTGTTTTATTCAACAAGGCTGCACTGGACTGATCTAAAGTGACAGTAAAGACATCTACAATGTTATAAAAGAAAAAGAAAGTTTCGAATAATTTGTGTTCTTTAACTTTCTATTTATAAAAGAATTCTGAAAAAAAAATACATTTTAAACATTGATAATAATGTATGTTTCATGAGCACCAAATCAGCATATTATGATTTGTGAAGAATCATGTGACACTGAAGATTGGAGTAATGATGCTGAAAATTCAGCTTTATCATCACAGGAATAAATTACATTTTTATATATATATATATATATATATATCATATTTGAAATGTGAATAATATTTCACAATATTATATTTTTTTTATCTGAAAATGTAATGTTCTCTGTAATGTTATTCTATCTTCAGGATGACATTGTAGGATAACGTTTTAAAAATTACACCGACAAATTTTGTCCCACTTTACCTCTGTTTACCTCATACATGGACTGGATGAGTAGGATTTTGCATGCCTTAAATGTATGTTGAATGATATTTTGAAGGTGATTCAGAGAGCTTTTTGGTTCACTGCTATGTTGAAGTATACCTACAGGTACTGACAACTCATCTGTCATGGTTTAATAGCCATAAACAGCTTGTCTTATATTGGCTTGTAGCATCTATCATCCAAATATGATGCCTGTTAGCCTTCCAGTGTCTGAGCTGTTGAATGCAGGGATATAAACATTCAGGTTTGTCCCCAAAAGTGCACAGAATAGATTAAATATACTGGACATCTTAATTTATCCTCATATTTGTGAATGGCTGGTCATTTTCTGTGGCTTGGCAATGATTAGAAACTCTATCCTCTTAGAACATAATGTTTTTAATTATTTTATTTTTTATTTTTTTACCATTGGACAAACTTTTATATCTCCATAAGAATGTAAGTCTTAAACCAGGCCCAGTTGTCAGCTGCATCTGCATATTTCATGGTTATCAAAAACAGTTTTCTCTTTTCTACTTTAGACATTTCATGATGTTTATAAGCATTGAAAAAATACTCATTATTGTCTAAAGCCATTGTGTGCCAACTAAAGCCATTGTGAAGTCATGCAAGGCCAAAGGTTTACAATCTATCAGGAAAAATTATTTATTCTGACAGAAGAGCATCTGTCCTATGAGTTCACAGACATATCTGTCATTCTCGTTTTATTTTAGTGGACTGAATCCTGAGTCTGTCATAGAATGTACTTAGAAAAATATCTGTTTTTATTTCATATAAATGTTAAGACTGTTCCTATTTGATGTTAAACTGTTTTGCTGAGTTAATGAAATCTGTTTGAATCCTGTTTGCTGAATTGACAATGTGGTCTATCCCTAAATTGTGTCCTTTCCCCTTCTGCTTCTGACAGGATTGACATGAACAAAAGTTATTTGCTTGTAACTTTATTCACAAATGCACAACATTTAGCTCAAACACGATCACCACCACTCACTCAGCACTTTGTCTATGTCTTTCGTGAAGACTGTTTGTGTGTTATCTTTAGGGTACAAGTGAGAAACAGCACCCTAATGTTTGATTTAAGTCCGGGCATGTCTGACTCTAACAGCGTTCATAATGTATATTCTGCTGTAATTAATAACAATTAAAACAATGTCTACCCAGCTATGTTTCAGCATGCATCATTTCATTGCAAACACCTGCCAGCATATAAGAAACCTATGTCTTTGACATTATTAATGAACAAAAAAACAGCCACAATGAAGACCTGCACATAATGAAATCATTTATCATGAACCATGGCAACTACATAAGAAATATGACACTGCACTGAAAAGAAAGAAAGGCCTTCATCTGGTCTCTCCATCAGATGGAATATTGTAGGATTTGCATCAACAGATTGCCGGAGAAGTTGAATTGAGTTAATTGCAAGCTTTGAACCATTAACTGAGTCACAGAAACTGATCATTCATCTTCATAATCTGGGATCATTTGGCTATTTCTCCTTTTTTTAACAGACAAGGGTCGGACTGGGATGTGAACAATTTCAAGCGTTCAGCAGTAAAGGGAGGAGCTTTGAGATGAAGGGCATTAGATAAGGCCATTAGGGCTCTGTGGATTACAGTAATCCAGCACCTTTAATATCAGTGCGGTGGTCCACCACTTGAAAAATAAACATCATGGAGTACAGACTGCAGAACACATTTCTTTTAGCCGTCCTGCTGCTGTCTGAAGGTATGTGTTGTTGAGTTGTATCATTTTCACTAAATTAAAATAAATTAATTATGAAATAAAAAAAAACTAATGTAATCAGATTTAAAGACAAAGAACAATTAAAAAATACTATTACTAAACTAACTTAATAAAGATGAGTGTGAATGTTAAATGTTAATAAAACATATTTCACCTGTATTACAATTTTATTTATAACCTAATGAAATGTTGCTTTTTTACTCTTCCACATTTTGTCCAGGTTTTATTGGGTTGCAAGCGCAAGAGGTAATTAAACACATTTTATATTAATATCAGAGACAATTAAAAGATAAAAATTGATGACAATGTTAATATGTGCTTAGGATGGTGAGGGCAATGACACATGGGCTGGGAAAACCTGCAAGTGTGACTGTGATTCCTCTAGCAAGTTGCTTTCCAAAGGTTCTTCATCAAGTAGGGGACATGAGATCGACTGCATGCCAGGTAAAAAACAGAAAGGAACTGTAATAAATATGGACGGAAAATTCATTCAAAGAATCACATTACTTTCTTCTTTTAAAAGGTAATAAGCACTAGTTGTAACCTAAGTGTGAGTGCTTTGTAGGCTTTGTCCTGGTTTGGATAAGCTTCATTATGAAGAAGTGGTTCAAAACGGGTTAAATATGTAATGAGTCAGTTTCCTTCAAGTTATCTAGATAGGACTGTTTTTACTGCCTGAAGGTGAATTGTGAATCAAATACCCCTGAAATCCTTTATGTTTGTTTTGTCAGGACTTTTTAATGGGGCTTTGCACTCTTTGGGAATTGTGATGAATGGATTAGTTAGCCCTAGCTGGTGCCCTCTGAAAACAGAAGGCAGGACGTGCAAATGATCTTGCTGCTGGACAAACCTTCGCCTGCAGTGGTGCAGAAAGTCATTAATCATTTGGTTGCAGTTTCACCTGGGCCATGTGCGCCATCATCGCATCCCACTGCCACACCACCACAGGGCAGACATGCTCCATTAAAAGAGAGCAACTTGTGTTCAGAGTCCCCCAAGACTGATGTGTTAGAAAAATAAATAAATAAAATAAACACGATTAAATGGAGCAAAAATCGGAGATGGACCGGATGCTCATTCATAATCTAATAATGTTAAAATGCTGAGATTTTCCAAAACAAGATAAGGTCCTGTCAATCAAACCATTGACCATTAAAAGTGATTGTTTACCAAAATGTAAATTCTGTTATTATTTGTCGTTCCAAACCTGTATGACTTGCTTTCTTTTGTGGAAGAACCTTAGTAACCAAAGAGTTTTGTTTCCTTTGACTTCCATTATTTTTTTGACCATGCAATGGAAGTTACGGTTTAGTTATCAACATTTAAGTGTTGGCTTTTGGAGAGATATTTAAAGAGACTCTGAAAATGAGAAATTCAGTTTAGAAATCATGACTTCTGAATGCATTTATTTTCATCCGAATCAAAACTGGAAGTGGATGTATGGCACAAAGAACATCTTAAATCCTTGAAAAGAGAGAACATTGATGTTGGACTGGAGCTTAAGTGTGGAACGTGACCATCTGTCAAGCTAAAGTCTTAATGGATGTTGATCTTTCACTATGGGGAACTAAAGCTTTTGGGATTGTAAAGTCACGAGCAGAAGAGTGGAAGCACAGAATTACAGAGCTGCCAGATTAACGCTTTGTCAATTTCTCTTTAACACACCACGACAAGGAAAGCTCTCTGATTGTGTGACTAATGTTTCATTAAGCCTCGTGTCAGACATGTCTGACATCCTGCAGGCTTTTGTTGAATGGGCCTGTCCATAGATTTTTGATATTTGGAGCTGCCTGTAGATTCAGAAAGCCTGGTTGTCATGCATTTATGACATAGAAACTGACAGTAGATGCATTTATGTTTTTACTTCCAATTACAGTATATGCAAAGATACAGTTTAGCCACATTCTCAATTTACTATCCAGAGTGTCCCTACCATAAGCCCCTGGGTTTTGAGGAAGGATCTGTGACCTCAGATCAGATCAGCTGCTCTAATGAAGACCAGTACACAGGCTGGTTCTCCTCCTGGATTCCAAGCAAAGCAAGGCTCAACAACCAAGGATTTGGGTGAGTTCTCTGAATTATTT
The DNA here is from genome assembly GCF_963082965.1 of Carassius carassius. Taxonomy (NCBI): domain Eukaryota; kingdom Metazoa; phylum Chordata; class Actinopteri; order Cypriniformes; family Cyprinidae; genus Carassius; species Carassius carassius. Next base: position 22,061,215 of record NC_081792.1, read on the forward strand.
ATTAGTATGGTGGCTGCTGGAACAGAAGTGACCGCTTTCAGTTAAAACAGCTGACTTGTTTTTTGAAAGATAAATCTTATTTCATATTTCACATGACATATCTCAAGCAAATGTACTTTTAAAAAAAAAATACATATATATATGATCAATAAGAGAATGATCAGTCATGGTTTACAAATTATCCTATTATTTTAGTCCTAATTTATTATCTTATTTTATTGTTTTAAAAGATGCTATATACTGTACATACAGATTCACTGACAATGCAGTTTGACATTTGGGATAGGTATTTAAAAAATAAATTAATACCAGTATTCAGCAAGGATGAGTTAAATTGATTAAAAGATGCATTAAATGGACAAAAATCAAAAATCAAAAATCCTAAAAAAAAAAAAAAGAAAAAAAGCATATTAAGCAACACAACCATTTTCAATATTAATAATAAGAAGAAATGCACCAAATCAGCATATCTGAAAGATATTTGAAGGGTCATTTGACAATGAAGACTGGACTTATGGCTTTGCCAAAATAAATTTCACTTTAAAATGTATTAAAATAAAAAAGAAAATGATTTTGAATGAATGATATTTCAAAATATTACATATTTTGATCAAATGAATGCAGCCTCTGTGAGCATAAGAGACTTCTTTCAAAAATATTTAGAAATCTTACAGACCCCAAACTTTTGAACAGAGCATTATTGAAACAATCTTGATAAACCGTTTCAGGTGCAGTATTTCAATTTTAAAGAGACTGCAATAATTTGCATATGTGACAGTGTCTGGAGCACAAAACCGGTCAAAAGGGTCAATTTTCTGATATTGAGATTTATTCATCATATGAAAGCTGAATACATAAGCTTTCAATTGATATATGATTTGTAAGGATATGATAATATTTGGCCGAGATCTGAGTGTGCAAAAATCGCCTTTAAACTTGTCTAAATGAAGCTCTTAGCAATGCATATTTCTAATAAAAAATGAAGTTCTGATATATTTATTGTAGGAAATTTACTAAATGTCTCCATGGAACATGATCTTTACTTAATATCCTAATGTTTTTTGGAATAAAATGAAAAATCATGATCATTTTGATCCATACAATGTATTGTTGGCTATTGCTACAAATATACCTGTGCTACTTATGACTGTTTTGTGCTCCAGGGTCACATTTATAGATTATCTCTCTCTCTTGTCAAAGGTGTGCCTGGCTGTCTAAATTCCAGGATACCAACCAGTGGCTTCAGATTGACCTGAAGGAGGTCAAAGTGGTTTCTGGTATCCTGACCCAGGGCCGCTGTGACTCTGATGAGTGGGTTACCAAGTACACTGTGCAGTACCGCACCAATGAGAAACTCAACTGGATCTACTACAAGGACCAAACTGGAAACAACAGGGTAAGATGACAAACACCCCATCCTGGAATAATAAGCATTAAAGGAAAAAAATCACTATTTCTTTGAAGGATTACATAAATATGGGGTTTAATTGTTTTCAGCACTTACTTTTTTTTCTCCCTCAGATGTTCTATGGAAACTCTGACCGCTCTTCCACAGTCCAGAACCTTCTGCGTCCACCTATCGTAGCACGTTACATCCGTATCCTCCCTCTCGGCTGGCACACTCGCATCGCCATCCGCATGGAGCTGCTTCTTTGCATGAACAAATGCACCTGATCTGGAACATGTCAGCAAAGCCATACTCAACTATTTCCTGTTCCATCCCATTTCTTGTATCACAACATGCCGAAGTGAATATCACTGCCCAATCACTGCACTCGATTAATTTAGTCTTATTTTCTGGTATATTCAAGGAAGAAATGATCATTACAATGTGTTTTAGTAACATTTGTGTTTAATATGTTTTCCTTTTCTTTTTGCATATAAAGTCATGTATATTTCATTTATTTTATTAACCAAAAATGTGTTGCTTCTGTAATATGGCTGAACCAGAGGTTTGCTTATCTGGGACATCTCATGGAGTTTTGTATTATTGTGTGTTCTAATGTGGTTTGTGATGGTGATCTGTTTCATTCCCTCGGTTATAACCTATTCCTTTTCGAATGTATTATCAGCGTACATTGTTTAATTGTGTTTGTTGCTTACCTGAGAATCAATGCCTTTTAATAAAGTGGCTCTCTGTACCTTGTATGTTGTATAATCTGCTCACTCTCAAGTTGGATTCACCATTTTAACAAAATTCCAAAAGGTTAATATGGAATTTGAATACTAGATGGATACTAGACTAGATAATAAAATAAACTTTATTATATTTTATATATCAGTAGGGGGAGCATAAGTAGATATTTGCTGCAGAGACTGGGGTCAGAGGCCGCGCGTCTCTCCTGTCTCAGCCGCCACAGAACCGTCTGGAGGAGGGAGATTCTTGAGGCCTGGGATCAGATGAGACGACACAGAAATCCAGGTGCTTGAGTCTTTTTAACAGACTTTTTTTTATGTATGTATTTCGATGGATCTGTAAATAATTAACTGTTGAAATAAATGCCTAAAATGATGAGAGTTTCTTTTCTGTATGCTGGCTTGTGACTTATTGGTATATTTAATAAGCCTATTTGATTCAGTCAAAAAGGGGTGTAAGCCCACTGCTTAAACTGACATTTGCACTGGCCTAATTTAAAAATACTTCAAACCCCTTGCGAGGGTTTTCCTCGTTTCTTGGATGTTTGCTTTGCAGTTTGTAAAACATGCTACTTCAAGTCTACACTACAAGACCATGAATAATAGCCTACACTTAAATTCAAATTATGTACAAATGTCAACTCCACTTTCTGTGACTTGCATCCAGAGACTTGCATCTCTTTTTTTTTGGCGTTCATACAAGAAAACATTGGCCAGACATTTGCCAGTTCATTGTCAACTTCATACATAATGACTTTGATCTTTACTTTAAAGATGTTTTGTTTGGATTTTTCACTTTAGAGAGGCAAATTTACTTTCTTTGCAACCTAATTATTTTGCTTGTAAAATATTTTATTCACAAATGCAAGATTATGAAAGTTGCCCTCAATAAATGTGAATCATGAAGCTATAATCATGACTGATGAGGACACAAAGCGTTTTTCATAATATTTTTATATATATTATTTTTGTTGTTAAGGAATAAAGTCCGTGTCAATAATGTTTTAATGCCTCTTTAAGAGATTCATGTTACTTAAAAATGATAAGCATTTGGGGCAACATATTTAAACTATAAAGACACATAATTATAATAATAATAATATTATTATTATTATATTTCTAACCCTGTGAAGGTGACAGTTTTCATATCTCACTGTGTCCCCTCCCAGAGCTCGATCACTGTTAAAAGGGCCTTTTGAAAGGACACAGATTAAAGTCCAGCATGATTTGCAGTAAGTATCTTTTGTTGCTTTATTCTACAGAGGAACATTATTGTGATGCTGGATTAATTTCAAACAGTATTTATTTTTTCTAATGCCATTTCACTTCATTATGAAAATCAAAATAGCACTTAAATATTAGGTCTGTTTTATTAATAGTTGCAACAATAGCCATGAGGTTGCATCTTCACAATATTCAGATTGGTGTTCAAATGTATTTTTATGAAACTATGTTACCCTCTGTCCTGAATATGTGGTTGCACTATTGGTACTGATGAAGTTTTAGCTATTTTAGGAACAATTATTCTGTTATTTCTTTGCACAGACATTTATGGTTGGTACTAAATGAAGAAGAGAACCCCAAGAATTACAAATATTCATGACTAGAAGCAAACAGCACATATATGGCAGTGCTTGCATTGCATTTAGCTTGCATTGCATCTTTTTCTGTAGTTTTTTTCCACCTCAAATGTGTTATTTGATTTGTTCAATTTCATTTAATCACCTTCAACACAGTAAGGCACTTTCTTCAGCATCTGTCATCACTCTCTGTGTCCCATTTGTGGCTTTAGAGAAGTATTAGTTGGCATGAAAGCACAATTGCATGTGCACAATGTAGATTTGTTTACATCTTTTTGAAAGTACAAACTAGATGGTTTACCATCAATTTTTGCAGTAAACCAATGGGTGTGATTTTTCTCTGTTAGAATTAATAAAATAGATGAGCAATTCTCCCATCCTTCTCGAACATAGCTTATCATTTCTGTATGGATGTGTACTCTTGAACAAAGCCTTTGTCTCTGATGTCTGAATTGTGTTCTTTCTGCTCTTAGCACATCTTTAATTAGCACCTGTGATATTGACCTCCTGAGACAAGGTGTATTTTTAGCATGGTCTTTGCACTCAAGTATTCTGGATAAGACGCAAAGTGTCCCTGTGCCAAGAGCTGTGTGTGCATTAAAGAATGATGTTAACATGGTAACGTGAATCCGATGAGACAAATGGGAATCAGCTGTAGCAACAGGGCATCTTTGAGGGGTTGCTGCGTTACTGCCCTAAAATAAAATGTTTTTTTATCTTTCATGTTTAATTTCTCTGTATATGTGCAGATATTTCCAAGAAATTCTCCATTTGCTATGTTGGCATCTGTTGACTCGTATGTTCTAATTCACTCAGGTGTTGTTAAACAAGTATAATTTAACCATAAAGAGCAACCTTCTTTATACCAAAGCATTTACACTACACTTCAAAAGAGACAACCTATTTTTTATTTTTAATTATTGTTATTATTATTTTTTTTATCTAGCAGCTTCCATTGCCTCATGGGATATCACAGTGCCAATGGTTGCACACTCTGAGAAGATGTAGTACTGCTTTTGTGGGGAAGTATGGATATTTGTTATTGCCTGCATTTCTCTTCCCAATTGGTTTTTGTCTTGGTGGTTACAGAAATATTACTTCTAGGATACTGTTTACATCAGCTGCTTGCATTCTTTGTGTGTTCTTAACATACCTATAAAAGCTGCCATACTGATCCAGCGTTGGTACAGACGCTATGTTGCTCGTCTGGAGATGAGAAGACGTTGTACTTGAAACATCTTTTAGTCCATTGAGTATGCAAGGGAACAGGACCAGCTACAGGTATAAAAGCCCCTTGATTAATATGGCCAGTCCACACATAGAAAAAACTTCAAACAAATATCTAACCTTAAACATGTAATGATCTGAAAATTCAGATTTTCTACAGTATAACTGGTTCATTTTAACACAAGTTTGCATCTTTTTCATTTTTATAGCTCTCCGGTTTCTTGTTGGACAACTTCACACACATGAATGGGAATGGACCAGGTAATAAATGTCACATTCAAAAATACAAAGGCTTCTTTCTATAAGGTAAAGTGTGTTTTTTTTTTGCATTGCCAAATTGAATCACCAAAATAACCAATTGTTTAAAAAGGTCCCATTTGTTATTGGTCAGCTGAACAGATACAGTAGATCCCAAATATCATGGTGGTTTTAGTGATTTTTATTTCATTATTATATGAATTTGGCTGCCCTCAACTCACCTTTTATAAAGCCCCTAGATCATGTGATTTTGCAACAGTGATTCCAAAAAGCACTATATGGAGACACAGTTGCTTAGCAACCTTGGGAGATCCCATTTTGAGTGCTGGTAGTGCAGAGAGAGCCAGAAATGCAGCACCCAGCCTCCACAGGCAGCTGTCCAAAGTGCAGAATTACAGAAGACAATTAGTCCCATCTTTAGTCAAACAGAATAGCAGAAGCTCAAATGAGATCACAGAGAACGCAATAGGAAAAGCCAGAAAGAGACTGTGCATTGAATGTTCTTCTAATGTTTTAGAAAAATCACAATAGTAGTGAAAACTACATGGGTTAAATTTTCAGTTGTTTTACCAAAGCAACTGAGCAGATTTTTCCTCAAAATATGCTTGAATATTATTGCCTTATAATTGGCTTTAACCAGTCTAATTTATGAACTCACATTCTTTACTGGCAAACTCTGCCACAGCATCACTGAGTACAAAAATTTAGTTTTGCCAGATAGTAGCACTTCAAAAGGAGCTTAATAATGCTAGTTTATCAGTAGCAATCTAAGGAAGCAGGGAATGATGTCCAGTAGATATTGGCTAAATCAAGGCAAGAAACTTTTTTTCAGCATTTTCTCTCTCCTTAATACAAACATCTGTTCCTGAAATTCAACTCCCTCTGCATAAATGTATGGAAAAAACTGAAAAAAATTACATTTTCAAGAATGACACAATGGGTCAGCACTCCTGAAATCCCTGTGCAGGGCCAGACGCTATTCAAATTGAAATATGCTACATTGTGTTATGCCACTGTGAGCTGAGCAATTTGATAGGCAACCAAAATAGGCCTTTTATAATAGACTTTAGGTGGAGAATGAATCATTAATTTAATAACCAAAAAAAGAAAAAGATATGCCTGTCTGCCTGTATTCATGTTTCGGTGTTCCACATGCCCAGCGCTGCCTAACAATTACACAAACCTTTTGTTCCAGAGTGTTTAATGATTCAACTTATATATATATATATATATGTATACATATACATATATATACAGGTCCTTCTCAAAAAATGTGCATATTGTGATAAAGTTCATTATTTTCCATAAAATGGCACCTTGATTTCCGAATGACATGCAAAATTTGCTTTCATCCATAAAAAAGTACTTTGGACCACTGAGCAACAGTCCAGTGCTGCTTCTCTGTAGCCCAAAGTGGCTTGACCTGGGGAATGCGGCACCTGTAGCCCATTTCCTGCACACGCCTGTGCACAGTGGCTCTGGATGTTTCTACTCCAGACTCAGTCCACTGCTTCCACAGGTCCCCCAAGGTCTGGAATCGGTCCTTTCTTTCTGTGTCTTACCCTCTCGCTTGAGGGTGTCAATGATGGCCTTCTGGTCAGCAGTCTTACCCATGATTGCGGTTTTGAGTAATGAACCAGGCTGGGAGTTTTTAAAAGCCTCAGGAATCGTTTGCAGGTGTTTAGAGTTAATTAGTTGATTAGGTTAATAGCTCGTTTAGAGAACCTTTTCATGATATGCTAATTCTTTGAGATAGAAATTTTGGGTTTTTATGAGCTGTATGCCAAAATCATCAGTATTAAAACAATAAAAGACCAGAAATATTTCAGTTGGTGTGCAATGAATCTAAAATGTATGAAAGTTTAATTTTTATCATTACATTATGGAAAATAATGAACTTTATCACAATATGCAATTTTTTTTAGAAGGACCTGTATATATATGTAAATATTTTTTAAAAAAATTTTTTTATGTATGTATATATATATATATATATATATATATATATATATATATATATATATATATATATATATATATATATATATATATATATATACATAAAAATAAAAATTTTCAGGCTGCTGTTTTTGCACATTAAAGTGAATTTTTTTTCATGATTTTAAAATGCATTTCACCTTGTCTACTTCATTTTAAAAGGCTGGTTGGACTTATATGACTGATTCTGAGGATTCTATCTAAAAGGCTGTAATTTCATAGAGGATGCATTTTCCATTCCATGTTCCATCATCCATGAACCATACATTTATTTTGCCATTGCTTTGTTGTTACACAGATTCATACCAAGAAAATCAAGTTGAATGTCACACTTCTTTTCTGAGATTCTTCTTTTTTTCTAACCACATACAGTAGTCATGACAGCAGCCATGTTCACTTTCCCCCAGACTTGATCTCTCACCTCCTGGAATCTGTGGTTGACCCTTTAACTGAGGAGGTCAGGCAGTTGAAGTACGGGCAGACTGTCGTGCCGGAATCGTACAGTGGTCCTCTTCTCTCCTTCCCGCTGAGCGTGACTGATACCAATGCCCTGCTCAGCGCTTTAAACAGGAGCAGGTACAACACTATAAAACTTTCACTAATACACTGTACAAATTCTGGCAAAAACTAAATTCATCTTGTACATTACTTATCTGTCTAGCAGACTTTAATTGGCCTTCAAATTTTGCTACAATAATGCCTCAATAAACTTTGAGGTTGGTAAGATTTTTAAAATGCGCTTACCAAGGCTGCATTTATACAGTAAACTTAATTTTTTATTACAATTTAAAATAACTGTTTATTTTAATCTATTTTCAAATGTAATTTATTCCTGCAATGGAAAAGCTGAATTTTCAACATCATTACTCCAGTCTTCAGTATCACATGATCCTTCAGAAGTCATTCTTATATGCTGATTTAGATAGCTCAAAAGAACATAATTTATTTGAAAGAAATCTTTAATAACATTATAAATGCCTTTACTGTTACTTGATAAATATAATGCATCCTTCTTGAATAAAAGTATAACATTCAAAAAAATACATTTTTGGATAAACATTATCATAACATCAAATTATTTTTATTTTTCTACAGTTCTAGCCATTCTACAATTCTACTGATATTTACTTTAGAAAATGCAAACTTAAAAATCCAGTGACGTAAATGTATAACTGCTTCTCATTTTCAGTCTCTTCATGGCAAATATGTGCTGCAGCTACTATATGAAGCAAAGAAGTTCTTGGAGCATATGCCAAACGTCATATACCTATCGACTCCCTATGCCAAAGAGATAACTATATTTGGTGAGACACTGTATATTTTATGAAAAACTAGAATGGTCATCTACACACACTTTATACTATTTAATCCACCTCTGATTCTTTGCAGCAGTTCATTTGAGATATGTGAATTATTTTTGATAGCTTGCATGGAAAGCTATTGATGGCAGCATGAATGAGTGAGTGCTTATTTATTTTGCATTTCATAAAGCACTTCACTGTACCTCAATGGGCCCCTCACAGCCAGATTCAATTAGTACAGAAAAGCATTTATGAATAACTGAATTCCCATCTTGGAATACTCTAAAAGAGTTGTGTTGTACCATTTAAAGTGTTTATATTTTGGATATTTTCATCAGATTCCAGCAATTGATTTTTGTTTCCTGGAATGATAAACAGCATTTCAATCAGGTCCACTTGCGTCAAGTATATTTATGACAATTATAATTGCATACAGTTAGTGTTGGCGGTATGGTTATGATCTGGGCAACACTCCACACGCCTGTCCATGCAACCATGCTTGGACAGAGTGCGGAGAGCACCAAGACAAACCCCCCTGGGGTACAGAACAGAACCATTATAAGCATATATAATTACAATTCACAATTACATGAGTTGTAAACAAAATGTGATAGAGACTGCTTCCAATGAAGACACTGTAAAGAAAGAACAAGTTAGATCGGATTACAGGTTCAGTTGGTGGATTTGGGGTTGGAGGAGGGAGTTAATTGCAAGCAGCAATGCGATGGAAGAGACACCGAATAATGGGAATTTAAATAGACCGCAGGTGATAGGTGTCAAGACTGGATTGGTACACGTCAGGAACAGCTGACTGTCAGCTGATGCAAGCGTGACTAACATGGCCTGACTGAACTAACGTGATGCTCGATTTATATGCCAACTTTCTCTTTCACAGGCGATCTGGTAGACTAGATGACTTACTGCTTATATTTTACAAGGTAAAAGTAGATTGATTGTTTAGATGTGTAATATTATTTCTAGTAATTACATTTTAGCATATTTTTGCTGGAGTAATGTGAAGAGCCAGAAAATGAGTTCATTAAAGCCACTTGGGCATTACTTGTGACTTATTACAACCCGAATTCCAGAAAAGTTGGGACGTTTTTTAAATTTTAATAAAATGAAAACTAAAAGACTTTCAAATCACATGAGCCAATATTTTATTCACAATAGAACATAGATAACATAGCAAATGTTTAAACTCAGAAAGTTTACAATTTTATGCACAAAATGAGCTCATTTCAATTTTGATTTCTGCTACAGGTCTCAAAATAGTTGGGACGGGGCATGTTTACCATGGTGTAGCATCTCCTTTTCTTTTCAAAACAGTTTGAAGACGTCTGGGCATTGAGGCTATGAGTTGCTGGAGTTTTGCTGTTGGAATTTGGTCCCATTCTTGCCTTATATAGATTTCCAGCTGCTGAAGAGTTCGTGGTCGTCTTTGATGTATTTTTCGTTTAATGATGCGCCAAATGTTCTCTATAGGTGAAAGATCTGGACTGCAGGCAGGCCAGGTTAGCACCCGGACTCTTCTACGACGAAGCCATGCTGTTGTTATAGCTGCAGTATGTGGTTTTGCATTGTCCTGCTGAAATAAACAAGGCCTTCCCTGAAATAGACGTTGTTTGGAGGGAAGCATATGTTGCTCTAAAACCTTTATATACCTTTCAGCATTCACAGAGCCTTCCAAAACATAAAAGCTGCCCATACCGTATGCACTTATGCACCCCCATACCATCAGAGATGCTGGCTTTTGAACTGAACGCTGATAACATGCTGGAAGGTCTCCCTCCTCTTTAGCCCGGAGGACACGGCGTCCGTGATTTCCAACAAGAATGTCAAATTTGGACTCGTCTGACCATAAAACACTATTCCACTTTGAAATAGTCCATTTTAAATGAGCCTTGGCCCACAGGACACGACGGCGCTTCTGGACCATGTTCACATATGGCTTCCTTTTTGCATGATAGAGCTTTAGTTGGCATCTGCTGATGGCACAGCGGATTGTGTTTACCGACAGTGGTTTCTGAAAGTATTCCTGGGCCCATTTAGTAATGTCATTGACACAATCATGCCGATGAGTGATGCAGTGTCGTCTGAGACCCCGAAGACCACGGGCATCCAATAAAGGTCTCCGGCCTTGTCCCTTACGCACAGAGATTTCTCCAGTTTCTCTGAATCTTTTGATGATGTTATGCACTGTAGATGATGTGATTTGCAAAGCCTTTGCAATTTGATGTTGAGGAACATTGTTTTTAAAGTTTTCCACAATTTTTTTTACGCAGTCTTTCACAGATTGGAGAGCCTCTGCCCATCTTTACTTCTGAGAGACTCTGCTTCTCTAAGACAAAGTTTTTATAGCTAATCATGTTACAGACCTGATATCAATTAACTTAATTAATCACTAGATGTTCTCCCAGCTGAATCTTTTCAAAACTGCTTGCTTTTTTAGCCATTTGTTGCCCCCGTGCCAACTTTTTTGAGACCTGTAGCACGCATTAAATTTTAAATGAGCTAATTAAGTGGATAAAAGTGTAAAATTTCTCAGTTTAAACATTTGCTACGTTATCTATGTTCTACTGTGAATAAAATATTGGATCATGTGATTTGAAATTCCTTTAGTTTTCATTTTATTAAAATTTAAAAAACGTCCCAACTTTTCCGGAATTCGGGTTGTACATTCAAGATGTATTGCCTTAATACCCAGAATGGTCTTCCCTCTGTGGAGAACCCCTACATATTCAATGGAGACTTTGTGGTTCGAGGGAAAAAATCTACAGAGATTATCATAATTTTGTTTGCCTTCCTGCTGCTCTACTCCGACCACATGCATCTGAACAGAGGCAACCATAAGGACCACATCATGTACCTCAGGTAACATGCTAGATCATCCATTTCTAGGTCCTTTTAATGAAGGCATGGATTTTATAAGGCAATAAAAAGGTTTTTTCATGGTCTATGCAGTCTGGTAGTCAAAAAATAATTTCTAGTCATGGTATACCATGAGTAGGATGTTATCAAAGAGTTTTCTTTTTCAAACTGAATTAAAAATATAATTTATATTGTTAGTGCGTAAGCTTTATATGTTCTTGCAGATATGGATTCACAAGAGAAGTCATGCAGAAGTATAAGATATATATATATATATTTTTTTTTTAATGTGTGTAATAATGTTTTATATATAGGTAAGTTAAATGTAGGATTGTTAAAAGTTTTTCCAAGTTTTGTAGTATTTACAAATGTGAAATTTTTTTCAATCTTTAAAGCAGCTGAAAAAAGACAGCCTTAAAACTCTAAATTACTTGCAACCCATATTTGCTTGTTTAAAGAGTGTAATAAAAGTTTAACCAAAAATGAACTTGTGAGGTTTACTGACGAATATTAGATGTCACCGCCACCTACTGGACATTAACTACTTCATTACACACTTCTGCTTTCTTTATAGAATCATGGCAGGGAAATCCTACAGCTTCTTCAGGATGTGCTCAGCCTGCTACCTCTTGCAACTGTCATTGACAACAAAGTGCTTATTGTTCACAGTGGCATATCGGACAAAACTGGTCTGGACTTTCTGAGCACTGTTGAAAGGCATAAAGTAGGTTTTTTATTTACTTTCGGATGGATTTATATTCTTTCTTTCTATTTAAACCTATAATTCACTTCCATTTGTTTATATATTTATTTATTTTCTGAAGCATAGTTGTAAGACGTAAAGTAGGCCTTTAATTTAGAGGCTTCCTTCTTGCATAAAATAGTTTCAGTTTAAATCTATAGTTCATGTTTGTTTGTTTAGGTAAGTAGCAATGTAGTAAGTAGGATAATGTAAAAATAAATGCCTGTACCTCACATTTAAGTCTGCTTTGCAGGTGAAGTCTGCTCTCAGATTGCCTCCTCCTTCCCCCAGTCTTCTGAGCCCCTACGATTTGCTCCAAGTGCCCTTCCTGGACTCCTTCATCTCCCTAGAGCCCCCTGAGCCCCCCAGAGAAGAACTGGAATGACAGCAAGTGAGTTGAAACTGTTCCCAATGTGTTTTGTCGGTGAGAGTGTGTGACAAATAGCTTTTATCTTGAAAGTAGAACCGTTCTGCCTTTGAAATCCATTTGGCCTAAACCTCCAGTACAAAGTATGACTCAGTTTATTGCAGGACATGTGAGAATTTTACACCAACCAACCTACTGAACAAATGTTTATGAATTATAAAAGAGCATGGCACTTTGGGCTTCGTGCTTCGAAATAATCAATCAACGTTTATTTCAAGAGCCAATATAGAATCTTCTAGATATGCTCAGGTATAAAATACACTTCTGGCCTGAAGCGTTTTGCTCTCTTTATATCTCTTTCAGCCTTTGACTTAGTTTTAGTTAATGATTTAGTTATTAATTATAGCACTGGTCTCTATAAAACTTTTTTTTAATCATTTAGTAGTTCCCTAACATTTAAAGATGACTGGAACAATGATGGAAAAGTATAAGATGATGCTTTTCAATTATGTTTTTATCAGATTGTCATAATTTGTCTGATACAGGTTGTTGATATTCCAATATGAAAAATTGTATGCCAATTATATGTCATACTGCCCAGATTTCACAGATATTTTTCACTTTGGCTTTTATATTGAAAATGTAGTATTTCACAATTCAATCTCATTTTTTCAATATATTTTTTGTTGTTTTTACACCAAACTTGGCTGAGACTCTTTATAGGTATAGAACTGACCTTAAGATAATTTTTAACATCATAGAAAAGGATCACTCAGGTAAGTGTTACTGATTCCCTGATTGTTCACTGAGATTAATGCTGGTTATCTTATGCTGATCACAACCCACCTCTCCACCTTCACACATAGGTCAGATCTCCACAGAGGAGTTTCAGCAGACTTGGAAGCTGTTCAGTCCTCATTTGGGGGTGACAAGGCAGATTTATAAATCAGTTTTGTTACTTCATTTTTTTTTCTTTTCCTAATAGACACAGTAAGAAGAATCGATACCAAATTTTGCAGTATCGCCCACCACTACCCGGCCTCGATCTGTTCGCACGGCACTCGGCCCCGCCCCACTCGTCACAGGCTGTACACATCATCATACACACCTGGGAATATATGTTTATACAGATGGATATTACTTCTTTGAACTCAGGTGTTCTGCTAAACTTATCTTATTTCAATTATGCATATTAAAATATCTTAATGAATCAAATTCAGTTTACCACTGTGCTTTAGTGGTCTGTTTTTGTTAAGCAAAAGGTTATTTTAAAATAATTTAATTGTCACAATTGTTTCCTGTCTACACAAGGTAAATTCATTAAGCCAGAGAATCTGTAAGTCACTGCGGATGAGGGATTTCACTCTCAGCAGTGAGCATATAGTGAGTTATATAGAGCTCAAAGACAAGGTACAGCAAGTGTATGAGGTTCATATGGTGTTTTAAGAGTTAAATGTTATGTAACATATAAGGAAGAAAAAAAAAACAGTATACTCATAAGATTAATATTTCCAAAAGGGTTCCTCCATTTCGGGTTTCACCTTTTAGTCATAAGTTCTTAAAATAACCATTTTTTTCTTGATTATTTTGATAATCTGAAGAACCTTTTTCCACTATTTCCACTATAAAGAAGTGATCTCACAAGTGGACAATGCTAAATACATGTGTAAATGGTCAAAACGTTTTGTTATCTAATTATTCTTCACTGAAAAAAATGATTATGGCCCCAATTAAATTAAGCGTAATTCAATTTTGCTAGTTTAATCCTTTTAAATTTAGTTTTTGATTTTAATTAATAAATATTAATTGGTTTTATACGAATTACATGCATTTAAATCCAAGCCATGTGAATTAATTAAATTCAGCATGAAAATATTAAGTTGATGCTGTGCGCATGCGCGCAAATGCACATTTTCACAGGCGCCAAAAGGAGTTTCCAGTCTGATTAAACAACCCCACAAACAGCATCACCAGCTCCACTTATTAATAACCAGACTGACTTTATTTCTGTCAGACGTCTACAGAAGATCTAATTGAGAATGAACTAAGGTTTAGATGTTGATTTATTGTTTCATTTGAAGTAACCATGTTAGAGATCAGTGTTTGCTTTAGTTGGGCTCCTGACCCTTGACTTCTGTCTCAGTTTATTTTTCTCTGATTGTTGTAACCATGTGTTTATGAGACATGTTTGTTATAACACAAAATCATAGAGAGAATATTATCGGATATTGGTTGTTATTCAGCATTTTGTTGATGACAATCATCAATAATGGAGTTGTTCAGAGTCAAACATCAGACTAAATAAGTGGTTTATAATTAGTTTGGATGTTTACAATAAAAAACATTCAAAGAGCCAGTGGTTCTGTCATAATCAGTCAAAAAGGACTTTTCAATTATCTTATGCTTATACATCTTTCTTCTATGACAGCAATTAGTCACCTACAGACATAAATAATCTGAATATGAACCTCAACAATGTTGACGAAAAAAGATGCTGCAATGCATGCTGGGTACTATTGTAGTACAAAACTCATCCATGGCTCCCAGCATGCATTGCAGCGTGTTTTTTTTTTTTTTTTTTTTTATTAATAAAATATAAGTACAACCAATTTATAAAATATAAGTACACTCAACCTAAAAAATATATCTGGATTTAGAAAAATTTATTTCGTGCAACCCCTTGACATAATAAAATTAAGTAAAGTCAACATAACATTTTTTTCAGTGTTCTTTGCACAGCGGTACTTCCCTATACTTATCTATTAAGCGGCTCTTGTTAGAAACCTCAGATATCTTTTCTTTGGAGTTTATGAATCTAAAATCCTACCATTGTATGGCAGGGGTGGGGAATGTTTTGGCAAAGCCTTTGTCGTTATCTTTGAACATAGTTCAAGGATCCACAATGTTCAGCACTTCCAATAATAAAGTTCTGTTTGCACTGGCAATATTGTAATCATTTGCCAGCAAAGTCTGTAAAATATTACAAAGACATTTATTTGTTTATATATTAATTATTGTGCTTGCTTTTTAATGTATTTTGGTTTTAGAATTTAAAGTCCCTCCCACATTGTGTCTCTAGCCACTAAAAATCTGAAAAGCAATCTACTTGCTGTCTGTGTCAAAAGCAACCAGTCAATGTATTTGAACTGTGCACAGTGAGACAAACAGAAGTTTAAAGGTACACATCGTCAGTCTTTTTGGCTAGAAAGATGCACTTAGGAATAATTTTATGTCTGGTGATCAGTAAAGTCAATTCTGCACTGCTGGACCAGAGACCATCCGGGAAGAGCAGTTGGACTGGGAAGCTGTTAGTGGTGCCCATGGACGGAAGTCACTGGACAGGGGTGAAAGCTGTGGCAGAAGAGATGGGACGTAGAGGACACACAGTGATTGTGGTGATTCCAGAGATCAGCATGCGTTTGGGTCCAGGCAAACACTACATCACAAAGATATTTCCGGTCAACTATGAGCTGGATTTGCTCAATGAGATATTGACCGAGCATTTCCGTGTAGTGATGAGCCCAGGGCAGTCCCTTCTGAAGAGTGTGACTTCGACAGCTGCCAGTTTCATAAAGATATTTAACATGATGGTCTCTACAAGTGAAAGTCTGTTCAAGAACCAGGAGCTTATAGGGTTTTTGAGAGAACAAAATTTTGATGCTGTTTTAACTGATCCTGCGCTACCAATGGGGGCCATACTGGCATATAATCTATCTTTACCTGCAGTGTTCATGTTAAGGGGAATGCCGTGTGGCATTGACGCTGCAGCCACAGCCTGTCCAGAACCTCCTTCATATGTCCCACGCTTCCATACACGAAACTCAGACCGCATGACTTTTAGTCAACGTGTACTTAACCTTTTTGTGAAAATACTGGAACCATTGATATGTAAATTTGTATACTGGTCCTATGAGAAAGTGACGTTCAACTTCCTGCAGAGAGATGTGAGCCTGACTGAGATCCTGAACACTGGAGCCGTCTGGTTGATGCGGTATGATTTCAACTTGGAGTTCCCCAAACCACTGATGCCCAACATGCAGCTCATAGGAGGAATTAATTGTGAAATAAGGAACCCACTGACATAGGTTAGCATCACCTTCATACTAACTGCATGATACTCAAGGCACAGAGTAGCAACTATAGGCTACTAGATATCCACAAAAATGAACAAATGTTTTAGAATGTAAAGTGGTGAGTCTCAGGATCTCATTATCTGCAGGTGAACCCAGGCTGAAAGTGTGACAAAGGTCCTGGGATCTCAGCCAGAAACAAATGACAAAATGTACTCTATTTAGGTAATCCATTGACAGTGTCATTTTGGGTGAACCTATTTTGTAGCAACATTTGTTGTTAGTCAGATTTTAGAATTTGGAATTAATGTTAGTGGTAGTTTTAGGAGTGGTTTAGAGGCTTGTACGCTATTGAGATTTGGGTTAGCAGTAGGGATAAGGGTTAGAACCTTTATTTATCTGTTTGTTTGAAAAGACTGTTGTTCCATTAAAATGTTGACCCAGGAACATGCCTTACACAAGATGTGTCTTATAGTGAAAAGTGTAAGAATGTACAATAGTTACATTTGGGAGTCACATTGTGTGATAAAACTAGTGTATATTCAAAGACACTTTGCTGGTGAACCGAGGCTGGAAAGGGTGACAAAGTTCCCAGGATCTCAGCCAGTTAAACTAAGCCAAAACGTGTGGGACTTTGGACTACTAAAGTAATTCATTTGTTATATTTATGTTCATCTATATATTTTTTTTTTAGTTTGCCACACAGACTATTAACAACAAATTTGCCATGGCTGAAAACACATAGCAGTAAATACAACAAAGTGGGCCATGTCTGTGTTCTAAACAAAATTTCAGTGACAAAGTATATTTTAATAGTAGTCTATGGGTTAAATCAAGATGGCCCTTTACCCAGAATAGCTGATAAGTAAAGGTAGGACTATGTACTGATTTGCAGCAGTTCTCTGGCTTTACAGAGGCAAATGCATATATGTATATTTCTCATTTTCAGTCCCAGTTTAAAAGAGATAAAATCAAGTACAGTTGTTAGTGTTGAATTTCCACAGAATAGCCTGGTGTTATAAGAGTTTGCAAGCAGCCATGACTGGGTCAATGGATCTTACTGGATAAGTTTGGCACTACATTAGGTGCTTGGAATTTGTGTGTGCAAATACAAATTTGTTGAAAAAATCAGGTTGTTGCTTGTGTCATTTGTACAGACAAAATGTTACACCAGTACATGGATCAGGTCAAAAAATAACAGCTTTATTCCTTTATTTTTACGTTTTTTTTTAGTATAGAAATAGTATAATTTGCAGATTAACTTAGAAACTTTGCTGTTACTAATGCTGTTTGAAGAAATAAAAAAAAAACTGATACCTGATTATCGGGTTTAAATAAAAACAGTAAATGGAAGTCTGAAATAAGAGACCATGAGAGAACCATAGTAAATCTCACTCCTGTTGCTTTTCTTACAACCATTATATAGGTAATTTCCCTTTACTGGCAAAATATACTATGTTGGTACCAGTGTTGTGGAATGCAAATTAGAAAGCATGTGGGACTATTGTTGGTCCGGTTATCTCTTAAACGAAGAAAAGGAGTGGCAGGCTCCTCACGCGAGCTTCTCACCCAAGCTGGGTTTGAGGAGAACGGGGGAGGTGCTGCCGACATGACAATAGTTGCAATTCTTCATTCTTATGGTCTTGAGTTTATACAGCTGGTTGTAAATTAATCATTGAGCATGTCAGACGCTAAATACTAAACCCATGTTTATCCCTGTGAAAAAAATGGTGTATTTGGATATGTACAACCTAGGGTTCTGCTTTGTTGTATTAAGGTGTTTAAAGTAATCCTAATGAATAATGTCAGCATTTGGTTACAGAATATAAAGTTCACAGATTTGTAAAACGCTACTTTTTTATTTATGGCTGTAATGAATAGTGCTGTTTTTTGTTTTGTTTTTCCTTAATTTTTTTGTTGTTGTTTAATATAGAATCCTGTGTAACATTGTGCTGGCAGAGCACTTATTTCCCTTTTCAGGAAATGTTTTTCACATGATTAACATCTGCAAACCAAAAAACGGACAACTGTTGAACCCTCTTGTTCTTCTTTTCACTTTCTCGTTTCACAGTCACACATGAGAGCGTTTAAACACAGCCCCTTTTCCTGGAGGAGGAGTTTTCTCGTCTCCTTTTCTTTCAGTGTTTGTGTCTCTTAGGCAGACCCAGTTATGCTGAAGGAAGGCTGGCTGTGGGGGCTGGGTTCAGGGTTGCTGCTGCTCTGGTTGGGTGCCTGGCTGAGGCCTGCGCAGGGTGGCCGGGTGCTGGTCATGCCTGTTGAAGGCAGCCACTGGCTTAGCATGAAGGTTTTGGCAACAGAACTGGCCCAGAGAGGCCATAACCTCCTGGTTCTGGTGCCTGAGAACAACATCTTAATCAAGAGTTCAGAGCTCTTCCGCACCGAGACCTTCCCAGTGAATATCTCCAAGGAGGAGCTGTCCACCAGCTTGAAAGGATTTCAGGAAGGGGCATTCAAGCGGAGCCCTGCACTGATGGACATCATCATCCAATTGGAGCGTCTGATGAACTACACAGGAACGCAGGTGCAAGGATGCGAGTCGCTGCTTTACAACAAACCTTTGATGCAGAAGCTAAAGGAGGAGAACTTTGACTTGGTGCTCACAGACCCCTTCCTGCCGTGTGGACCTATTATTGCTACCGCGCTTGGTTTGCCTGCGGTCTACTTCCTTCGTCTCATGCCTTGTGGCCTTGACATATTGGCTTCACAGTGTCCTTCTCCTCCATCTTACGTACCTCGGTTTCAGTCTGGTAGCACTGACAAAATGACCTTTGTAGAGCGCATTCAAAATTTCGTCATGAGTGGCGTAGAGCTGGCACTGTGCCGAATAATGTATGCCAGTTTTGATGAACTTGCTTCAAGATACCTGAATGCGGATGTGACATACCAGGAGATCATCGGCCGCGGAGCTTTCTGGTTGTTTAGATATGATTTTACGTTTGAATACCCCAGGCCTATCATGCCAAATATGGTCTTCATTGGAGGCATCAACTGTCATAAGGGTGGCAAACTTTCTGCAGTAAGTAACAGGTGCCTTTTGGATCTGTCTTTTGAATTTGGTCAAATTGTGAAATGCACTTTTACAATGAACTTTTAACATTTTTGCCTTTTATAAATTGATTGTTAATCATAGTTCTAAACATTCAGCAATTAGTGACTACTAGTCCTAAGATGTGATTACTTAAGGTGGATATGTTACTATCTATGGCTGTTTTTTAAAGGTTGGTTTGGGCTCCGTGTCAGTTCTGGAAATATGGGCTAAATTGCTGAGTTTTAACATAGGTGCTTTGTCTCAACATGCATTATTTTTTACCCTCATACAAACATAACCTGTGGTAATATGACTCCTGTCTCTAGGGCACTGGTATCTTAAAGTAACGCAGTGTTCACTGTATTCTTTGGCACCTCCATTGCTTTCGCTCTGTTTTATTTTCTTTGTCAGCTACCCTTCCTCCCTTGAGGACTGAAACAAGAATGCTACAGGTTTTGGGGGTTTATTTGAGCCAGGGGCTATTTTTGTTGGCACAACAATGAGTCCTGAGCTCAGAAAACCCCAGACACTATGTAACTGTATGATGTGTACAAAGCAGAGATATTATATAGGAAAGGCATCGGTGAAATGAAAAGGTTATGTTTGGTGTTGATTAAGGGATAACATCAGCTTTGCTGATGAAGCTGTTTGAGTACAGTACATGATGCAAACATGTTTGCTTATTCTTTGCATTATATATAGTTTATAATGTTAAATTATACATCACAAGGGCATTATTTATTTTTGCCTTATTCTTCTTTTGCAGGAGGTAGAGGAATTTGTCAAGGGTTCTGGAGAGCATGGTATTGTGGTGTTCAGTCTGGGTTCTCTGGTCTCCTCCATGCCAAAGGAGAAAGCTGCCATCTTTTTCGAGGCGTTCAGTATGATTCCACAGAGGGTACGAAAGAGTTGGAACACTATACATTTTAGAAACTACAAACTGGCAGAAAAGCTGTAAATCAAGTTATTCTGGTGCAAAGTTGTCAAACAGGGAGTAAACTAATTGTTTGAACTACACTAATCCCAGGCTTTTAGAGCTATATCTTCTGTGCAAAAATTGTGGAGGTCATGTGGTGCATGACCTGAGCCCATTCTATTCAGCATCTCAGAGGAATGTAGGGTTTATGAGTCAACATTACCCACTTGTTTTTGTCAGCATGTTAAAGTGTAAAACTTAGAGGATGCTGCTCTCAGAGCTTTAGCTATAGTTGGGGAGGAAGTCCAGGAACATCTTGTTCTCATTAAAGTTATTGTGTGTGCTGAAAAGTGAATTTGGATGTTTTCTGTTTGCCAAAATGTGATAAACTACTTTTGTTAACTCTGCCAGGTCAGTTCTGAAGGAAAAAGAATTGTAGATGCTTTTGGTATGTTTTATAATGCAATGGAAATATTGCACCAAAATGGTACTTCTAGTGGTTAAAGGTAGTAATCTAAACTGGTAACTTGGTTCTGTTTAATAACTTTGTATAGCTTCAGTATAGGACTGTAAGTGGAGTAATTGTGAAAAAAACTGTCTGCTGAATATCACTTTTTCTAGGTTCTTTGGCGGTATACAGGTGAGATTCCAGACCATGTCCCAGAAAATGTCAAGGTGATGAAGTGGCTTCCACAGAATGACTTGCTCGGTGAGTTTCTCTGGTCTTTTCTCTTTTTTCCCCTTTGGTACGAAGTTATTTTTCACATTTTGTTTTCCTATCCTCACATATATAGATATACATAGTCTATATTTCTATTTTCATAGTCTATATTGCTATTACTAAAGCATAGTTTTTATTTTTATGTTTCTTACATTGTATGTATGTGTGTATAGTTTGTCTATGCATGTGTACATTTTTGCACTTGACATTTTTGACATTCATTGTGGACAGCAAAGTAAGAATTTCATTGCTCAGGGAAACTTGTTTTCCTCACTGGGTATATGAATCCTTGAATCCTTGCAACATGTATAACCCACCTGGGTGCTGGTTTATTTTTATTTTTTTATTTTAAAGTATGCAATGAACAACTTACTTTTCCCATACCGTATGACATTTAATTGGCTAATTTAATGCTTTGTATATCTAATGTACAAATTCTTCATGCAGCCAAAAAAAAAACAATAGCGTCTTGATTTTATTAATTAATTGGAAAGTAGAGATCTAGAAACCTAATTGAAGTGCTATGGAATAAAATAATTTATTTAATTGCATATACTGTATAAATATGTACTTCAATATAAATATATAGGGAAAAGGATAGGATTTATTTGTAGTTAAGTGACCACTTCAGTTAGATTCAGTTCAAAAGAATGAAGGATTTCATTTTTTTCTTAAAACAAGTGTGTGAGGTCCAGTGTGAGGTAGTACATTTATTGTTGTTAAATCCAGGGATTCACTTGGCTTATCCCTTGGGTAGCAAGTTAAGGATCAGTCAACCATTAATTTCAGCTACAGCATGAATCATTAAACCAAGAACACAGAAGCAGCTTTTGTTGAACAAACTGTGTAAAGTCTGTAATTTGCCTGGCATGTCAGTTATGATTGCAATGACTGGAGGGCAGAAACCAGTTAGACTCATAATGTTAGCTAATCCTATTAACTGTGGTTGTATTGGTACAGATGCTTGACCAATGAGCAATCTGGTCAGCTAAATAAATAAATAGAGAATTTTAAAAGAAAAGGTGTCAGAATATCTATAGTTCTATATAAATACCTGCATGCATAGACACTGATGAACAGTATGTTCTGCCGGTGAGTGCCTACCCTCCATAACAAAGAACACAGATTTGAACAAATATACTGCTAATTTGTTTCAGATATTGCAGCATACAGTACATTATACTACAAAACAAATTAAATCAAAGCTGTATACATTGTATGCATTTCGCATCTAATTTAATGCACTTTTTTTAATTCTAAATGAATTCAGTTTTCACAAGTGTTTTGGTGATCATAAAGCAAAGAGGGATATACCTAAAACAAAGACACTTCACATTTTCTTTTATTATGAGGCAACTTTGTTTACTTATTAGATTTATATGAACTTTTTTATTTGTTTTTCCAGGTTTAAAGAAAAAAAAATATCAGTCAGAGCATATCATAATCTGCTGTATGCGTCAGCCAATTAGTCCTTTTAAAAGCAAATTCTTGTCATTTACCAAAGGTCACTCCAAAGCAAAAGCCTTTATCACTCATGGTGGGACGCATGGAATCTATGAGGGCATCTGTCATGGAGTTCCCATGGTGATGCTTCCCCTGTTTGGTGACCAGGGTGACAATGTGCACCGCATGGCATCTCGAGGGGTGGGAGTGGTGCTCAACATCCATGACATCACTGCAGAAACACTGGTCGATGCTCTCAACACAGTTATTAACAACGGCAGGTGAGAGTTTGATGTTTTTTCAACATCTCTATCATACATATATTTTCTTTTTTATAATACCAATGCATTTCTTTTGCTGTGTTCTGCAGCTATAAACAAAGAATGGAGAAGCTGTCGGCCATACACAATGACCGTCCCATGCAGCCCCTAGACCTTGCAGTCTACTGGACCGAGTTTGTTATGAGACACAAGGGGGCAGACCACCTGAGACCTGCTGCTCATGAGCTGAACTGGTTCCAGTACCACAGTCTAGACGTGATTGGCTTCCTGCTTTTTATTGTGCTGATTGTAACTCTAGCAACATTTAAATGCTGTGCACTTTGCTGGAGACGCTGTTGTAGAAAATCGCTGAAGAGGAAGGAAGACTGATCGTATAAAGATTAAAAAGTGGTATTGCTTAAAAAAACATACATTTTCCATGTCTTTTATTTCAGGTGCCATTATTCATGAGAAGCAACCTGACTTCTGTCACCTGACTACTGAGCCAGTGAATTTTCTCAAAAAGCTGCAGTTTTGTAAAGAGGGAGCATAGATCAATATTTTGAAGCATTTTCAACTGTAAAGAATTGTTTCTTAAGATAACATTTACATTACATTTATTCATTTAGCAGATGCTTTTATCCAAAGCGACTTACAAATGAAGATAGTGGAAGCAATCAAAAACAAAAAAAAAAGAGCAATGATATAAGTGCTATAACAAGTCTCAGTTAGGTTAACACACATAGCATAGGCTTTTAAATAATATAATAAATAAAAAGAAAACAGATAGAATACAAAAAGATTAGAAAGGTAGATTTTTTTTAACAATAGAATTAGAATAGTGAGTGTTAAAGTTAGAGGGTTAAATAAAGATGGAAGATGTGTGTTTTCAGCCGAATCTTGAAGATGGCTAAGGACTCAGCTGCTCGGATTGAGTTGGAGAGGTCATTCCAGCAGGAGGGAACATTTAATGTAAAAGTCCGTAAAAGTGACTTTGTACTTCTTTGGGATGGCACAATCAAGCGACGTTCACTTGCACATAAGTCTGAAGTAACAAATTTAGGTATTAATATTAAGATATTAGTTTATATGCCTTCATTTTGATATCATTGACCACTAGCCACCAGCATTTTTTTTAAATCATTCAGAGCAAACCACTGTAGGCTAAACAAACTGCAGGTTCTAGCTTTCATAACTGGAATCCAGGAATTCTGGTGATGGAATTATTTTAATTAACTTTTGTCAGGATAGATTCTTTGTTTTCTGACATAGGTGAAAGCTGTGAAACATAAATATAAGCTTGTCTAATTTTAATAATGTTTTTTGATTTAACATATATATATATATATATATATATATATATATATATATATATATATATATATATATATATATATACATATAGAAATTGAAAATATTGCTATTGAACCTTATGTTTCATTGACCTTATGATCAACATCAAGGCATTCAACATTTTAAATGAAATTAATATCTTACACCTATTTTCTGTAATTCCCCTGCATAGATTTTCTTTAATTTCACTCCTAAATTACCACCAATCAGTTTTTTTATGAACAGAAAATTATGCACTTTTAGCCTCTTATGATAAACTTGTAAAAAATACAATTCTAAAATATAAACACTTCAAGGTTTTTTTTTCATGAAAAAAAAAAATTCTCACAAATTTTAGTTGCACTTCTCTGCAAACTGGGAAAAACCTGACATAAGTTTCATTTCTACAGAAAGTTATGTGTGGGGTTGTGCAACAAGAGAAAACAATGTTGAACAAAGTCTCTTTTGAAAACGTACTGCTGTGTCTGTAGTTTCTAATGCACTGTGAGCAAAGTAAAATTACAAATCTGCCCTCATACAAGAAACAAATGTACTGCACATTATTGCAAGTCACTAACACTCTCTTAAAAATTTTGGTTATCTATCATGCTCATTAAAGTCACAAAACTCCAGCCTCCTGATACAGTAGTACATAGAACATCAATATATGAGGCTATAAGGATATATTTGTGCTAATTTGCAAATGCATTATTATTGATGTGTATATAATTTTTAATGAAAAAGAAAGACATTTTAAATGGATTACTCAACAAGATTCTCAAAGCTCACAACTTCCATGTTAAAATTGTATTCAACGGACACACGCGATTAATACTACAGCATACAATGTAACTAGATATTTAGCACATGTAAATGTTATGCCAGAGGATGATGGGGTCTGATTCCTCCCAAAATTTCTGTTCGTCAACTAAATAACTCATAGAGTTGCTTTCCTCGCTC
Source organism: Carassius carassius (assembly GCF_963082965.1). Lineage (NCBI taxonomy): Eukaryota > Metazoa > Chordata > Actinopteri > Cypriniformes > Cyprinidae > Carassius > Carassius carassius. The sequence goes on from NC_081792.1 coordinate 22,086,446, forward strand.
CATTCATCTTTTCCTTGCACTTTTGGAGCATTAAGGAATGATTTTTTTGTAAAGCTGCTCTGAGACAATATGTATTTTCAAAAGTGCTATGCAAATAAACTTCACAGACTAATGACTAATAAATTAATTAATGAGGCTCTAGCATTGTAACTGCAACAGAGAACATCATATTAGCTGCCACAGGTAAATGTACATAAATAAATGGAAATATTAATCATATACAAATACTTAAAACACAATGACAAAAAATTTGAGCAGTATTCAGCTATGGTCAGATTATTCATCCACTATATTGACACAAACAATAAATCCATTTACAAAAAAACAACAACAAACAAATACATTGAGTGTTACACGTAAAGTTTCTTGCGTAGTGTGTGTGAGAGTTGAAAGTGGAACTCATTGCCAGGATTTTGTTGATTGTGACCAACCACGTTTCTGTTCACCTCTGCCATGACATCCAATAAAAGCATCTTTCTGCAAATGTAAGAGGAAAATACAGAAATAAGGAGATTTTAATTAGAGATTTTAATTTCCTGAGAACAGCAAAAGCTGAAAAAGATTTAGCATGTACACGTGACCGGACGGCATTTTTCTGTACTAGCAAAATACTTTCCTTGTCACTTGACATCATTCGCAAAAGCCAAAATTCGCAATTTCATTATATGTTCCGTTCTCTTGATGTGTTGCATGAGGGGGTTGTGGAGCTCCCTTGTGACATCTAGTTTAATTAAATAGTGTTTAATTAAGCGCTATTTGAAATGTATGATAAACAGAAGCCATACCTCTCATGTCCCCTCAGTAAGGCGGAGCTTAACTCATGCATGTAAACAGACTGGTGGCCAGACTCTTCCAGCAGCTTTGCCTCTGCTCTGCACACGCTCCAAAGGACATCCGCAGACACTGGGATAGTCCTTGCGTCCACACATTGCCTCCTAGAATAGTAGCATGGTGGCGCATCTGTCTCTAGGTATTCATCGTCCATTGAGGATGTATTTGGGGCTTCAGAGGTCCTGTAGATCAGGGTGAAGAAGAGTTTGGGTTTACCACACAGGGAGGGACACTGGGTTGGGCTGAAAAGCTCCCTGAGATCCTCCAGTCTGATGCCAAGGCGACTAGAGTCCGTAGTCAACAGATGAGTGTCCGTTCCCCTGCTGATGATGCAGCAGACGAAGCGATTGACCTTGTGAAGGATCCTGTCACAGGTCAGGTCTTCCAAGACCTTCTGGGTTTCTTTTAGACCCAGGAGAGAGTGGAGAATGACCCTGAAACCCAGACGCTCAAATGTCTGATTCAACATGTCTGAAAGGACACAATGTAGAGGTTTATGCAAGAGCACATTAAAGAGCTACAAATTCTGTTCCTTTTTACATATTAACTATACTTTATGCCAATATGTAATTAAAGGGAAAAATTAAATGCTATGATGTACATTGTAAATTTCTTTAGAAAATTAGAGGTGGACAATGGGAATTTTTACAAATTTAATCATGAAGAGCACCCCAACCCCGCCCCCCCCCCCCCCCCCCCAAATATTATGACATCATTGTGGTTGACAGCAAATTCACCGAAAAAACCTAGGTCAAACTCACCACGTATTTCTCATTTAACTCTTAACACACACTCTATATCACTTTCATTTTACTTGAAAGTACTTAATTATGACAGACACTTACCTCCATCAAACCCAACACAGTCAATAATCATACACAGACCCCTCTGCTCAGGATTCATTTCATACTCCTCCATAAAAGCCTAGCAGACAGACAGTGGGAGGAACGTCTTATAACCTACTCAAATAAAATAACCATCAGAAAAGACAATAGATTTTGATTACTATTTACAGTATTTGTCAAGTAAGAAGCTGATTTCTTGCCTCTTGATGTTGTGTCCCTGTTTCAGGCACTGAAAGCTTCAAATTTTTCAACTCTAGAAAAAGACCACAAACAAGTCTTTGATGTTACTCACAGCTACTATATATATATATATATATATATATATGTATGTATGTATGTGTGTGTGTATATAAACACTAACAAAAAGTCACCTTGAGAACAGCACTGTGATTGTTTCACTGGTTGAACAGGAGACTGACGTTGCACATGGGTGAACTGAAATGAAGGAAAAGAGAGAAACATTAATCCTAATGTAACATACTGTATCTATCTATTCAATACAGAAATGTATTTCTTTAAAATGTATGTCTAACCTTAAAAGAATCCTGAACCCTCGGGACTTCACATGGTACATTCTGACCTGATTAATTACAAATTAATTCTTTAGATTTAATTATGCATTCATTTATTTACCTATTCTTTGAAATATTTAGGTGGGGCACCACTCAAGCTTGGTAACTGGAGCCATGGAAAAAAAGCATCTACAAATGTCAAACACGGGTGCACTAAGTGTTTCATGTCAGGTTTTTGTCACAATTAAAATCATTCAGAGCTGCAATCCAATCAATTAATCAGACGTAATGTCACACAGAAAATCTACTAAGAACTTGAGTTTATTCTAGCTTATTAAGAGTCCCTGAGGAAACCAGATCTTTTTTTTTTTCACTTTTAGGTGACAAGAAATTCAAACAAGAACAAAAACCAAAAGAAAAGTTATCTAAGAAATGACTGACCTCTATTCTTGTATGCCTGAATCCTTTTGACAAGGTCCATTCTGTGAATGTTCCTCAAACACTGTTCAAGCAGGTCGAGTTTATCACAAGATACTTCATCTAACTTCTCCAACTCCACCACCACATCTAAAAAGCTCTAGAAATCAAATGAAATGAAACAAACATGAAATAAACATTGACATTACACAAACCTCATTAGAAATGGAAAAGGACTTTGGATCTTGCTATATGCACATTTATGTTCATTTCAGTTTTCTTGTACAAATATTCTAAAGGTTTAACATGTACTGTCTCCTGTCTTACAGTAGCTCTATTGAGCCTTTCTTTGGGCAAGGTACTGCTCAGTAGAAATTTAAGAGATTGCAATTCCTCATCCTCCAGGTTTTCACTCACATCTGCCATTAGAACCCTGTGTGAATGAGATCAATTCAAAATACACACTTTCAAGTGGGTGAAAATAACATTCATGGTTACTACTGCATGGGTTTTTGCCAAGAGAGTGCTCTAATAACCACAAAAACATAAATGTCAGGTTCTAAAATGAGGCTTTTCATTACCATAATTATTAGTTTCATGCTTTTCTCATCCAAGAAGGAAATATCTCAAACATTGAGATATGCTATTAAGAATGAATAGCATAAATTACCTGTAATCTGAGAGGAAGCCTCCCTTCTTCACAATTCCTTCTACCTGTTGTCTACTGGTGCCAAAAACCTTCTTTAGGATATCAAAGCGTTTCAACCGGAACATGAGCTCCATCAGCAGGGCATCACCAGCTTGAGATTGGCCTGCTTGAGTTTGTGTCTGTTTGGCAAATGCCAACAAAGCTCCTCTAAAATCTTCCACACAAATGTTGTTAAACAAATCTGTACAAAGGTACCATAGGGTCTTACACTCCTCTTTTTTAAGAGATGCAGTTACTTTGTTAACCGTGTTGGAAAATCCATCCGCCATTTCACTGTATGATCCTGTATAGTTTGGGTCAGTTTAACAGCCGGGAGTATGGAATTTTATTATGCATTTTAAACATATATTTGTTTACTTAAAAGTGTGTGTGTGGGGGGGGGGGCTATCTGACCCTTTTTTCTTGAGCTATTATCGAATGAAAATTGCATTTATCATGCCATTGAAAAAATAAATCCACTTTAGCCTCATTCATCACATTCTAGAAATCATCAATAGCCACTTTGGATTTACACCTGTAAATGACAAAGCACACCATTAAGATTTTTTTTTCTTTTTTTCAATGAATGTGAACAAAAGGAAGACAGCCACTTGGGCCAGACTTACCATCAATGTCCTTAATTTAGAGAGCCAAAGGTTTTGTTGGTGTTGCCCGCATACAGGCTTATCTTCTGGTGACACTAAACAGAAAAAAAGAAATGTAGCACATAAATAAATGCAATATCATAACGGTATTAGAACTGGTTATCCTGCATAGGCTACAAAGTGCATTTAAAACTCTACATAAACTTTACATTGAATATGAGGGTGGTTTGACTTCCAGGGGATTATATTGCATTTAGGACAACATAGTTCACGACTTTTGCGTACAGAATCTTGGTATCAAATTCAAAAGTGAAACTAGCCTTCCAGAAGAATTTAAGGGGAATTCCATCAAGGACTCGCTCGCTTTCCGTTTGTCTCTAGTGAAGTAATTTGATTCACGTTCATGAGTAAATTATAACAGATATCGTATAAAATAAAATTAATAAACAGACGGCGACGACGGGTACACCAACAAATGCTGAGGGGATATTCATGACCAAATATTAATATGCGCAAATGTCTCCTCCACAGATCAAACTGTCTCAAACATGTTTTTTATGTATATTGAACGAAGCGTAGCTGTTTACTTGATCAAAAAGCGCGCTTCCGTTATGCATTAACTGTAGTCAGGCAACAGAATGGCGACGTCATACACACGCACTTTTCCATCACGGTTGTCTAATCGTGCAGAGAACGGATTTTAATCGTTCCGTGACGTTCCAGGCTCACGTGCCGGAACCATACCTGACAGTTCTTAGAACCGTTCAGCCCGATAGTGCAAAAGCGGCTCATGAAATTCAATTTCTTCGAACTGTTCAAATGATCCGTTTCGGCTCGAGCGATTCGTTTGCGCCTTTACTGTGAAAAGATCCGACTCAAAAAATTTATTTCATACACGAACATGGTACTTTGATTACACAAGAGCATTGTCCTTTTAGCGTTAGGGAGGAGCGCATAGTTATATGCCAACACCATCAAGTAACCACCGATAAAATAAGATGGATATATTTTGTTCAAAAAGCACAAACTTCGCCACTACGTCCTCATGCGCCACGCAACAAGCTCAAATTACCTTTGTTTGTGCAACTATCTATTTTAAATGGTATGAAGAGTTAATACTATAAACAAACATTAAAATATTAGCCTACCGTTGACACTGTGTGGCTTCATCTCCATGATAAGAACGCCTTAACATTCAGTAGGCTTTCTGAAATCATCTATCTAGGACTCAAAACGCCACGCACAAGGCCACGCCCTCAAATGACATAGGTTACACTACAGTCCACGCACTTTCAGTCGTTACAGTTTCACATACTCATTCTAATCTAAAGCATATTTACTTCTTACTTCTCATTGCGCTTATTTAATGGAGCCTCTGTAACAGACCTATTGGAGGGTAAAGGGAGGGAATGCGTGTTGACAAGCCGCAATAACAACATTATGATTTTTTTTTTTTGTAGGGTTATTAACTTGTATATCACTATGGCACAGCTTAGTAAATCGAAAGGTTTGAACTTTTTTAAAAGTAGCAAAAAATTATACAACTTAAACAACAAACAAAAAATTATTTATTAGAAATTGTTAACAATTAAATTAGTTTATGATGTAAAAATATTGTGACAGGAGACAATAATTCATAATGCTATTCAAGTGTTGTTTGTGTAACATTTTTAAGGCTGGCCTAAACGCTAAAAGACATGTCAAGGTCTTGTAATATGAGCAGCATGAGGAGTGTTTTTATTTGTATAACAAGGCAGTTGTAAAAGTCCCCAAAGATAAACAAAAAGCAATAATCTCTTGTGCAACAGACTGAAGCTACTGATGATTACAATAACCCCTTCAAAAGTCGGTTTATATTAAAGCTGCTCATTTGCAGATATAATACAATAATGTAAAGGCTTTTAATAACTGCATAATTGCAATATTTCAGATATAAATGTACAACCTTAGAGCAATTTTGTCTTTAGGTATTTTACATTTTTCTTCAAATATTACAGATTATTCAGTTCAGATGCATAGATCTCTGCTAAGAGAGTTACAGGGTTACACACTTTATGGGGAATACGTTTTCAATTACCATGGGAAGCCTGCATTTAGAAACTATACAGTACAACAGTATGCCTACATAAACAACAGATTGTAAATGATGATTGTATATGAAGAGGAAATGACTGCTGTGATTCATACCTCTTCCTCAGAGCTGAACTATCTATTGGAGTTGAGTTTTTGAGGTGCAATATGAGAACCAGACACCACCCCATCTGAAGTAGATGTATCATCCAATAATCTGTGAATGTCCTCTTAAAAGGTTTTTGAAATGTAAGATGATCTTCTGGGACAACTAAGCCATTATCCTTAATGCTTGTAAATCAGTCTGTGGTTTTTAATGGCTGATATCCTTGGTGAGCACTATTATAGCACCATTGTTGTTACATCTGTGGAAATACAAAGCATTACACTGTTTCAAACACAGCAATTCAGTGATTTGGGACCCATACTTGGATATAAACTAATGACAACTCTTGGTTAGCCTAACACAGTACACATAGCATGATATATATATGGACTCTCTTTTGCCTATGAACTGCCTTAATTCTTTGTGGCATAGATTCATCAAGGTGTTGGTAACATTCCATATTGACATAATAGCATCACGCAGTTGCAGATTTGTCGGTTGCACATCCATGATGCGAGTCTCTCGTTCCACCACATCCCAAAGCTGCTCTATTGGGTTGAGATCTGGTGACTGTGGAGGCCATTTGAGTAAAGTGAACTGATTGTAATGTTCAAGAAACTTCTTTCAGACAAATCCAATCGGAGTTATATTAAAAATGGTCCTGGCCCCTCCAAGCCTTTCGATTAGGGCAAGCATGTGTTGGTTATGAACAGTTCAGAACACGTGAAATAAAGTGTGTGCAGTGCATCCGTAATAAAATGTCCTCCACACGGCTCCGGGGGATGAATATAGGCCTTCTGTGGCGAATCCATGCATTTTTGTAAGATAAATATCCATATTTCAAATGTCGTACGCAGAAGGCATGCAGGTGGATGGTGTAGAACATGTCTCTTGCCTCTGAGAAATGAAGGAGCAAAGGAAACAAAGTTTCCTTACTTTAGCAAAAGAAAAATCTCCTCTTGGCTTACAGTATATTGAAATTCTCCTAGATTTTTCTTTAACCCTCTGGAGTCTAAGGGTATTTTTGGGGCCTGGAGAAGTTTTGTCATGCCTTGACATTTGTGCTTTTTTCAGTTTCTTATAAATATCTAAATGGGTAAAGACTAATCTCACTGTAATCAGCACAAACTGGGCTGTAATAATATGTGAAATGCATGTATGTACATGATTGTGTTTTTGAGAAAAAAAATATTATGCGTGGTTAGTGAAAAACGAAAAATGTTAAAACGCTTGAATAAGGCAAAAAAACAGATAAAGAACAATGGTTCCCGGGATTTTTGAGAACTGGAGCTTGCAGCCTAGAATTTTTCTTTCTTAATTATGTGAATATCATCTTGTTTACTCACTCACAGAAAACAATATATTGATTTAAATTTTCTAAGACACTTTTTGTTGGTAAAAGTCATATGCGAGTAGGTGTCAACTACCATGAATATCATTGTGATTTACACCTGAGAAGACAAAGGCCTGCATAATGAGCCATTCAGTCATCTGTGCCACTGTGAGTGAGGAGAAGAGAGAATGTGAGAACAAAATAAATCTATATAATTTTATGTTTGTAGTTTATTAAGAATATATTTAATTATCCCACAACATAATTTAATAACCACTTGGGGGAGCAGTTAAACAGTTTATTAGAAACAATCAAAGCTGACTTTCAAACAAATTGTTTGGCATGCTTACTCCAGTCACACAATCCTTCAGAAATCATTTTAACAATCTTATTTTCTACAAAAAAAAAACAAAAACGTTTGTTGTTATTATTATCATCATTATTATTAATGTTGAAAAGAGCTGAGAATATTTTTCTGGGGTTTTAGGGGGAATAAATGGAAAGAAAAGCATTGTTTTTACATTTGTTACATTTATATTATTTACATCAAGCTTTCGAAGGGTATAGTGTTATATATTGTTATTGAAACTTCATAATGTTTCACTTGATTATACATTTAGTCAGGAATTATAGTTTGGAAAAAGTCTAACTAGTAAAATGTTTACACGTTATGTGAAAACTAGTACAAGTATATAAATAAATAAAAAGAGACTTACTCATGTTTATGATCTCTGCTGAATAAAGTGCTTCATTCTTTTTTTCTGAGGAAATCCATTTCTCAAATCCTCAACCACATCACATCTTTTTGGGGTGAATTATGTGTTATTCCTCTCATCGCGAAGCAAACAGTAAAATAAAAAAAAACTTGAACAGTCTCGCTGCTTTTTCTTCTGTTATGGGCGTATTCAAGCTGCGAGCTTCAGTTTGAATCTGAATAGCGCGTTCGGCGCGGGGGCGTGGTCACATTAGATATAATGAAGGGAGACATGAAAAACAGACATCGCGTTGTTTTCATATGGATTACTTTATCACAGAATATCTGTTTTCGGCGGCACTTGTTTAGTTTAAAAAAACACATGTCAAGCTTTCTATAGATATCTCTCTCATGTATTTTCGTTGAGTATTCACGGAGTTACAGTTCATTTAAATGACGTATTTGTAAAAGAAGATCAGCGCAGACAAAGGCTGCAGACAGCGCACCTTGTTTGTTATCTTTATTTTATAAGTGCACAAAGTTTTGTTGTTATTATGTCTGTATCCAAAAAAAGTAGACCCTTTACAGATTCGATTGATGTATTGCTCTTATCTGTACGATTAAAACTGAAAGTGTAATTTACAGACATGGGGACTTGTGACTTGGTGACTTGGACTCGAGTCGACTCGAGTCGCTATTTTTAAGACTTGTGACTTGACTTGACAAAAAATAAAATACTTGAGACTTGACTCGGACTTGGAAGTTAAAGACTCGGGACTTGACTTGACTTGAGACAGGATGACTTGAATGACTTGAGTGTTAATCACATTATGTTTTCAGTTTGAATATAAAATATATAAATTATTTTTAAAAAATAAAATTGATTACTCAGCTGGAGCGCAGGCTGAGAATCGCGTTGTCATGTCATGACATCATCAGTCATGCCCTCTCTACCTTACGCAGACCACGCCCACTTAGATCAGATATCACATCACATCAACATCTCAGCTTGAGGGGTACTGTGGGTCATCGCTTTTGTCGTCAATAATTCGCGCCTAAAAACGCGTGGAAATCGCTAGTCGCGCCGCTTTCTCATTGTTTCCAAAGCGCTCGGGCAGTTGCGCCCCTGAGGCGTCGAGCGTGTCGCACCGCGTGCGCGTCGCGACCGCGTTGCTTCCATTATGAGCGCGCATACCGGTGGCGCATACATGGTGGGGTAGGCCACATCGTGCTCGGCTTGCAGACAAGACTCTCGAATCTTATATTTTGCAAGTGCAATACCTTGTAATAGAGGTAATGACTTACGGACGTACTCTGAGAGAGAGATTGTGTGTGTGTGAGAGAGAGAGTGAGAGAGAAACACACTCGTGCTTCACCTGATGAAGGAAACCCAAACTGAGTCTGACTCCAATCACAACCCCAACATTCAGAAACTAATTGACAAAAAATCTGAAGTATAATTATGAGGAAAAATGAAAAAAATGAATTTGAGCTCCAAACCAAACTCCAGTGTTATTCGGCCCTAAACAGAACCACAAAACTGGCAAATTACTTATCACTAAAGCCATTAAAAGAAAGATAAATCCTTTCAAAATATCGACTCAGTGATCATGATTTGGAAATAGAGATTGGTAGACATAAAAGATCCTGGCTACCGAGAGAAGAGAGGCAAACACTGTGAGCTGAATCAAACAGAGGATGAGAAACACTTCCTTCTTGTCTGTCCCAAATACAGCACTACAAGAGAAAACATTCTTCCCACAGTTTGAAGCTTTGAATCGTTCATTCTTGTCTCTAAATGACTCGGAGAAACTACTCTATATACTTGGAGAGAATGAGATGGCAGTCACAATAGCTACTAAATATTTTATACACCATACACACCATACGAAAGGGATCATTTATTGTATTCAACTGTTTTATTTTATTTTCTTAATTCTATATAATTACTATTATTAATATTAGAAATATTATCTGCTGCTGCTAATTTTATTGTATTTTATTGTAATCATATTTTATTCTGTATCTAAATGCTAAATTTGGCAATACTGTAACTCAAATGTCATGCCAATAAAGCAACTTGAACTTGAACTAGATAGAGAGACAGAGAGGAGAAATGTAAGAAAGTTTAATGTTGTATGTAAACTGTGTTTGAGGGGAAGTTGTGGCCTAATGGTTAGAGAGTCGGACTTGCAATCGAAGGGTTGTGAGTTCGAGTCTCGGGCCGGGAGTTATTGTGGGTGGGGGGAGTGAATGTACAGTTCTCTCTCCACCTTCAATACCATGACTTAGGTGCCCTTGAGCAAGGCATCGAACCCCCAACTGCTCCCCGGGCGCCCCAGCATTAATGGCTGCCCACTGCTCCGTGTGTGTGTTCACTGCTCTGTGTGTGTGCACTTCGGATGGGTTAAATGCAGAGCACGAATTCTGAGTATGGCCGAATGTCATGTCACGTCGTGAGAGAGAGGTGTTCAGAGAGAAGTCTGTTGGATGTTTAGCTGTTATTTGTTTAATGGACTCAATGTTGAAAATGTAAAACATTTCTGATTCCATGATGTATTTTACTGAACATGAGTATTTACAATGCAAATCCAAATTATTTTAATTTACTGTTACTTATATCTTGTCTTTAACTTTATTAAGATCAGATTCTGCAGGTAAAATTACAATAATAAGGTGATTTGACTTGGACTTGACTTGACTTACTACAGGACTTGACTTGACTTGACATAACTTGTGACTTGACTTGACTTGACTTGCCCAAGAAAAAAATACTTGAGACTTACTTGAGACTTGAAGGTTAAGACTTGAGACTTACTTGAGACTTGCACATGTGTGACTTGGTCCCATCTCTGGTAATTTAAGTTATTTTCGGGGTTATCAGGAGAAAATGACTCAAAACGCGTATCCGCGTTAATCGACTTGATAGGGTTAAAAATCTTTGTTTTGTGCTTCTAGTTCATGACCGGTGTTTTGTTTTGTCTCCACGTTCGTCACTAATCATCCAAAGCCGCCGTCTTTCATCATCCACCCGGAACGGCTTCCGTAAACTTTTTTTATTATTTTTAAAAATATGGATATTTATCTTATAAAAACACCCGGATTCGCTGCGGGAGGCCTTTATTCACCCCCCAGAGCCCTGTGAGGGTTGTTTTACTATGGATTTGCGCACTTTATCTCACATCTTTTGGACCAGTGATCCTCAAATCTTGCTCTTTAGATCCACTTTCCTGCAGAGTTTAGCTCTAACCCTAATCAATCACACCTGAATTTGCTAACCAATGTCTTCAGGATCATTAGAAAATCACAGATGGAGTTTGTTGGATTAGGGTTGGAGCTAAACACTGCAGGAAAGTGGATCTCGTGAGCTAGATTTGAGGATTTTGGATTGTTGATAACCAACATCATCTCACCCCCATTGAAAGGCTTGGAAGGCCCAAGACAATATTTAATTTAACTCTGATTGGATTCGTCTGAAAGAAGAAAGTCACATACAACTAGGATGCTTTGAGGGTGAGTAAAACAGAGCTAATTTTCATTTTTGGGAAAACTAACCCTTTAAGCTAATGCTTAACCTCCATTATTTTCTTTTTTTATTGGATATGGAAAGATAATGTTCTGAATTCTTAGATTAACTTGGCCCTATATTTCATTGTTTTTGTGATATTTTACAATAAACAGCCAAAACACAGTATGTTTCTAACTAATTAATTGATAATTCTCTATCAGCATGTACACATCTATAAAACTGTGGTTTGGTTATCAACAGTGTTCAAAATTTCTTATTTTGTGTTCCACACAAAAGGTTTGGAACTACATTAGGGGTGAGGTTTTTTTTTTTTGTGAATTATCACAAAATGAATATGATTGCTCGGGTTTGAAAACAAGTTAAATGCTGTCGAAAATGATTCCTTCTTTTCAAGTTCACAAAGTAGAAGTGTTCTCAGCATCTTGCATCCTCTTATCCTGGGGGGTCCCGGACAGAGTGTCAGAGTCCAGCAGCTCAACCACATTGTATGGGGCGCAGTCCTCCAACCCCAGCTTCCCACACATCCACCCACAGAAGCCCTTCTCCAGGTCCCTCACCGCCAGCCACCATTCTCCGAAAACCCAGGAGAGCTGGGTCAAGGTGGCATACACCCCCATACAAACACATAACGTCATGATCAGCACTGGGTATAACAGAATGAGCAAGGGACACACCGTGATTTTGTGCAAAAAGCTGCGTTCCTCATTGTAAACCAGGAAGACGTTGTACCAGGTGAGCGTTCCATAGTAAAACAATGTGATGAAGGAGAGAAAGAAGATGAATGGAGAGCAGGAAAGGCTCCAGAGGAGAACATGAGGGCCCTGGCTGACCCCCAGTGCACAGGGTTTTTGCTTGGCTTCTGCAGCCCCATCACATTCTGCATCTAGACGCTCTTTGGAGCGTGCAATGTCTCTCAACTCTTTATCTGTAAGCGTCATATAGATGTCTACCATTTGGCCTTTCCGCTTTCCCCGTGTGATGGTGCCAGCCAGGGTCACGTAACGGCTGTCAGGAGGGATACCCTCTTCATCTGTGAATGAAAGATACATTTTAAAGAGGATATTGCATTAATAACACATTACTGTAAATAATGTCATGCAAGAGAGAAAGAGGAAATACAATAAACATTGGAATGTATACAGTCCATGCCAGCAGACACAAAACTCTTGCCTTGAATAAATAACTAATTAGAAAAAATGAACACTTATTTCACCACTAGTACTCGATATAATATAAATGTATATTACATTTATAATTATTAAATAAAATGTATTTAAAATTATGTACCAAAAATTGCAAATATTAACTGTTTAAAGATTTTTGACCGTTTGGGATTAAGGTTAGGGTTAGGGGATTATTTTTTAAGTCTATAGCTCAACAAATGCTGCATTTATTTGATCGAAAATACAATTAAAAAAAAGAGTAATATGGTGAAATATTATTACAATTTAAAATAACTTTTAAAAAATATTTTAATACACTTTAGAAATGTTATTTATTCATTTGAGGTCAAAGCTGAATTTTCTTGATTCTTTAGAAATCATTCTAATATGTTGATTTGGTGCTGATAAATATTTGTGTAGGAACTTTTATACTTTTTTTTGCCATTGATGAATAGAAAGTTTAAACAAACAACATTATTTAAAATAGAAATCTTTTGTAACATTTTAAATTTCTTTAATGTAATTTCAGGTCAATTTAATAAACCCTTGAATGATAAAAGTGTTACTTTCTTAAAAAAATGAATGAATGAATGAATGAATGAATGAATGAATGATGAATGAACTCGCAAGACCCATCTTTTATAGGACTGGTAATTACAAATATATACTTCCCTGATATTTCAAGATTTTTCTTATAAAAATTTTAAACAGAAGACTGTAAAAAAACACACACACAATACCTAGATAACCGACATAAAATGATCAGCAAGGATAAAACATAAAAGATAAAATCACGTTATATTTAATATAAGGATTATTACTCATGGTGTATTCTGATTAGAAAGCACACGTGATAGTGCCGTCATGTTTTAACCCATTACAGTAAACAAACGATGGATTTCACTGCACTTAAACAAACATCACTCTACAGTTCACTCCAAAATATATTTTCACCTTCGTAAAGTCCAGGACTAAAGCTTCCGTCCACATCTGCTGAGGTTCCCTCCCCAGCATCCTCCATCTTCAGGTCAGAGCGGTAGATGATCTCTTTCTTTTTCTTCTTCTTTTTCCTCCGAGTGGTGGTTCCCTCCTCCTCTGCTGACCTCTGGATCGTGTTCACTGGGGTCTCCTCTGTCCCAGTCGCTCCCTCCAGCTCCAGACCAGTGATGTCTCCAGATGCCCCTTCACTCATGACTGTGAAGCCAGAGAGACTCCTATGATGTCAGTATGCAGCTGGACACACCTGCTTGGTGTGTCAATCACCCTTTAAGAGGTTTCCTTCTAGAATGAGAGAGAGAGAGAGAGAGAGAGAGAGAGAGAGAGAGAGAGAGAGAGAGAGAAATCACAACCGCCTGCTATACATGTTAGTTTGTTTTGAGCTGCATTGCAATACATCGCATTTTAGGAGCTGGCACTGTTTATCTCAAGCCACGCCCCACGCGTAGTATCTGATTTACTGATATGAGAATATACAGTTCTTACCTCGAATAAACTCCCAGACAAAAGTAGAGGTCGTTTGCTTATTCAGTTTATCGTCTGCAAGTCTTCACCATGTGTAACATTTTAGCGCGGTGTTTATTCTTTACGAGAGTGCCACGCAGAGGACAGCGCACCCCCCCCCCCCCCCCCCCGCACCGCTAATGCCAATGTTTGGCCAATCAGCGGCGTGCGCGTGCTCGCTTAATGCAGAGCTCTGCCTAGCAACCCAGCTCCGGATGCCAGAAAATCTGATTAATCATTTATTCCCCACTGCCAATTACCTGAATACTTAGGACCATGTGATATTTCAGTTTTTCTTTTTTAATAAATCTGCAAAAATGTCAACAATTCTGTGTTTTTCTGTCAATATGAGGTGCTGTTTGTACATTAATGAGTACAGTACAATACTTTCCGTACCCACTGTATATAATAGAAATTTTACAATTACAAACAGTCACAATATCATAGTATTACATATATTTACATTGATTGAACAGTTCTGAAAGAACTATTAGAGTTCCATTTTACTATAAGAATGATACAATTCAGTGAGCATCATTTAAAGGCCACAGCCACAGTCGAGATGTATTTTAATTCCTAGCAAAAAACAAGACAAAACAAAAACATTTGTGGTCCACCCACACTGTGAGGAAGAGCAGCTGTTTGACGGTCTAGACATGTTTTGTTATGATTAACAGCTTGGATTTGGTTATGGCCATGATTTCTCTAAACATATTTGTATTTTCTCCCTCTGGGGCTGGAGGCCAGGTAGTGTGATCTGATTGGAGAGAAAGTGAAACAGAAAGCGTTTGCATACTCAAATAGTAAGAGTCAACATCCGTTCTTGATTTCGAAATAACAGCATGTATTATGCCATCATCTGGCCAGGAAATGGGTACCTGGTATTTCCCACACCGAGTGGTAGAGGCTCTGTCTTGCATCATGTTTCAGGGTTGCTCTAGTAATGTACTGCAGCTGGCAGCCGGAGACAGCAAGGAACATACAGCTGTAGATACCTGACCCAATTAAAGTAAATATTTAAATCTCAGCTTATTTAAACACCAGTTTTGAAATTTCACATAAAAGACTCAAAAACAATTAAAGATCTTAACTATTCCAAACCTTAGATCGGTAGTGTATATAAATAGCTATAAATATTGTATATAATTTTAAAACCTCAACATCATAAGTTATCTTATCATCTTTAACATTGATGGGCCAACATCTTTGTAGATTTCCATTGCAGTTTTGGATGATAGTTCCCTACATTAAAAAAACACAAAACAAACATTTATGTGGTATAAGACCATTTGGAAGTTTACATTATAGTTGATTTAGAATTACATCACAGAGAATAAACACATGCTATTAAGTAAAAACTTACTTTTTACATTTTCAGGAGAGGCTGGTTTTCTACATTCAATTTATGTATTTAATTAAATGTATGTAAATTTACATTTTCACTTTGTGGATTTATCCAAAGGAACATGCAAATGAGAAATAAAAATCAAACATGGAATTCAACCCCTTGTTTCAACATCTCCCTGAATGTGAAGCACTATCCAAACACAGTAGGCCTACATGCTTTTAAATTGTTTCCAAACTGTCACTGACTGGAGCCACAGAGTTGATCTGTACCCCACTATCAATCCACTCAATAGCCAGGCTCTTGGTCAGGCTGTCTACCGCTGCTCTGGCAGCTCCTGTGTGGCTGACATATAAAATAAAATAAAACGTTATTGTTGTGAGTGGATTTTATCAGTCAAAAAATGGAAAGTGATACACATTGTTTATTATATTGTTATAATGTACAACTCAAGCCATTCCAGGGCCACATGTCCACAATTATGTTTACAATTACACCACCAAGATCTTTCATCTATGCATTGTATGCAACGAATAAAAAGCCTTTGAATTTGTTATGCAGACATGTCAATTCATTAATGGCCAGAAACGAGAATTACAATTTACATACACAATCAAAACAAATAGCAGCTTAACTGTATGTCTCGCATTTCACATTGCGATGTATACCTTATCTAGGGGTGTGCACGAATAGTCGAACATTCGGTCTGTAATTATTATTAAACACTCTTCGAATTTTACTATGTGTTAATTTGCTGGCCGTGAATGCAGAACCCATGATAAATCCTAAGCAGTTAGTACTAAATCCACAATCCACTGGGTGGCGCCGTGGAGCGTGTTTACAAGTTGATAGTATTTGATCACAGATTGTGGTTATCTGCCTCGCGAAGTTTGTAATTACTGTAATTACTTCTGATCAAAGCGCGTTCTTATTGTTATCAGACTGAGGAATTAACTTTCACCTGAGCATGTGGATATTATTGTTTCTCTCAGAATTAAATACACTAGACGTAGCCATGTCTGTGACGAAGCAAAATCTGTGCAAAAATGTTTTAAAATTAAAAGTCTTTTTCCGGTGTTGATCCAGCTTCCTGTTGCCAGGACTTTTAATTATATATATTTGCGTTTTATTATTAATAAAACATTTCGTACATCTAAATAAATAATCAATGTGTATAAAATCATGGATGTAAGAAGGGTAGATAGCAAAACATTTAACTGTTTTGCTAAGATAGCACAATACAGTTATTATAAAAAACACGAAAGACATCGCAGTATGGAAAACCATGTGATTTTATTTTACAGTATGTACACTGACACTGAATAAATTCCATGATCGTATTAACTTTTCGCTCACGGAATATGTTCTTCTTTTCTTATGGTGGAATTTGCTTTTCTTTCAACAACAGTTCTGAGAGAGATTCAATGCAAGTCCATGTTGCTTAAATCAATTCACAAATTCCAACGTAATCTTCCAAATAGTGTGTACAGCCCTCAAATTACAGACAAACACAGCTGGATGCAGACAGTGATGTCATCCACACAAGTTTGTGAACTCAGTCTTGCAGTCTGATTTATTTAAAATGATGTAAAATTATTTATTGCTTACTAAGATTATACATGTATACACATTTACAAAAAATATGTGTCTATATATCTATATATGTTATTATCTGCATGGTTTTAAACATACACTTACATACACATCAACATTTTATAACTGTGCAAATTTGAAGTGAGTGCATACCACAATTAGTTAAAAACAATTACAAGGGCCATTGAATTAAAAGTTGCTCAATAAAAACACAATTTGGCTTTATATAATAAAGTAGAATAAAAACAAACTAATAAAAACAACAGTTCAGAAGGCAAGTCTTGGAAAGAGGGGCACTTCAGCATTGTGATTCCTAAACTATTGAATTTAACACAAAATTATCTGCCCTAGATGTAATTTTAAGTAGTACCCAGCATCTCACAGTCCTTTATGATAGCCAACGCTGCCAAAAAACCTGTACAACATAAATGTGCTGATATCTACACAACCAATACAAAGAGTACTTAACAATACTACGTCTGTATTTACATGTATTAAATACCTGTCTTCAAGCACTTGTGTGGTTAGGGTCAAGTGTGAGTAGTGGCCAAAAAAAGAAAAAAAAAACCTGTTTGTGTGTGTGTGTTTCATGTAAATAAATTAAAACTGCTACAAGTCAAACCAAAGCGAAGCCTCTAAAACAGGTTAGTGTGAAAGTGCATACTGTAGTTTTTCTCTGAGATCTAAATATCTTTGTCCATTCAAGTCTTCCGCTGTGCTTTCGGTGGTTCAACAACAGTATATCTGTGGTTCTTCTGAGACGTGGCCAGTTGTCATCGGGCCACATGAAACCAAAGGCTCTTGTAACATTGCATACTGGCATGTAGTGTTTTTATCCCATAATTCATTGCAGTCAGTAGCTGTTTTCGTGGCCAGCGAGGATGTAGAGATTGCTGTGTGCTGTGGGATTGTCTGTTGGTCGGCTCTCCAAAACCACCACTCTATAAAGAATGAAATAAAAAACAAATACAGATGACCTGATGCCCTTTCTGCAAACATATGACCAGCGTTTGGCACACCAGTAATAAAGGGAATGATATTAATTACTAAATGACTTAATAATTGGATTGCTTTTTCTCACCTGTCTGAACCCAGCAGCCTAAATATCCTTGAGTTGTCAGAAATCTCCTGTGTAATCTGGAATATAAAAAGTGGACAGAATAATAGTAATGCACAAATATATATACGTCATTTAATTTATGTATATATAGGAAATCCTTTTTTTTTTCCAACACCGCTCTCTGAAATACTATATTATATATAATATAGTTGTTATACATATAATTTTATACATATTTATATTTGTAATATAATACATAATTTATATATATTGCAATATCCTTGGCGTGTTTTTGTCTGCTTCACAACATGGTCCCAACCACTTTGTGATATTATTGACAGGCTGTCTGTACATCATCTCTCACATATAAACAGCAGGACTTGCCTCATTGGATTTGAAGCTGCGTCCTTGCATGCCATGCCTCCAGAAGGCCAACACACTGTCTTGAAGGCAAACTATGAGGAATAGAGGGATGCATAGAGCGAGGGAGTTATTATAACACAGATTTACATATATATAAATTCAGTTTGTTTAGAAAATATTATATATTTACTTGAGGTCACTGGTAATGTACTAAGGTCTCATACCTATTGATTCAATCTGGAAGTTAAAAGTCAGTTCAGCTGAGAGTTTTCGACTGGACTTCAACCGACCTTGCAAATTTACAATCTTAATGCACCCTAGAGAGGAAGAAGAGAGGCAATTAATCACTAAATGTTTATATATATATATATATATATATATATATATATATATATATATATATATATGCATCTGTTATTAATCTATTAATGGCATTTTCTCTACTTACGATCTAAGCAGACTAAAATTGTATCTCTCTCCAGCTGGGTCACATGGATCACACAGCTCTGTGGGGTATCTGAAACGACAACATCAACAATTACTAGAATTTAGCATTTCTAAAATCCTACAAGAGTCGAACTGGAATGAAAAGCTAATTAAATTTATATATTTATATATATATATATATATATATATATATATATATATATATATATATATATATATATATATATATATATATATATATATATATATACTAAATAATTGCATAAAGAGGCAATTTTTTGTAGCATGTAAATTAATATTTATTAATAAATGTTAAGCAATTAAATGATTCATACATGTAAAGACTTATCTTAATAGTAATTTTAAAATACTAAATACTAATTTTAAAGTACCCACCAGAATCAAACCAATTGGAGGTAGAGCTGGGGTTGAGGGTCTCGAACCGCACCACTTGGTTGAGCTCTGTCCCTTTGCTCACAGCTATGCAGATGAGAGGATATAGATGCTCTGGAACCACCAGCATCTCAAACACCTCCAGCGGACATGGCAGCGGGAAGTCTATGCTCTGCAGGGAATGAGTCGGTGCTTAATGTGGAACAGTGTGCATGTGAAAATGCCAAGTAAAGCAATTTAAATTACAAGTCTTAAGTAGAAGATCAGCAATTTTACAAGCTTAACGGAAGCATGAATAGCTAATAATGTTGCCTAATAACGTGCTACATGCTGATTCCAAGGTGCAGCCTCATATTTCATTGATGAGGTCTCATTTAAAAAAGTAACCATTATGAAAATTGACTGTAATTCCTTGGGAGGTTTAAATGACTATAATCTCTTACACGCTTCGCAATGTAATGATTACATTTCTGAAATGAAGCAGCCTCAATGATGCATGCGGCCAACAAATGCGACCTCCAGAGGACACAGCCTTCAAAATAAGACACAGCAATGTTTTAGTGATGGGAACTTACCTTGACTAACATGAACCTCTGCATGGACTCCACCCATTCAAAAAGGACAATGCTGGACTGAAAGGCACCACACAGGTACTTGTGACCCGTATACGGATTCCTCACTGAGAATAAACAAGGCAACACATGGAAACAAAAGACAAATGTAATACCTGGAAGAAAGTCAGTTTGTTGACATCGAAGTCTTCTGAATTATGTTGCTTCATATTTTTGTGGAAACCGTGATTCAAAAGTTTGGTATAAGATTTAAAAAATAATATTTTGATCCAACAAAGACATACTGAATTGATCAGAAGTGATCAAACAGTAAAAACATTTATAATGTTAGGAAACATTTCCAAAACTACCGCCAAAGTATAGCCTAGTCATGACATCATCCAAAGTTGTACCTATAGCTATATATTGCTGAATTCAGAAATATATAAAGTAAATGACGGGATCTGCTCACCTACACAGCACTTTTGACACCCTTTTGTTTCAGGGATCTTAGTGGACACTGTGAATTTCCTGAAATTCGAATAAAAATGTAAAATATTGTATTTTTATTTTGACTACTGGTAATGCCCTTAAGTTTACACATTACACAGAGATCTGAACATTCACCTGGGGATCATTTTGTCAGGCAATTTATGTGTTGGTATGGCAACAGGGAGTTTCTGCATTTGTCGAGCATGTTCAAATAGGCCCACCAGACTGTGAGAGTACAGATGACATGCTTTTCCTGCCAAAACACAATTTCATTATTTAAAATAGGGATACAAGACTATGTCAGGTAACACTTCACATATATGACATGATGTTACTACAGTTAATAATTCTAGTATCTTCACAGTACAAGCAGTTCTACTCTGTATTGTAAAGTGTGACTCAAAAATAAAAATATAATTCTGAAATTGTAGCAATTGTTAAAAATAGAAACTCACTCTGACTAATTTGTAATCTGAACAGCTAAACCAGATTTTTTTAAAGCATGGCTTACCAGATATTGATAGCAGGCTGTTGCTCATGACATAAAGCCAAGTACATCTCCTGGGGAAAAGCTGAGAATGACACAAAAATAGCTTTTGTACAAGACAAAAAGACTGACTGAAGAAGCATGGTACACTTAGACAATATAAGGATATACAAATACATCACACAAAATTGTTGCTTTCCCAACACGTTTCTTTTTTTCATTTTTAAATGAATGCTTTAACTTAATTACGTAGGAAAACCATTTGTTTGAAAATGTGTGAAAAGTAACATCACACCTGTTCCATGGACGTCTCGTGCAGCTCATTAAGGTTTAATGTGTAAATACCTTCCTCTGCTCCAAATATCAGATACTGGTCTGAAATGTATGAACATGGAAGAACAAAACACACTCAGAGGTGGTATCAGCACATGCTTCATTAGAGAACATCAATAGATACAATAATGGACACATTAGTATTTCAGATTAGCCAGATTTTCATGACAAGCTCACCTCGTGTGTCTGGGTTGATCCATGAGGTAGCGCAGTGTATCTTTAACGGGCAGCCGTTGAAGACTTTAGAGAAACATGCTCCCATCTGGACATGGAAATACAACACAACGGATAATGCAGATGCAGCAAAAATTAACCACTGTTCAAAGGGTTTATATTTAAGAAAACAAACAACACTATCAAACAGGCAACATACATTAATTTAAATAAAAACACATGGCAAGTAATTAAGTCCCAATACAGTTGCTGCATGGCTGAATAAACCTATGATGGCCACTTACATGAACCTCTGGAGTTGGAGGGAGACCATTGCTGATGGGTTTCTGTTGAAAAAACAAAAAACTTGAAACAAAATACGACATGCAAACGACATGTTTCACTTTTTAATATTTTTTTTCACATATTAATTATGCAATGTAATTATATGTAATAATATTGTTATTATTCCTACCTATTATTATATTGCATTAAAAAAATTTAATTTAATTGTTTATATTATTGTTGTCATGTAATCAATAATATTATAATGTTATAAATCTTTAACATATTTTATATAAATTATTAAACAATAACAAGAATATATTATTAATAATAATTTATTAAATAATAACATTTATACAATGAAAGTTATTTAAATATATATATATGTGTGTGTGTGATACACAATAAGAAGAAGAAGAACTACATTTTTTCAGAGATTGTGCATTAAATGATGAACAGTGATTTGAGACCACTGGGATCTAACAGTATTCAAATATGAAATTATTATATATATATATAAAAAACTCTGCTGCACTCAGCAAACATGTTCTTCATCCAGGAATCATAAGTGTTACAAGAATCAATATTGGAATTCACTAAAGTGAAGCCATACTGGAAAGTCTTTCTTGTCCTTTGGTATAGGAACAGCAGGGGGCATTGTGGACTGTCTCTCTGTTGAGGGTGAGTGTTCAGATGGGCTAGTCCCATTATCTGTGGGTAAGAAAAGATATAGCATACATTTTTAATTTTTTCATCAATATTAAACACTTGATTAAATTAATGAAAATCTGTGTAATGAAAATCTAAAAATGACTGACAGGAGAACAATCATTTGACAAGGAAAAGAATACAAGGGTGGAGTGGGTGACTCAGGATGTATTCCAGTGGGTGTGTGACATTTTCACATGCCAACACCAATGACGCTGTTTCTCTTTATAAAGGGCAAGAGGAAAGAATGACATCTCACTACAGTCTGACTAAAGAAACTAACAATGGGATGGTTTGGAGACAGGTTTAGTGAATGGGGCTTAACTAAGTTTAAAAGGGAGGGCCTGTCTTACTGTCTCCTTCCTCATCATGATCTTCCTCTTCATCAAATGAGACCGCCAGCCTCTCGTCGAACTGACTACATATCCCAGCATCCCCCTGTGCTTCCCAAGCGCCATGTTCTTCCTGACTGGTCTCGTTACCTAAACTGCTGAGCTTGTTTGCAGACAGTCGAGGAGGTGGAGGTCGAGGGGGCACATTGGTGGATGATCGAGTCGGGCTTTCAGGACCCGGACAGCGCTTTATAGTGCCCTGGTTACCGTCATGATCGCCAGAGAGGCTTTGAAGTGGTCCGGGACTGGGCTTCGGCTGGAAACAGCAGAACAAAATTAGCAGCACGCTACCGACTTCTGTCAGATTACTACAGTAACAACTAAAAAAAGTGGATGTAAAAAAAAAAACACTGTAGAAGCTCTACACTGATTTCCGATCAGCTTGTTTCAAGCCAAAAGAAAGACTTTGTTCAAAATACCACAAAGACACACTACCATTCAAAGTTTAGAGTTGGCAAGATTTTTTAAAATGTTGTTGAAAGAAGTCTGTTATGCTCACCAAAGCTGCATTTATTTGATTAAAACGATTACAGTAAAAACAGTAATAAATGCTGAAAAACTATCACAATTTAAAATAACCATTTTCTATATGAATATAGTTTAAAATGTAATTTATTCCTGTGATGCAAAGCTGAAATTTCAGCAGCTATTACTCCAGTCTTTAGTGTCACATGAAATCCTTCTAATATGCTGATTTGCTACTCAAGAAACATTTATTATTATCAGTTGAAAACATTTGTGCTTAACATTTTTTTCAAAATTCTTTAAAAAAAAAAAACCTGTTCAAAAGCTTATTTTAAATAAACGATTTCCAGTAAAAGTCTTTACTGTTACTTTTGATCAATTCAATGCATCCATGCAGAATAAGAATAATACAAAATCTCACTGACTCCAGACCTTTGAAAGGGAGTGTGACTTTTTTTTAACACTAAAACGGTTTATTAAAAAAACATTTTTATTCAATATAACTTTTTTTGATACTTACCTTGGGAGGAAGTGGTGGGGGGAACTTGGGCCTCATAGTGGAGCTTTTAGTGCTAAAACCAATCAGAAATTCAATTAGATGAGTCACAATGCTATTCATGCTACAACTAACAAATATATTTTGAGAGCATTAACAGGATGTGAATAGACCTCTTTGATTAGTTTCATCTGACACTGGACCAACAGGGTACAATATAGCACAGGAAACAGACAACAAACAAACATGCAATCAAATGCACCAGGAATAATTCACCCTATAATAAAAATGCTTTTATTATTTATTCAGCCTCACGTTATTTCAAACCTGTATGCTGTTATTGTTTTCTGTGGAAAACTCAAGGACTATTTTTGAAGAATGGAAAACAATGAAAAAGATGAAATGTCATGTTGACTTCTTACATTGTGTTTTTTGGGAGCCATTTACAGCAGCATTCAGTTTGGAACATGAGGATGTAAAAATAATGACAACATTTTTATTTCTGAGTGATCTACTCCTTTAAATGTAGAAGAAAGCTTGTCAGCATCACTAAGAGAGGGCTAAGTTTCATGGATCTGAACTTGCATTTGAACCTGGAAAAATGGCCAAAGTGGCACTTGGAGGAACCGCAACATTCTAAAACGCCTGCTAGACATTGCACTGCTAAATAAAGGAGAAAAGAGATGATGTGTCTAGCAAAAAGAAAACGGATGAAAGAATGATTCCCATAGAACTAAAAGGCCATGATATACTGGAAACATTTTCAGATGACATTGAAAACAGTATTTGAAACAAAAGAGAAGTCAAAAAGGAAAAAAATTAATGTGTGTCATAAAGGACGATGAAAAAAATATTAAAATGTACTTGAATTCATACCAAAATGTTGCCAGTGCATCATGATCTTTAGGCGTTTTAACCTCTAGAGCAGCAGGAAGAGATCGGCTATAGAATCAGAGGAACTTACTGTTGCAATTCATCATCATGATCATCACCTTCATCGTCACCCTCATCATCATCATCCTCCAAATGAGCATCATGCCCCCTAATGAGGATTGAAAAGGTTGCGGTGCTCATTCAATGAAGATTATCAATTTGAAGCAGCAACACTTTGCTCGACTTCCCAAAGGTAAGATAAAATGTTAACGGGCCGTTCACACAGGGCATTCAGAGTAGTTTTTCACTGTTATTCTATGTTAATATGCACTAACTAGACTCTTTGGGTGTCTAATGCTATGATGAGCATCATGTACGATGCCGTGAAATTTGTTTCAAGATGTTCCATTTCACTTTGCTAGTTGTTTATAATCACAAGAACATGTCCTGTATGAATGAGCCTATATACATCATGATTTCAAAGTGAACATTTAGGTACACTTACATAACTACATAATGTATAATCCAGCGATTTAGGATGATTCAGTGACATTACCTTTAAAGGTGGCCACTCAAAACTAAATTTTAATGTTTGAATTAATAACCGAACTATCCCAAAAACCAATCTAGACATGCATTTGGAGGAAATTTAATTTAGAGGGACTAACTGGTTAATTTCCCCCCGAGGAAAGGAAAACTAATACTGTGGCAAAAAATAACACAGATCTCCAACACAGCACTGCCAAGCAAATCAGTCTTTGGTTCCACTTGGACAAGCACATAAGGGCAAGGTTAGGTCACATCAAATATTGATCAGATGAAAAACCATCTATGCAAAGAGAGAGAGAGAGAGAGAAAGATGTACGGGTAGAGTTCAACAGAGCAGCAAAAAGATAGAAAGATAGAGAGAGAGGAAGCCAAAGGAAAAAAAAGCTATGAAAGAGCAGAGGAGTGAAGTACACAAAGCAACGGCATCATACCTTTGGTGCAGCTCCTCTTCAACAGATTTTAAGAGGCTCCTGTAAAAAAAAGAGAGATGGTACATAACAGGTGAGTCTTTCACGGCAAAGCACAAGTGAAAACACATGATGAACAGTTTTAGAACACATCTAGGGATCCACTAGCGTTCATTGATTTGAGGCTAAATAAACAAGCATTTACAGCTAATTTGTCTACGGTGACACTGGGAAACAGTCCAATGTTTAGCAGTTCAATTTTAAGAGAATGTCTGCTTCCAACTGTCTGGAACCTCTGTTCCAAAGTTGTTTATATACACTGCACCTAAATGATTGAATATTAAAGATTTTCTGGACTAAAACGAATTTAAAATACAAGAATAATTCCGTTTCCTCAAGAAAATACCGGTTCCTGCAAGGCAGCATGAGAAGTTTTAGGTTTTGTTTCTGCGTCAGTTAAACAGAAAAAACACAACATGTCCTGGAATTAATTCTGCTGCATGCAAAGATTAACTGACCGATCATAATACAATATGTAAATAGGCACAAGAAAGATCTAATTGTAATTATGACATCATTACTTTGATTACATTTCTTGAAAACTATAAGATTTACAAAGACCAAAACCAGGTCTACTGTATACAGATCCTGTATATTAACAATATACACGAACTATGAAATTTGACTGGCTGAACATCACTTGAACAGACTAAATTACAATATACTGTATGATAATGTTGCACAGTATGTAGTTCTTACAAAATTTTAGATGTGAAAATTACATTTCCGTGCACTATATGCAAGAGAAAATACAATGATGGATTTTTCCATCATAAAGCTAAGGAAGAACACGGAGTTCTTTTTTTTTATAAAATAAAAATAACCAAATATAAATAAATAAATACTGCAACATGTTATTTGTCATTAAATAGCTATATTTCTACCTTGAAGGCGAGAATGGCCCTCTCGTTTCATTACATTCAATAACCTTAAGAGCAAAGGCACCTGGACCATTCATACTGACAATACTATTCCACTATTTCAGCTACAGAGTCCATCCTCAACCTTAGGCTGATTTCTGCATCTGTGCATGAAAATGACTGAATGGGAGTGGATGAGAGCTCATATATATGTATTGTAACGCTGAGAGGGTGTCTCTCGAAAGTGCTCGGGACCCATCTGTTGACGAGAGCTAAGAGCAACACCTCTGAGAACACACACAGGCGCTCACACAAACACAGAGGGAATGGTTTCACTGCCACTCGACCTTCTGTTCACTATATGGCAACAAGGCACAGGGTGTGTGCAGTATAAATGAACAACAGTCATATAGATCCCACACAAGCTACCTGGAACATGAAATGCCACACTAGTAAGACAACAATGTCAGGTGTGAGATAAATGGGTGTATGGATAAACACACACACACATCATGAACAAACCCTGCATGTGTCTTTACCTCTGAATGAACTCTCTCATGAATACAGGGAGAAAAAAAAACATTCACAGCTTGATATACAATGCATCAAGCTGACAGCATGATGATGCAGTGTTTCCTCAAAACCACGGTTTTCAGATTCTATGGCTCTATAAAGGTTCTGCAGAGTGCATTAAAAGATATAACTTATATAAAAAGATACAGAAAATTATTACAGAATAAATTAATTTACAAAAATGTATACATGTTTTGTTATTTAAGTTTTATGCTACTGAAGTTTTATGTTATTTATGTTCTATAAGGTGTTTTGATTTTTTTTTTTTGCCTGACTTTTTATTTAATTTAAAACTTACTTATTTCCTCCCAGGATGGAGCCTTTAGGGGATTCCTGCTCATAATCCATCTGTAAATCCTGAAAAAAAAGAGACAGAAAGTCACAGTATATCTTCATCTCGAGATTCAAATATGTGGGTATGTTTACACAGAGCTTTGGCTACATTCATGAATATGTTAAAAGATGCATGTAAAAACAACATGAATGGTAAGACAGGTTTGACATGGTGCTGGCACATCAGGTTCAGCAATTATAAACTCTAGGTTATTTGTTCACAACTAGTGTTGTTTACAATTTAATCCACACATGCAGTTTCATAATGGTTTTGGATTTCAAGGTCTATTAGTGAATGAAAACAATGGAAGGGATGATTAGATGATCATTCATCTACGGCGTATTAGCTTTACATTAGCAAGCAAGCACACATCTCCTGCCACAATCATCTTTGGTTTCTTTTCTTAGTTTGTCAGCTTTCATTAGGCTCTTTCCTTTTTGGGCTCTGAAATCTCAAAAGATATTTTGAAGAATGTGTTCTGCATTCAGTAAAAGTTAATGGGTTCCAAATTAACATTGACTTTCCTTTTATACACAAAAACACAGAGACATAAAAAAAAAAAAAGAAAATCATCTTTTGTGTTCAGCAGAAAAAAACAACATACATATACGTTTGAAAAGACATGAGGGTGGGTAAAGATTGCCTAGATCATTTTTTGGGGACGAAAAAAAAAATATATATATATTTTAGAATAAAACAAACATTATTCAAAAAGAAAGAGCGAAAAATTAAGACAAACTTTCATTTTTCAATACCGAAAAAATTTAATTCTCACTTTTTGTGATAAAAATACAATTAAACATGTTGACTGCAGAAGATTTCTGGAAAAGAGTCAACGTTGTACTCTTAATTAGAGCATTGTGGGAGGACTGGGCCATGTGCTACCTCTCCTCCCACTTGCCAATATGATCATTCAAGCAGGCAAAGACTTGAAATAGCTTATTGTTCAAGAATTAATAGAATCATAAAACAGAGGCAGTATCTATTAAATACAGCAACTCTGAGACTGAAAAATAGACTGAAAAAGTGCAACTTTAGGAATATGGCGTTGTTTTCGCCCTAACTACTACCTGTGGCATGCTGTCGATTATCACAACAATTTCAACACATCCGTCAGTGTGTGGAGAAAACATGTTTACAGTAAATAATCTAATCTTATAATGGAAGTTGGATATGGAGCTAAAGTAATTTCACAAGTCATGACCAGCTGAAAAAGTAAACAAGGTTAATTTAACTTGCTATCCACATGAGAATACCAGGACAAGACACGGAAGGGTTGTGACCTGCATATACATAGACCAAACATCTATATCAGTAACCAATAACAAATAATGTATTTTTTATATATTTTTTTATAAAAAAGAATAAATAAGTTAATGTCTACAAAACATTATCCCTATTATTATTATTACTACTACTTAATTCCAATGAATTAAAATGACAGTATAATAAAATGACGATCATCGTGTCAGGCCCACTGCCCACGTATCGACGAGGACACGAAAGGTTCAGTAGACTTTTTGCTTTAAATGAATGGTTGTTGTCATGGTGTAAAGAACAGAAACTGCTATTTGTTAATAACTGGAATCTTTTCTGGGAGCGTCCTAGGCTGTTTCGCGCTGACGGTCTGCACCCCCGCACAGTCGGAGCGGAGCTGCTTTCTGACAACATCTCCAGGACACTTCGCTCCATGTGACTAGTAAGACAATTCTCAAATAACTATTATGATGACTTTTGTTCCACCCGCTTAAATGATAAAAGTACTTGCGCTGTAAAAACTATTAAGACTGTGTCTGTTCCCCAAATAGTGAGGTCAAAATATAATGTAGGATCTAGAAAAAATCTTATCGTGATTAAACCAGAAACATGTAAAGTAAATGAACAAAAACAATTTTTATAAATATTAGATCACTCACACCCAAAGCAGTTATTGTAAATGAAATGATCACAGATAATAGTTTTGATGTACTCTGCTTGACTGAAACCTGGCTAAAACCAAATTATTATTTTGGTCTAAATGAGTCTACTCCACCGAACTACTGTTATAAGCATGAGCCCCGTCAGACTGGTCATGGTGGAGGTGTTGCAACAATATATAGTGATATTCTCAATGTTACCCAGAAAACAGGATACAGGTTTAACTCTTTTGAAATACTTCTGCTTAATGTTACACTGTCAGATATGCAAACGAAATCTAATGTATCTCTTGCTCTGGCTACTGTGTATAGACCACCAGGGCCGTATACAGAATTCCTAAAAGAATTAGCAGATTTCCCCTCAGACCTTCTAGTTACAGTTGATAAGGCGCTATGGGAGATTTTAATATTCATGTTGATAATACAAATGATGCATTAGGACTTGCGTTTACTGACCTAATAAACTCCTTTGGAGTCAAGCAAAATGTCACCGGGCCCACTCATCATTTTAATCATACACTAGATTTAATTATATCTCATGGAATCAATCTTACTGCTATAGATATTGTACCTCAAAGTGATGATATAACAGACCATTTCCTTGTATCTTTCATGCTGCATATCACTGATATATCACTGATATTAACTATATGTCTCAGCGTTACCATCTAGGCAGAACTATTGTTCCAGCCACCAAAGACAGATTTGCAAATAACCTGCCTGATCTATCTCAACTGCTATTTGTACCCAAAAATACACATGAATTAGACTAAATGACTGACAACATGGGCACTATTTTCTCTAATACATTAGAAGCTGTTGCCCCTATCAAATTGAAAAAGGTTAGAGAAAAACGTACCGTGCCATGGTATAACAGTAATACTCACTCTCTCAAGAAAGTAACTCGTAGTCTTGAACGCAAATGGAGAAAAACTAACTTGGAAGTTTTTAAAATTGCATGGAAAAACAGTATGTCCAGCTATAGACAGGCTCTAAAAACTGCTAGGGCAGAGCATATCCACAAACTCATAGAAAATAACCAAAACAATCCAAGGTTTTTATTTAGCACAGTGGCTAAATTAACAAATTACCAGACGCCACCTGATTCAAATATTCCACCAACGTTTAATAGTAATGACTTTATGAATTTCTTCACTGATAAAATAGATAACATTAGAAATACAATAGCGAATGTAGATTCTACAGCGTCTAACACTTCAGTTTCATCCATTGCACCCAAAGATAAACTGCAGTGCTTTACAACCATAGTACAGGAAGAACTAAATAAACTTATCACTGTATCTAAACCAACAACATGTTTATTAGATCCTGTACCCACTAAACTACTGAAAGAGTTGTTACCTGTAGCCGAAGAACCGCTTCTCAATATCATTAACTCATCGTTATCTTTAGGTCACGTCCCAAAACCATTCAAGCTGGCGGTTATCAAGCCTCTTATTAAGAAACCAAAACTAGATCCTAGTGTACTGGCAAATTATAGGCCTGTTTAAAATCTTCCATTTATGTCTAAAATTTTAGAAAAAGTTGCGTCTGCTCAATTGAGCACATTCCTGCACAAAAATGATCTGTATGAAGAATTTCAGTCAGGATTCAGGCCCCACCATAGCACAGAAACTGCACTTGTTAAAATGACAAATTACCTGCTTCTTGCGTCAGATCAAGGCTGCATCTCATTTCTAGTCTTACTTGATCTTAGTGCTGCGTTCGACACCATAGATCATGACATACTCATAGATAGATTACAAAACTATACAGGTATTCAAGGGCAGGCTCTAAAATGGTTTAGATCCTACCTGTCCGATCGCTACCATTTTGTTTACTTAAATGGAGTGTCATCTCATTTATCATCAGTAAAATATGGAGTGCCACAAGGATCCATCCTAGGTCCCCTTCTATTTTCAATATACATGTTGCCCCTTGGTAATATTATTAGAAAATACGGAATTAGCTTCCACTGTTATGCTGATGATACTCAGCTATATATCTCAACAAGACAAGATGAAACCTCTAAATTATCTAAGCTAACAGAGTGTGTTAAAAATGTAAAAGATTGGATGACAAAAAATTTCTCCAATTAAACTCGGATAAGACAGAGATATTAATTATTGGAACAAAAAACACTACACAGAATCTTGTAGATTACAATCTGCAACTAGACGGATGTACTGTTACTTCCTCTACAGTCAGAAATCTGGGTGTTATATTAGACAGCAATTTGTCTTTTGAAAATCATATTTCTCATGTTACAAAAACTGCATTCTTCCATCTTAGAAACATTGCCAAGCTACGAAACATGTTATCTGTTTCTGATGCAGAAAAGCTAATTCATGCATTCATGACCTCTAGACTGGACTATTGTAATGCACTTCTAGGTGGTTGTCCTGCTTCTTCAATAAACAAGCTACAGGTAGTCCAAAATGCAGCAGCTAGAGTCCTTACCAGGTCAAGAAAATATGATCATATTACCCCAATTTTACAGTCTCTGCACTGGCTACCTATTAAGTTCCGTATCAGTTACAAATTATCATTACTTACCTATAAGGCCCTAAATGGTTTAGCTCCTGCGTACCTAACTAGTCTTCTACCACGTTACAATCCATCAGGCTTCCTAAGGTCACAAAACGCTGGACTTTTGGTAGTTCCTAGGATAGCAAAATCCACTAAAGGAGGTAGAGCTTTTTCACATTTGGCTCCCAAACTCTGGAATAGCCTTCCTGATAATGTTCGGGGTTCAGACACACTCTCTCTGTTTAAATCTAGATTTAAAATGCATCTCTTTCGCCAAGCATTTGAATAATGTATCTTAAATTGTGAGTATAGTTGTATCTGATCAAATGTGCATTCTTATTCTTTAGCTTGGGTTAAACTAATTAATTTTACTTTGTTGGAACAGCAGCTATGCTAATGATGTCTCTATTTGTTTCTATGTTTTGCCTAACTAGGATTTACACACGCTCCAGTCTGGATCCAGAACACCTGAGAAGAGATGATGCTGACCCTCAGAGGACCCCAGATGATGCTAATCCTGAATCAACAAACAGAACTAACAAATATTGCTACAAGTGTGACTGCATCATATAATAATTATTAATTAATAATATTAATATTGTTCTTCGTCTGGCTGACTACGTCTTTTATTAATTTTTCTACAAATCCTGTCATACGTGCACAAACTGACAGTCACCACTTATAAGCTACTACTAAATATTGTAGAAACATAATTTTCTGTAAAGTTGCTTTGTAACGATTTGTATTGTAAAAAGCGCTATACAAATAAACTTGAATTGAACTGAATAATGTCTTGTTATATGATGTCAATTTATTTATTGTATAAATGTTATTAATCAGGTTTTGAATGATATAGATTTCTGATAATGCTATTTGTATTACAAAAAATGTGTAAGATTGAATATATGCACTTAAGTAATCGCAATGCATCATAGATGTGGTAACCAAAAATGAACTACTGGAATATTCTTTTAAGGGAAAGGGTGTGTCTTATTTTTTAAAAGGGAAGTTGGCTGCAGTGCTCCTTCCATTAGAGGAAATGTTCTGGCAGAGGATTTTGCTATAATAATTAGGTTTCTGATGATTAATTCTGAGGACATTCTTTCTCTCAAACTCTCTTTAATTTTTTCTCTCTCTTCTTGCTGCTTCCATACCTCTATAGCTCAACCCCCCCCCCACCCCCCCCCACCCACCCCCTTAACTCTCTCTCTAGTATACACCTTTCAGCCATGCAAAACCTCATTGATTTTGCACTGCAGATTAACAAACCAAATTTCCTTTGCACAGCAAACTGTCTTATCCTTATGCTGCTTTTCTGCTGATGGGAGGCTTTTCAGAAAGAGTGATGGAGAGAGAAAAAGCTAACAGAACATCCCAGACTATCTGCTTCAATGCTTCTCTCGCCATCTTCTTTCATCTCCCTGCCTTTGGTTTCTTCATAGGCAGTCAAAAACACAGATTCCAAGCATGAGATTCGCTGTGCCAACTCACTGTGTGGGCTTCAGACCAGATGGATGAGGTGTCACTCAAGAAAGCCTCAAAAATGCAAAAAGAAGAAAAAGGGCTTTTTCACACGAGGCTTTTGGCAAACATCATTATCCAATAATTCCTTGTCACTGTCAAATGGGCAAAAGCTAATAACCCCCCCCCCACCCCCCATGTATGCATGTATATTTAGGACTTTTTTGCCTTTATATAACATACAAAAAATGTATTTGACATCTAGCTAATTAGTTCATTAGTTTCAGAAGGTGTGTTCCACTTGAAGCGGCGATGTGCAGACCGATCAGTGTTTGACATCAAAGTACCGTGAGAGTGATTGGAAAGCATGCAGAGACGTCTGCTCTCTACAAGCTCTCGCAGGACTTTGATGTCATACACCGATCAATCTGTACAGTGTCACTTCAAGCCAAACACATCTATTCAGTTGAATGGTGATGAATATGATGCAGGACAACAACTCTCTACATGATGTAGCCTATAGAATTCAGTTATATCTCCCTAACACTGAAGATTTTGGGGCAAAAATGGCCCCCATATGATTTTTTTGTCTTATCAAGCAATATCACAAATGTGCTGTTTTGGTCCGAAATAGCATGAGCGTACAACAGCTCAATAAATAAGCACTTAATATTGTGTTATGTCTTAGACACAATATTGTCTGTTTTTGCTCAGTTTCGCCAACGCATATATTACCGATTAAAGCCAATGAAGAACTGTCATGCGTCTCCAAGCAATACATAATTTTTGAATGAATCTGCATTTTAAATGACACTCATGTCAGCGGTGTATGGAAACCAACACACAATCTTTAAAGTTGAAATGCAGCTCAATAGATGCAAAGAAAGACAAATCAAAATTCAGTATGCAAACAGAGGTACGAGAGAGGGACAACTGGAATTCAGTGCACAGATACTGTTTAGCTCTGTAGGTGTTCATAATGAACTGGCGTTGAAAGGGAGCGGTGAGGTTGTGTCCCTGCTCCAGAATTAGCTAATGCCTCAAACAGACTGTGTGTGCTGGGTTTGTTGGGCAAAGCGTTGCTTGCTGAAGCAATGTTTTCCTCCTCACTCACAGACCTGCAGAGCACTTTGGTTTAACCATCCCTGTGGGACATGCACAGGCACTCCAGACTCTTTTATTTTCCCTCTCTCTCTCTTTCCTTGTTTTTCCCCATTCGCTCGGCTTCTCAACTCCCCACTCAACATCCATTCCATCTGTCTAACCCTAATCTCTCGCTCTCCATTCCCTCTCCTTCACTCTCGCTCACTTTCAAGATGTGTCTGATTGTGACAAGCCCTAAAAATAAAGCCCCTCAGAGGCCTCGACTACATAAAATGCTTTGCTTTGCAATTTCAAAATGCTTTTGATTACTGAAAAGTGCAGCAACATATCGACTTCGAGGGATGTGTCTTTAAATGAAGCTAGAGGCTGAAATACCCCCCAAAACATGATCCAGTCAAAAGATTTGGCATGAGAGAAAGAGGCAATAACACTGATATTATATACAGGCAAGATGAAAAGACACAGACTGACATGATCTAAATAAGATAAGGCAAAATTAATTGCATTGAAATGAACAAAAGAAATGAAAGTCACAAATGGGAGGATGAGTACACTACACAAGCGCTGCAAAGCGGACAAGATGCTACGGAAAAGACCAAAAAAAAGATAGGGGACGCGAAGACATAGATAGAGTAAAAGACCAACAAAAAAATACCAGATTAGATCTTGCAGTGTAGTATATTTCTTCGGCACAGTCCAAAAAATCGTCAGTGTCGGGCTGTTTAGTAAAAGGACCAAGAAATTTCAGTTAATCACACACACACACACACACACGTGATGCCCATGTGGTGCTGGGTAAAGAGGTGTTTGCAAAGGACCTGCCCACCTGAATTCAAAATCACATTAGAATGATTTCTGAAGGATTATGTACATTATGTACGTACATGTAAAATACATTAAAAAAGAAAACAATTATTTTAAATAGTGATAATTTAATAAAAAAAAAATGTAACAAACAAACTTGGTAAGCCTATATTAGGTAGACGCATGTTGTGACTTTTAAATGCGATGGAAATCAACAAAAATGCTGTTTATCAGTTGAGTTCACGGTTTCAAATGTGATTTTAACAGCCTTAAAGACCCGCTAGTTGCAGCAATTATGTACTGCTTCTTTAGAAACAGTAGGGCAACGTGACGTGAATCCAGAAAATAAAAAGAAAATCAAAGCGTGCGGGGATGTGAGGTTCTTCAGATCTGAGGTTCTATTCAGAAGATGGCATCACAAGCATGAAGCTACAATGGGGATCGACATTAATTTGATGTCCTGCTGTTAAAAAATGATCTGGTTTATAAAAGGATGACAAATCCAGTTACAACATGAGAAACACTAAGTGCTCAAATGAGACAAAGATGAGTCAACTCTGCATTTTTCTGCAGCGCTTAAAGGAAGTCTTATTTGATTAGATGCCATGGAAAGCAGCATCTAACCTTTCAATTATCACAGTGGTGAGAGTGCGAGACACGTCTCAAATGCACAACAGTCGTGAGAACACGAGTGAGAGAAAACAAGCTGTAGTCAGGAGACGAGCAGGGATTGAGGTGTCCAAAAGAAAAATGTTAAATAATAGGAAGTGTCAGTTTATAGGAAAAATCTTTTGTAAGTGTTCTCTATATGCAGTCATGAGCAATGTGAATGGCTAGACAGCCTTGCGATTTCAAACTAAGCTTGACATGACTGGGTTGCTCTGTTTCAAAACCTAGTTAGCTCCCTATGGAGGGATCATAGACAAGGCTGTTATTAAAGGTAAGAATCATAATTAAGACAAACTAAGATAGCAAATTTTTTGTAACATCCCATTTATGCTTCATTGAGAAGCCAATATGAAACATGCTTAGAGAAAAAAAATCATAACATAAGAGATAAGAGATTTACATAAGAGATTTTCATTTAGTCCTAAACTGAATCAATTAAAAAAATCAGGGTCATTAAAAGTGTATGAATCTACACAATATTTAGTCTTCTAATAGGTTCTGTTTGTTTTTATGTCTCTTATTATTATTTATCATCATCATTATATGTATTATTATAATAAGCCTGTTTTATTTCAGAAACCATGTTTTTTCTTTTTTTTTTCATTATAAGTGACATGAATGCCAGTTTTATGCTTAACTGACTGTTAGCACTTTGAGCTATTTGTGTTGCTATGTGGAGCTTTCTAATTTACGAGATTCCTTACAAAGCTCACTAGGTTTTGGAACGGAGCCAGTGTGATGTAAAGTTCTAAAGCATCAAGTGTTTTCTGAATGGCTGATCTCACATAATTAATTTCAAATCGTCTGATCTCACATAATTAATTTCAAAATCGCAGAAAAACCCAAGCAGCAGAAAGATGATGCTCACCGGTTCATGATGTGGTTTTGTCTCTGTTGTTAAAGGAGGGTCAAACTTCACCTGACCGACTGTAAGAAAACAAAAACATTAAAGGAACAGTCCTAGTTTTACTGTAGTGCACAGAAATAAATCAGCACATGGGTTTGTAATGACATGAGGGTGAGTAAATATCACTGGTGTCTGAAGGCTGAATTTAAGTATTCATGTTGGCATGTTCACTCAAAACCACACGTTAAGTCAGCATACATATATATCTGGTAGGTATGATACAGAATCTAAAAAATCCTCCTGCAGATACTAACAGACAGATCATGAGAGAGAATTTCTGGTATCCTCCTGCAGACAGATTTATTGGCTGAAGAACTGAGGCTGTGAAATTCACTCAGCCATGCTCAGGAGAGCGGGAGCACCTGTCAGGTCTGCCCAGGGGAGAAATCCAACAAACACTCACAGTTAATCTCTGACAGAGTCTTTCCTTCCCGACTGGTACGGCTTGTTGAGCGAATCCGATGTGGAACAGACACTGGAGGCTAGGGAGAAAAAGAAACGAACACACACACACACACACAGAGTAAAATAAATACATACCAGTAAGTAAAGTCTATAAGAACAGTTAATCTCCAAGTAATTTTGGAGTGCTAATGAGGTTTAGAGGTAATTAGCAGTTTACATGCCTAAACGAAGTCCTACATAGTTGTAGTTTGGTGAATCTCAAAATGAAATGTTTGAGTCAAAACATATAATACATTATTTATTATTATTATTGCACTATTTTTACAACAGTAATGCATTGCAATAAAAATTATCCTGTTAATCCAAAATGTTATAAATAAACAAATTTGTGCTGATGATACTGCGCATGTGTGATTCAGCATGAAGCAGACTGACACAGAGCGCGTCTGAACCGAACTGATTCTTTTGGTGATTGATTCTGAACTGATTCTGTGCTAATGTTATGATCTCTGTCCACTGGAACGCTATCGCTTTTAATTTAAAACAGGTTATTTAAAACAATTATTTATCAAACAGATGTAATCAGAAATAAAGGCATGCCTCTAATAAAAGCCTGCTTCAAATAAAAGACTGTTACCTTCTGCAGTTCAGGTAAATTAAGGCCCCAGCTTTTATTTGAGGAATTACGGTATGTATGTATATATATATATATATATATATATATATATATATATATAATTCTTGGCCTGATTCATTTAATTGACCTGATTTCAATTTTTTCATTATTTTTATGACAATAATGTACATGAAATTATTATTTTTTTCATTCACAATAAAAATTATAAAAAGTGTCTAATTATCAATTTACAAAATGTTAATGATCCTTAAAATGTGCTAAATATAATTTCTTATTTTTCGGTTTTGATTTTGAAATACAACCCGAATTCCGGAAAAGTTGGGATTTTTTTTTAAATTTTAATAAAATGAAAACTAAAGGAATTTCAAATCACATGAGCCAATATTTTATTCACAATAGAACATAGATAACGTAGCAAATGTTTAAACTGAGAAATTTTACACTTTTATCCACTTAATTAGCACATTTAAAATTTAATGCCTGCTACAGGTCTCAAAAAAGTTGGCACGGGGGCAACAAATGGCTAAAAAAGCAAGCAGTTTTGAAAAGATTCAGCTGGGAGAACATCTAGTGATTAATTAAGTTAATTGATATCAGGTCTGTAACATGATTAGCTATAAAAGCTTTGTCTTAGAGAAGCAGAGTCTCTCAGAAGTAAAGATGGGCAGAGGCTCTCCAATCTGTGAAAGACTGCGTAAAAAAATTGTGGAAAACTTTAAAAACAATGTTCCTCAACGTCAAATTGCAAAGGCTTTGCAAATCTCATCATCTACAGTGTATAACATCATCAAAAGATTCAGAGAAACTGGAGAAATCTCTGTGCGTAAGGGACAAGGCCGGAGACCTTTATTGGATGCCCGTGGTCTTCGGGCTCTCAGACGACACTGCATCACTCATCGGCATGATTGTGTCAATGACATTACTAAATGGGCCCAGGAATACTTTCAGAAACCACTGTCGGTAAACACAATCCGCCGTGCCATCAGCAGATGCCAACTAAAGCTCTATCATGCAAAAAGGAAGCCATATGTGAACATGGTCCAGAAGCGCCGTCGTGTCCTGTGGGCCAAGGCTCATTTAAAATGGACTATTTCAAAGTGGAATAGTGTTTTATGGTCAGACGAGTCCAAATTTGACATTCTTGTTGGAAATCACGTACGCCGTGTCGTCCGGGCTAAAGAGGAGGGAGACCTTCCAGCATGTTATCAGCGTTCAGTTCAAAAGCCAGCATCTCTGATGGTATGGGGGTGCATAAGTGCATACGGTATGGGCAGCTTGCATGTTTTGGAAGGCTCTGTGAATGCTGTAAGGTATATAAAGGTTTTAGAGCAACATATGCTTCCCTCCAAACAACGTCTATTTCAGGGAAGGCCTTGTTTATTTCAGCAGGACAATGCAAAACCACATACTGCAGCTATAACAACAGCATGGCTTCGTCGTAGAAGAGTCCGGGTGCTAACCTGGCCTGCCTGCAGTCCAGATCTTTCACCTATAGAGAACATTTGGCGCATCATTAAACGAAAAATACGTCAAAGACGACCACGAACTCTTCAGCAGCTGGAAATCTATATAAGGCAAGAATGGGACCAAATTCCAACAGCAAAACTCCAGCAACTCATAGCCTCAATGCCCAGACGTCTTCAAACTGTTTTGAAAAGAAAAGGAGATGCTACACCATGGTAAACATGCCCCGTCCCAACTATTTTGAGACCTGTAGCAGAAATCAAAATTGAAATCAGCTCATTTTGTGCATAAAATTGTAAACTTTCTCAGTTTAAACATTTGCTATGTTATCTATGTTCTATTGTGAATAAAATATTGGCTCATGTGATTTGAAAGTCTTTTAGTTTTCATTTTATTAAAATTTAA
This sequence comes from Carassius carassius, assembly GCF_963082965.1. Lineage (NCBI taxonomy): Eukaryota > Metazoa > Chordata > Actinopteri > Cypriniformes > Cyprinidae > Carassius > Carassius carassius. The sequence continues at coordinate 22,126,259 of NC_081792.1, forward strand.
AAAATGTCCCAACTCTTTTCCGGAATTCGGGTTGTAGATTTCAGACAATAATTCCAGCAAATTTGGGTACACTTAATTTGCCATCATTTCAATGCATTATGCAGGTCGTCGGGTCACACTGCTCTCTAAATATCAGCGTTGGTTACTGGAAAACCCCAGTATCGGTCGATCACTGTTATATGTAAACTACATTACAAGCAAAAAACTCAAGATTGTAGCTGTGCTCAATCAATAGCTTGCGTATCAGTGTGCCATTCTTAGCAGATCAGAGGCCCAATTGAGATAAAAACAACCCATCAGCAAAATCAGCACCCATCAATACGTTTAAGACAAGAGCGGCTTAAATGCTTACACTTCAGATATCACTTAGTAACATCGCCAGAAACTCAGTGGAGGGCAAACTCTGGAAGCTAAAAATACATGCCAGGCATCACTCTCTGATAAGAGCAGGGGTCTTGATGCTGACCCTCTGAATCCCTATCTGTCCTGTCTCACTGCAGCCTAAGAGAAAATCATTACAACCTATTGGGCATCTGACAGCTGGGTCCCTGATGACTACCCTGAAATGTTTGCTGTCATTAACGAATCAGAGAACACCTTCCATCAGCGACATACACACACAAGTACGGATGCACACATGCATGTGGATATGGAAACACATGCAAAAGCATCACACAAACACACAAAGACATGTGAATTCTGAACAGGTCCAGGAAGCAAAATAGTCACTGAAGGACATCCTTCACTTCAGCTTCAGCCCTGTCGCTGAAGTAGATGTGATGAGGAGAGATAAGACAAAGGAACAGACGCACGACCTTCAGACAACAAGGACACAGCAGGGCTCTGAAATAGAAATAGACAGCATGCCAAACACTGCGCCCTTCTCTCAGCGGATGCCTGTGAATATTCTATCACACCTCTTAGCACTTGGGTCACATGGTACAGTCACTAAAAGATACTATTTATGCTTTCCAAAAAAGATACACAAGTATATAAATGGCAAATAAATCCAGAATATTAACTTTATTAAAAAAAAAAGAACATGTTTGGGTTATATCTCACTAAAACCCAAAACATAAAAATAATTAAAAACGAACAACTACAATTAACATCATTATGTGTAGGGCTAATATTTAAACTGTGAAGTATTTTTTTATTTGTTTGCTTATTTGTTCTTTAATTAAAAAAAAAAAATAATAATAATTAAAAAAAAACTTTTTCCAGACAGGATTCTAATTAATATATTGCAAAATTGTAAATTACGAGAATTATAAACTCAAAAGTGGTCCTAAAAATAGTCTTATGTATTATAGACTATTTATACACTGGGGAAAATAATTATTTGATGCCTTGCTGATTTTGTAAGTTTGACCGCTTACAAAAAAAATTAAGGGTCTATAATTTTTATGGTAAGTTTATTCTAATGGACAGAGACAGAATATCAACAAAAAATTCAGAAAAAAACATTATATAAAGGTTTTTAATTGACTTGCATTTCAGTGAGTAAAATAAGTATTTGATCCCCTACCAAGATTGGTTCCTTAACCAAGTGGAACACAGATTAGTCCTGTCACTTTTAGAAATTACTCCTAATGTCATCTTGTTATGAGTATTAGAGAAACCAGTCCGTAGAAAGTGCATCTTCCATTCAAACCTCTCCCACCACCATTGGAAAGACAAAAGAGCTGTCAAAGGAGGTCAGACACAAGATTAGACCTGCACAAGGCTGGAATGGGCTACAAAACCATCAGCAAGAAGCTTGTTGAGGAGGAGAAAACTGTTCTGCCGTGCAAAGGCAAAAGACTGTAACTTCGATTTTTGTCGAAAATGAGTTATTGATATTTTTGGGATATTTAAGACATCCTTTATCATGTGTATAAGTATCCTGAGTAAATTTAATTGTTTTTCCAAGAAAATAATGGATCGTCTCAACCGTTACTTCGAAAATCCCCAGGGAAACCAAGGCAGAGCACCGTATAACACCAGTTCACTTTGTTTGGAATGCTCAAATTGAGTTACATTGTTCTGACTTCGTTTAGCTGTGCGTCAATATGAATTTACGGTGCAGGTTCAGAGTTATACGGAGTTCTACCATTGTTTTACTGTTCATTAAAGTCTGCCGCAAAGCACTGTAAAGACTAGATACATTGGCAGCAATATGTAATGGTGAATAACCTTTAAAGACATGAGACTTTTTTTTTGCAGATTATTCGCCTGGCTGTCACTAATAGTTGGACGCGTGTGGACTCGAATGCCGTAGCTAGCATGATCAATCATAATAAAATCAGTAGCCTACTAACAGTTCACTTTTAAATCCATATCCTACCTTTTCTTGTAACCCGATAAAATCAATCCATGGCAATGAATGTCATCGAAGATGTTTAATCCTCAAGTATTCTGAGCATTATTTCCACTTGTTGGCATTCACATCAATCCATAAGTCGTTCTTTTAGGTTAGGCTATTTCATACAAATCAATATAAAAGCAATTATGCTATGTCTAGCATTCTTTTACGTTACTGAAGATAGCAAATAAATTGTTGTCCACGCTATCCACTCATATTTGACTTCTATTCTGCTTGTTACGGTCAATAAATAAATAAATAAATTAACTAATTAATACGGTCACATTATTATATGCAATAGCTTATATGAGACAGCCCATGATCACTAGATTTTATACAGGTGTTACTAAAACGATTTGGTAAATGGTGATCAGCAACCAAACATTGATAATATAGAAGTTACTGCCTTTTGCCTTGGTGTGACTTCTCATGTTTTGCAGACAATGCAATGCAAAGGCAGAGTACATTAACTTCAAAATAGGGGTAAAAATAACGTTTGAGCTCACATTTTTTAATGTAGATAATTTTCATTACCAAAACATCTAACTGTTAAATTTCCAGTATACAACCTTTAATTAATTTGGCTGGACAAGTAAAAAAATTATAAAGTCATATTTCTTAGTTTCACACTCTAGCAAGTTAAGGTTTTTGCCTTTGTAGAGCAGTTTTGGTGTGAATATTTGGAAATGGAAATAAATATCAATCACCCTCCGTCTGGTGCTCCATGCAAGATCTCGCCTGAGGAAAGGACGGTCATGATAAAGGTGAGGGATCAGCCCGAACTACACAGGAGGAGCCTGTTAATGATTTCAAGGCAGTTGGGACAACAGTTGCCAAGCAAACCATTGGAAACACACTCTGTCGCAATGAATTGAAATCATGCAGTGCCTGCAAGGTCCCCCAGCTCAAGAAGGCACATGTACAGGCCCGTCTGACCATGTAAATGATTTAGAGAAGGCTTGGGAGAAAGTGCTGTTGTCATATGAGAAAAAAAATTAACTATTTGGCATCAACTCGACTTGCTGTGTTTGGAGGGAGAGACCACAAGACCACAAGAACAGCAACCCTAAAGTAAAGCATGGAGGTGGGAACATTATGCTTTGGGACTGTTTCTCTGCTATTGGTACAGGAAGACTTCTCTGTATTGAAGGACCGATGGAGGGGGCCATGCACTGTAAAATTTTGGATGAGAACTTCCTTCTCTCAGCCAGAAGACTGAAGGTGGGTCATGGATGGGTCTTCCAGCATTACAATGACTCAAAATACCACCAAGACAACAAAGGAGTGGCTCAAAAAGAAGAACATTAAGGTCATGGAGTGGCCTATAGCCAGTCCCCAGACCTTAATTCTAGAAAATCTGTGGAGTGAGCTGAAACTTTCAGTTGCCAAGCGACAGCCAAGAAACCTCAAGGTTTTAGAGAGAATCTTTAAAGAGGAGTGAAACAGAATCCATCCTGAGATGTGTGCAAACCTGGTGACCAACTACAAGAAACGTCTTACCTCTGTGATTTCCAACAAAAGTTTCTCCACCAAGTTTTGCTAGGGGATCAAATTTATTTGATTCGTTGAAATTCAAATCAATTTATAATTTATTTATTTTTGGCTTGATATTCTCTCTATCCATTAAAATAAACCTACCACAAAAATTACAGACCCTTCATTTCTTTGTAAGTGGGCAAATTTATGTACATTGTATATACATTGCCTTGGCAGGTTTCAAAAGAAAATCAAATAAAATGAACATACAAATGAACAAAAATTAAATAAACAAAATGAACAACTTACATTAACATATATAACCTATTTATCTAATATTTCAAATTCAGTTTATATTTAGAAAGTATTTCTATTATATAATTTTTTTGTTGCATTGTATTTACCAGATTAAAATGAGTGATTTTTTTTATTGATTTTGTCCACATAATTATCATCAATATTTTACAAAATGACATTCAATGAAAATGAGAATAACAACTCAAAATTAAAATAATAATAAAAATAAACTTCAATTTAAATATGAAAAATAAATTGTATTATTATTTTCCTTGATTGGGGGTCAATATTCAACATTATTTGTATTCTATGACGCATGCTCTAAAAGCTCTTTGATGTTGATGTTCTGTTAAACCCTTGAAGCAAACCTCAGCACAAAAAGGCCAGACAAAAATCTCTTCTGAACTGAGCTTCCGTTTCCGAAAACGACCCTTTGAAGAATCAACACTCCGATCAAAAATCCGACAAGAGCGCAAAACTTCCTAAAACATCCTTTGGCATACCTGTGTAACGCACACACAAATTTGACTTCACAACCACTTGAGAAAACAAGAAACCAAACGTCATGCACAAACACGTTTGTCTAGGTTATGAACACTTCTGAACAAAAAAGAATGTAAAAAGGTGAACATAAAGGAACACAACACTCATAACACCAAATCATAATGAAGTCATCACCACTACATTAACACTTATTAATCAAAACATTTCCAGGTGTTCACACACACACACACACGCACACCCCTGATACCTTTCTGCGAGCTGCAAAGCGAAGGACTCGCCGGGAGAGAGGAGAGACTGGTAAAAACAATCCTCTGTATTTAAACTTCAAGAGCAGGAGAGGGGGAAAATAAAAAAGAGAGGAAGTGAGAAGGAATGGAAGCTTGGGGAAATGGGTAGAACAGGGAGAGTTGAAATGAAGGAAAACTACGTCCTTTAAAAACTCTTCAATCTCGCTGGGGAACTGTGAAAGATTTCACAAATCTTTATCAGCAGAAGTAGCTCTGTAGCACAACCGGATGAGATGCCAGCATATAAACTTAAGAGACAATCGAAATGAATGACTGGCATTAAAACAGCAATTACAGGCTTATAATGAAGAAAGCAAGCTATTGAAAAATATCACCTCAATAAAAGGCTCGACATACTGAATATATTAACTCATGGGGCTCGTTAAACTTGACGTCTCGGCTCGTAGGATTGAGAGGCTAACGTGTCGGTTCTATCAGCTGCCGTTTTCTAGGCTCTGCTTGTGAATAATAGTCCCGAGGGGGCCGTCATTCTTGAAGTGATATCGGTGAGAACACTGAGAATCACACAGGGAGATATACTGTACCTCCGGCTCTGGGTCGTCATCATCCAAGTCTGTGTAGGACGAGTTGTCAGGGTTGTTCGCTTTATCCAGCAGCTCAATCGCCAAAATACGACTTAACGGTTGGGATACAAAGGGATGCTGGGGAGTAGATGGTTGAAATGGCTATGTTAGATGTTCTTTAAAGGTATATAATTTGTCCTCTGTCAGTAAAGAGTCTTGAAAGACATATATAAAATATAAAAAAATTAATAAATGTATAAATTGCATTAAATTATACTTTTGCCTTATATATATATATATATATATATATATATATATATATATATATATATATATATATATATATATATATATATTAAATTATACTTTTGCCTTTTATATATATATATATATATATATAAGAAAAAATATATAACAACTGTAATTCAATAACATTATAAACCTGAAAATTAGAAGATGCAAAAAAAGCCCCTCCTACCTGCAATAACTTGTCAGCTGGTGGCCGTCTTTTTGGATTTTTCGTCAAGGCCAACTTCACAAAATTGTGGAAATTGTTGGTCCTTCAGAACATAGAGAAGAGTCTCCATAAATCTCACATGTAAGGACAATTTCAAACCGTGAGGACGTGCAGTTTGTTAGCTCTAAATGTAATTAAAGCTAATTTGAATGAACTGAGAAGAAGAAACTACTCTGAAGATGACCTGACCAGATTCATAACCAGACAAGATAAGAGAATGTAAAGTCTGACCTTATCAAAATTCATAAAAACAACTGTTTAGGGCAAATGAGAGTGCTTGGCCCAAATTTCATAGGTGATTAATGAAATTAAGGCATATAAACCATAGACTGAAACTGAAATCCCTGTTGGTATCAAGGATTTTATACACCAAGGTATCCTAATAATTGCTTGAAAATGTAATTATCACTTACCATTTAACTTTGTCTTTTAATTTGGGGGGTTGAAAGTTGCTTTTCGTCATCAAAAACAGAGCTCTGGAGGGAAAAATTAAGTTTGTATTGGTACAAGCAAACAAAACAGCTTGGTTATGCAAGGAAATATGGAAAACTAAAACATTTTTAGTTCGAAACATTGATATAGTTTCACTGCCCAGTGTTCTGTGATTAATACAATAGGTGGAGTTGGGAATCAATGTCATGCCCTCTTATAAGTAGATTCATTTTGTAAAACTATTATAAATAAGAGAATGGTTTTTATGACTTGACTGAACATTTGTAAAAAAAATAATGCTGAAAAGAACTGTTTTCTCACTCATTGGTTGAGTCAAATGAAAGTGTGAAAATATGAAATAACATTGTATTTGCTGTCACTACAATACCTTTTTTTTTTTTTAAGGATAAAGCTAAAAATTCAGCACTTTCTGAACTGGAACAGATCCATACTGCTGTTTAAACCCTCACCTCATTGGATGAAGGTCAAACATTGGAGGCTGCAGTTCAGCTAGTTCAATGGCGGTGATGCCCACAGCCCAGATGTCACACAGATGATTGTATCCTCCTTTCCTCTCCACGGCAGCCACCTCTGGGGCCATCCTGTAAGCATGGGTTACAGACCATACCATCACTCATGATTCTAAGGTGTGTTTGTGGCACAATAAAGCTAGGAAAAAACTGCTGTATACCAATAAGGAGTCCCGATGAAGGATTTTCTTTTAGCTAGTGTTGCTGTGATCTGTGCAGATACACCAAAATCAGCTGCAAAGGAAAAGAAACAAAAGATCTTTACTACAATCCCACAAACAACTCTCATATGTGTGTACAAGTGACACTACCAATAATTTATGACATTGAGACCTGTGTAATTCCACAGCAGATCAAATGTGAGGTGGTAATAATGACAAGTAACCTTATCTTTAACAGATTAAAAATTTTACAGAACAGAAAGTCAGTCTTTTATCTATGGGGTTATTTCCCTGTCAAATGTCGAGAGCGCATTATTGTAGCGCGAAAGTACAATAATATAACGATTGAACTTCAGTCTTGATTGAACTTCAGTGAACTTATTCCATGTGTTCCATGTGCGGTTCAATATCAACCAATAAGATTCCATGTACGATGTCGCGTTTTCATTGGTCAGTCGTTGAAGCCTATTTCTGATTGGTTGTTGCCATTTTGACAGCGTTTATGCCAAAAACAAAGAGAAAGAAATTGAAAAAGAAGAGTACTTGGCCATGCGCGAACGCACGGGACACACTCTAAGCACATACACGTTTACTTTAAGCGAAGAGGAGAGATTCGCGATTGCACTGAACACGTTTTAAGTGCAGGCATACTCTCTGAGCGAGCCCAGAGATAATTCTTACAAGAGCAACGTGTATCTGAGAGCGCGATCGGGTGCATTATATTCCACGCGCCAGCAGAGAGATTCGCGCTCGGGTGCATTATATTCCACGCTCGAGCAGAGAGATTCGCGCTCGGGTGCATTATATTCCACGCTCGAGCAGAGAGATTCACGCTCGGGTGCATTATATTCCACGCTCGAGCAGAGAGATTCGCGCTCGCGCATTATATTAATGTACTTTCGCGCTACGATAATGCGCTCTCGACATTTGACAGGGAAATAACGCCATAGTTATCTTCTTACCTAGCTTGATGTAACCATTGTCCGTCAATAAAATATTGGCACCCTATTTCAAATAAAAAACAACAACAAATGAAACTTTAATATAAGAGCAGAACAACTATTTGGAGACATGTATTACTGGTAAATTTGAGAGATGAAATGTAAAAATGAATCTGTCAGACTTCGGAATCTTCGAAAACCAATAAATTCCTTGCCACAAAGACACTTTTATATAAGACACTCAAAAGTTAGAATAAATCAGAAATAAATGATGGTACCTTTATGTCTCGGTGCATCTTTCCTTTGCTGTGTAGGTAAAATAAACCCTTAAAGGAAAAATTATATATTATTAAAAACTCATTTCAATCCATAATCATCTCAAAAACTGCTTTTTAGAGATAGAACAGGGAGAAATTGAATATCTGTCAACATGTCGACCATTAAAAATTCAAAAAGCAGCTTCCATGGTCATAGCAGACTGCTTTGGTTGTCAAAACAACGTCCAGTAAAATGGCTTACCTGAAGGGTTTCTCTAGTTACATATGCTATCTGTGATTCTGTTAGAGGCCCAGTAACTGTGGAGACATATTTAGTGTACATTAGCAGTATTATTATAATAATAAAAAAAACATTATGAAAATCCCATTCATATTACAATATTAGTTAAACAGCTTGAATGTAATTGAGCTGTCTACAATAAAAAAGTGTGTATAAATAACTTCAGCACATTCCCTTTAAATCAAGAGAACAGATATAACATTGATACTTCCCATGCCATATTGGAAAGAATGTTTGACAAAAGCACTACTTATGGGCATTACCCAGCAGAACATATTGAGACGAGATTATCAAGAACACAAGGAACAATGTATTTGATTGCATGTCCAACCTGACCAAACATAGAGCTGAATTTTTCTACAACTCTAAATGGACTACTGATTGAAAAAAAAAAGAATTGAAACATTACTAAAGAAAACTGAAAAGCCGTCTGAGAGGGTCTGAGAAACTCATTTGTCTGTTCTCTGAAACTATGCAGAATGTTTGACGGTTCGAAGCCTCTGACACTTCAGCAGAGCAGCTAATCTTCTTTAAGTCAATAGACTTTTATTGCTTATTAAAATGTCACAAAAACAGAAAATGTGCTAATGGGAAGGAGTGAATAATAAATGGGCTGAAGGAAGAGAGAGGAAGAGACAGTGAACACGGAAGAGACAGGCTTAAAATTATGAAATGGTGTCCACAACCCATTTTACTTTTGAAATACGATGCATTTCCAATGGCTTGAAAAATAAGAGGGCCTGGTGACGTCATCTGAAAAGGAAAGTTGTTTCTATGCGTGTAAAAAAAAAAAAAAAAAGCTTTTCTTAATAGCAAGCATTACATTGAATAAGAACATTTTTATTTTCATGTTAAGAAATATTTTAAGCAGGGGTGCACGATAAATATTGGATGTTAATGCGCATCTCGTCAGTAAAGCCGGTTATCTAATCAGTGGTAAATTCCATCAGGTGCGTGATTTCACATAGAGCTGCTGTTACTACACAGAGCCGTTGTTAACCCTATCAAGTCGATTAACGCGGATACGCGTTTTGAGTCATTTTCTCCTGATAACCCCGAAAAGAACTTAAATTACACTTTCAGTTTTAATCGTACAGATAAGAGCAATACATCAATCGAATCTGTAAAGGGTCTACTTTTTTTTGGATACAGACATAATAACAACAAAACTTTGTGCACTTATAAAATAAAGATAACAAACAAGGTGCGCTGTCTGCAGCCTTTGTCTGCGCTGATCTTCTTTTACAAACACGTCATTTAAATGAACTGTAACTCCGTGAATACTCAACGAAAATACATGAGAGAGATATCTATAGAAAGCTTGACATGTCTATTTTTAAACTAAACAAGTGCCGCCGAAAATAGATATTCTGTGATAAAGTAATCCATATGAAAACAACGCGATGTCTGTTTTTCATGTCTCCCTTCATTATATCTAATGTGACCACGCCCCCGCGCTGAACGCGCTATTCAGATTCAAACTGAAGCGCGCAGCTTGAATACGCCCATAACAGAAGAAAAAGCAGCGAGACTGTTCAAGTTTTTTTTATTTTACTGTTTGCTTCGCGATGAGAGGAATAACACATAATTCACCCCAAAAAGATGTGATGTGGTTGAGGATTTGAGAAATGGATTTCCTCAGAAAAAAAGAATGAAGCACTTTATTCAGCAGAGATCATAAACATGAGTAAGTCTCTTTTTATTTATTTATATACTTGTACTAGTTTTCACATAACGTGTAAACGTTTTACTAGTTAGACTTTTTCCAAATTATAATTCCTGACTAAATGTATAATCAAGTGAAACATTATGAAGTTTCAATAACAATATACAACACTATACCCTTCGAAAGCTTGATGTAAATAATATAAATATAACAAATAGATAACTGTAACAAATGTAAAAACAATGCTTTTCTTTCCATTTATTCCCCCTAAAAACCCAGAAAAATATTCTCAGCTCTTTTCAACATTAATAATAATGATGATAATAATAACAACAAACGTTTTTTTTTTTTTTTGTAGAAAATAAGATTGTTAAAATGATTTCTGAAGGATTGTGTGACTGGAGTAAGCATGCCAAACAATTTGTTGTGGGATAATTAAATATATTCTTAATAAACTACAAACATAAAATTATATAGATTTATTTTGTTCTCACATTCTCTTTTCTCCTCACTCACAGTGGCACAGATGACTGAATGGCTCATTATGCGGCCCTTTGTCTTCTCAGGTGTAAATCACAATAATATTCATGGTAGTTGACGCCTACTCGCATATGACTTTTACCAACAAAAAGTGTCTTAGAAAATGTAAATCAATATATTGTTTTCTGTGAGTGAGTAAACAAGATGATTTTCACATCATTTAGAAAGAAAAATTCTAGGCTACAAGCTCCAGTTCTCAAAAATCCCGGGAACCATTGTTCTTTATGTGTTTTTTTGCCTTATTCAAGCGTTTTAACATTTTTAGTTTTTCACTAGCCACGCATAATATTTTTTTTCTCAAAAACACAATCATGTACATACATGCATTTCACATATTATTACAGCCCAGTTTGTGCTGATTACAGTGAGATTAGTCTTTACCCATTTAGATATTTATAAGAAACTGAAAAAAGCACAAATGTCAAGGCATGACAAAACTTCTCCAGGCCCCAAAAATACCCTTAGACTCCAGAGGGTTAACTGACTAGCTGCGCAAATCAATGGTGCTAATGAACATGGATTTGCGCAGCTTGTCAGTTAACAACGGCTCCGTGTAGTAACAGCAGCTCTATGTGAAATCATGCACCTGATGAAATTTACTGCTGATTAGATAACCGGCTTTACTGGCGAGATGCACATTAATCATTGGCCGATATTTATCGTGCACCTCTAATTTTAAGTGAATTACACTACTGTTTAAATGTTTGGGGTTGGTAATTTTTTTTTTTTTTTTTTTTTGAAAGAAGTCATATTGTAATATAGTAATATTGTGATAGATTTTCTGTTTCATTTTAAAATAACTCTTTTCTATTTTGTTGTATTTTACATGGCAATTTATTCCAGTGATGGAAAAGCTGAATTTGGGATCGAAGCTGAATTTTTTCACATGATCCTTCAGAAATCATTCTATTATGATGATTTGCTGCTCAAGAAACATTCATTATTACGGTATTATCATTACTGAAAACAGTTGTGGTGCTTAATATATATATATATATATATATTTTTTTTTTGAAGAATAGAAAGTTCAAAAGAATAGCTTTCATTTTAAACATAAATCGTTTATAACATAACTGCCTTCACTGTGACTTTTGATTAATATAATACATTTTTTACAATGTTTTTTTTTCTCTATTTACATTCAGACAGCTGTAGAGGCATTCATCCATTCAACAGAAATGTCCAGTATGTCCACTGTTGCACCTCACATTCCTTTTTCTTGATTATTTACTAGTTCAGAGAGTTACTTAGAGTTTTTTTATTTAAAACTTTATTCATGTCTCTTTTGTCTTTCTCTATCTGTGTGTGGGAGGACTGGAGTCGGTCGGCCTCGGCTCTAATCAGGCCTTCGACCCAGTAGCTGAGTGCAGCCGTTGCAGCAGGGGGTTGATAACGTGGGATGTGAGGCTGGGCACTAAGCTAATATGTTAGCGCTGTAACACCATCTACCCCCCCACACCCAAGCACAACCCCAACCCGCGCAGAGGCTCAGAGAAAACTGCAGAACTGCCGACAGCTGCCGTGAAAATGAGCTCTAATGATCTGACAGGGCCACTCTACTGAGCTCTGCTAAATTTATCTCCTGGGAACACACAGAGGGACACTTTCCAACAGCGTAAGAAAATATTTGTATATTTACGCCATCTGTCAAGAATCAAATTGTTCATTGGAAGAGAGGAAAAGTCTATTTATGTAAAAATTGGCATCGGAATTTCTTTCAAAGCTTTGCGTTTTCAAAGCATTAGTTATTATTTACTCACCGTCATGTCATTTCAGACTTTCTTTTTTACATGGAACACAAGGAGACATTCTGAACAGTTTGTGTTTTGACTCCAAAGGTCATATGGATCACTTTTGGAAGTTCGAAAGCCTCATGGAAAAGAATTTCATTGAAAGAAAACTGACCAATACAATTCTTAAAAATCAATTATTTTGTGTTTTACTAAAGAAATATACTCATATGGTGTTCAACAACAAAGATGAATAATGATGACAGAATTTTCATTTCTGGGTGAACTATTCCTTTAAATAATGAATGGAAAAGAGGTATTGCATTGCATTGAAATACTGACCACTGAGTGAGTTGGAGTTAGTGTTGCAGTTTTTAACTGTTTACCTTTATATGGTGTATCTTACCGTGATATATGTCTTGCAATGAACCTCCTCCACAGTATTCCATAGATATCCATAATTTATCCCTCCTGAAAAGCCAAAGAAAGAAAAACAGTAACAAATTATGTTTCAATCGATGTGTCTCGAAATAGTCCCCTGGCAGCACCACAGGGAGAGTGAAAGGATGCACACTTTTCTGGGTCATGACACAGCAAGCAGGAGACAGAGTCAGAAGTCACAAGCAAACTGCTTTTATCAAAAACAGCCTTCTCTGTTTCTGTAAGGTGCCTTGCACTAATGTCTAGACTAATATTAAGAGATATACTGCTGACCAGAGACAAACCACTATAATAGGATATATAAAAATTTTACCAAAACTTTACATGTACAGAATAATGTTCAAATGTTTGTGTTTGGGGTCAGTAGAATTTATTTATGAATTAGTTATGACTTTTGTATTTTTTTATGCTCACAAAGGCTACACCTATATGATCAAAAGAACTGTAATATTATGAAATATTACATTAGTTTTACATATAGTATTTATTTTATGCTGCTAATTCCTACAGAAAATCATTTTGTAACATCAAATATGAGACACTGTACCAGGACACTGTACACACAATTTAATGCCATTAAGTTTAAGATGTTTACAAGAGACTACTATAATAAAATCATATTAAGAACTGTTGGGATAGAGAAAAATACACATACAGGAATTATATCAGTTATGCATAAGATGTTCAACAAGCTACCCAAGAAAACATTTACAACCTTTACATTAATGCTTAGAAATCTTCCAGAACGTCTAGCTACACAGATCTCTATTGTTAGTGCATCATCATAACAAATTTTTTTATTATTGTTCTACAAACTGAGGATGATTTTTTTATCACTGTAGCTAAACATTCTACTAAAGCAAAAAAATAAAATAAATAAATAATTCTTTAAAAAAATGTCCTAACAACCAACGTTTTGAAACATTTTTTATTAAAAAAAAAAGTTTACATCCAAAAAAGTGCTTCAAAGTTAATGCATCACCTCCTTCTTTCTAGTCTTGAAACTATCAAACTGTACATCCATGATGGGCAATGATGGTATCATGTACCACCAAACTTTAAGAAAACATCATAAAGTCCTGTTGCACCCTTGATCAAAGATCTAAACGCTTGCTTGATACCCGAATCCTGGAATATCTAGTTAGTTGTAAATCTGTCCGGAAAGCACAGGTTGTACAATTAGCAGAAACAGAGGTGCTGCAGTCACAGTGGCTATTTCTGCAGTGCAGCTGAGAGACCCAACCGACAGAGCACAGTGTCAACTCAACAACCTTAGACAGGAAAAGGAACTCACAGAGCAGGAGGAGAGAGAATGAAAGGATGAGTAAGTGAAGGAGAAAGCAGAAACAGTAAAAGAGTGGTCATTACTATACCTTAAGTAACTACCGAAATAGGCCACAATGTTAGAGTGCTTGCAGTCTTTCATCATGATTATTTCCTGCTGAACCACTGCAAAGTCCTCGCCTGTCGAAGGAACACACAGAGAGATAGAGACAAGGTGAGTGTGTAAACAAGACAGAGAAATTACCAGTGAACACAAACCAATGAACTGCCAGGATAAGGCAAAACAGTTATTCAGCGAATCCATTTATGACGATGAAAAAAGTTGAACAATGTGTGTAACATTTTGGAATCTACTATGATTTCATATGGTATTCTTGTGAATATCATGTAAAAACCCTTATGTAAATGGAAAACATACAACAGCATGGTATACATATTAAAGTGCCAAGGATTACAATCTGATACCATCACAGTAAGTTTTAATGTAACTGTTACCTAGTCAAAAATAATAGAGTAACTATATTTGTTTACCTAATTTCTTCACCACTAGCATCACCAAAATTGCTAAAAATTGAAGTAGTCTTTTTAAAAACAGGTTTATAATACAAATATCACCACAAATGTTATATATATATTATAATGTATGTATGTCCGATTATGAAAATAAAATAAAATAAAATAAAAAGTAAATGCAAATTTAAATCATATTCTTCAGTGAAAATGACTAAAAAAGTTAATTCTGTGGGGAAAATAATTAAACAAATTTGAATTCAAATTAAATATACAAACATTTAAATAGTTAATTTAAATAAATGTAAATAAAAATCGAATTTGACCAAGCATGTGTGTTTCCATTTGATTGCTTGCATAAAATGTGTTTCTATCAAAGTTGTTAGTGGTTGCAATAGTTAGTAATAGTAATAGTAATAGCATGTCTCAGAAAACATCTCTAATAAGGCATTTCCTAATAGAAATTGATACCAAATCCTCACGAAAGCTACATATCGCATAGGATGCTTGTTTAATCATGCATAAGACGATAGGAGAGGGGAGGGCGCTTATGTATGTAGTGCCTATACAGCACTGAGCTCTCTTTGGCATTCAGAAAGCATCAGAGCCTTGATGCATCGACTGCTGATGGAGACTCAAGCCCCTCATCTAAACGTCCCTTCTTTCTCAAACCAGTAACGCTCTGTTGTTATGCTAGCACAGCTCATTTGGAAGCAAAGAGGTATTGAGCAAGGCCCTTCATCCGTCAGACTCAGAGACACATACTTGTTGTTGTAAAAGAAAAAGGAGGAGATGGAAAAACAGAACGGAGAAAGACAGAGTAACAGGCAGAGACTGAATATCTGAAATGCTGGTAACTTATCAGCTGATGGGTGACACGAGAAGGCAATCACCCATAATGCTTGTGTGGGGGCTTCTGGCCCAACTCCATCTGAGCTGACCTTGATCTCTGGCTTTGCTCTATAAATGTGTGTGTGTTTGTGTGTGTGTGTGTGTGTGTGTGTGTGTGTGAGAGAGCAGACAGGCAGACGAGTAGGAAGAGAGAAGGAGAGACAGATTATGAGAGATGGAAGAGAGAGCGGGAGAGAACAAAGTCACTTTGTTGTGACTGCTTGCTTAATGATGGAAGCTGCAGGCTCATTAAAAGTTTTTTAACGGTTTTTCCTTGTTCTCTCCCACTTACACTAGCAGCACACTCCTTGTACTCCCACATAGTGGGGCAAAGATAAATATTTTAACTTGCGCAATTTACCATTAAATTGAACGGCCCAAGCTGGGTGCAGGCACCAATGATCGCATTCACAAGATGAAAGGTCACTTATTAATGCATTTACTCTTACAAAACAGTACAAAGTAGCACATTTTGGAATCTACCTCGATTTCATTACCATTTTGTTGTTTTTTTGATTATCATGTAAAAACCCTGGTACACAAATCCAAAACATACTGTGTCATCTAATACAATCACAGTATGTTTTAATGTAAATGTAAACTAGTCTGAAATGTAAAAAAAATAATTGATTAGAGTATTTATAAAATTTGCACCAATACAATACCAAATAGAATTGCTAAAATTATGACTCTTGTCTTTTTGGGGAAAAAAATGGTAAAATTACACATAAGACATTTAAATTGTGGTAATGTATATATTTATAGATAACCATTATCTAAATAGTTTATATATATATATATATATATATATATATATATATATATATATATATATATATATATATATATATATATATATATATTTATTTATTTATTTATTTATTTATTTATTACATATACAATAAATCTGAGGTTTTGTTATTATAACAAGCCATGAATGTAACAAACAACAATAAAATAAAATATACAATAAAATGCAATGCAATAACATTGTCTTTGATTTCGATTCAAAGACATTTAATCAAAGTGTGTTTCGGTTCTAGTTCAACTAGACTGTAAATGATTAACATTGTACTCAGCATAAAATGCAATGCAAAAAAAATCAAGACCAATTACAAGGAATGTTTTCATTCCAAACCCACAGACTGAAGGAAGGATAAGCTTTAAGAAGTTTTGCATAATGTCCTTTGAGTATAGCTCTGTGCAAAAGACATTTGCTCCCTGAGGGAAGTGTGAAGTCGCAGCAGTGGGGTCAGGTGACACTTACTTCCTGCCGGGGCAAGTGATCCAGTGAGCGTTCCACAGAGGCAGTGACATTTCCCTGCACATATGGGGCAGATAGCTGCGAGAGACTACCTCTTACCTCCTTTGAGGGAAACAAAAGCAGATAGCCTACTATTCACAGCGTAGGCTGCAGTGAGGCATATCTCTGAGTAGGGACACATGCTAATTGAAACTAACTTCTTCAGGGTCTGATGGGCAGAACGGCCAGCTTCAAGGCAAAACAGTTCCTGCTAAGCAGCAGTTACATGAAAACTGTTAGTGTATATATATGCGGTATGTGTTGTGAGGAATGTACTTAAGTGTTTTTATGAATAGCCAGACGGGGTGGTGGGAGGTGTGCAACTGATTTGAGAAGGGACAGTTAAGAGCCACACTTAAACCTTGGTTGCCTTTCTATGTGCAGAAGTGATGAAAGCCCGTCTAGAGGTCTGGTAAATTTCCCAACCAAATTCCATTACTGTACATGGACACAAGCAGACAAGGCTGCAGAGAACAGATCCTGGAGAAAATTAACAGTGATTAGTGGGATTTTTCTCTGTGTACCACCAGTAAACGACTAAAGCCAAGAAAAGAAGTGGGCTTGTTTTTGTACTAAATTAAAACTAATTAGAGTGAAAATACATAATAAACAGACTCCAAACGCACCAAAGTAGCCATGATCTCTGAAATGATACAGCTGATTAAGATCCAAAGACATCTGAGCAAAGTGTGATTGACTAAGTTCAACAAAGTTCAAAATTATCAACATGGTATTGTTGTTGTATGGTATCAACAATTCAGCAAACATTTGAGAGACAGATCAAAGAAAAAAAGAAGCAAATATTACTGTTCCAAATATTCTGTATGGGGCTTTAAAACAAAATATATTTTGCTTCAATGGGAAAAAAGTTGTTTTTTTACACTGAATTTAAAAAAAATAAGTAATTTTAGAGCTGTAAACGTAATATCGTGAAACCATTATATTTTTGCTTGAGGTTGTCATTCCGTTGAAATCTCACACTTACCCATGCCTAATTCACATTAGTTACTGTATTAGGTAACACAAAATAAAAATGAATAATTTATTAATCTTGGTAATGGTAATGTCGACATATATACTAATGCATTAGCATTTAAAGTATTGTGAACAAGCATGAATTAAAACTGAATAAACAATAGTATATTTAGAAATCAAAATTTACATTTAATTAACAATTACAATTTTGTTCATTTAAAATGAACATTAACATAACGTTTTTATTTTTAATATTTCAAAATCTCATTATTAGAAAGTGCCCAAGAAATCTGATCAGAAGCACAGAAAATATGCTTCTGTACCGGTGATTAACCTTCAGTATCTAGCTATTCTTTACAAATTATTGTGAATCAGAATTTTAAATACAAACAAATACACAGCACAAGCACTGTCATGGTTTTGTTCAAAGGAAAAAAAATCTAAATAATAACAAACAATTCTGAATAGATTTCATTAAAGCATGTCGTTGCACACAGAAATGGGACAAGTCTGCGCTCTTGGGCATGTTTGTAGGGGTTGGATAGCAAGAGAGACTGTCAGGGAGAGACACTCAACTGTCACTGCAGTAGACATGCGTGTCAGCGTGCATGTGTGTGTGCAGGGCTTACAGCACCACTGATGCGACAGAATGTGTTGTAAGTGTTAAAGTGTGACAGTATGTGCATATTAGGGAAAAAAACTTAATAGGTATAAGGGTTATATTTACTGAAGTCTGATTTCTCATCAACCATTTAAAAGGGATCCTGTCCCATCTAGCACTCATATTTCAGTCCTACTTTTCCACAAATTTTTTATCCTTATTAAAACGTGCCCATATCCAATGTCAACTGTTATATGAAGATGAAAGAGAAGTTGAATATTGCTTTTCAATAGCTTGACAATCTTGAATGTTCTACATAGGAAGCTATTAACTAAAGCCACTGGAATGAGACACTTTAATAAGATGAATTTAAACATATTTTTGACTATAT
The DNA here is from genome assembly GCF_963082965.1 of Carassius carassius. NCBI lineage: Eukaryota > Metazoa > Chordata > Actinopteri > Cypriniformes > Cyprinidae > Carassius > Carassius carassius. Next base: position 22,145,162 of record NC_081792.1, read on the forward strand.
TTACTCAGAATATTGTATATGTATTATCATGTTTGACCATCGCATTCTTTAATGGCTAAGTTTGGGGTTGATAAGATTTTTTTAATCTATTTGAAAATTAGTTTCTTATGCTCACCAAGGCTGCATTTATTTGATTACAAAATTTGTAAGAATTCAAATATTGCAAAATATTATTACAATTTAAAAGACACTTTTCTATTTTGTTGTAGTTTAAAATAAATGTATTTCTGTGATGCAAAGCTACATTTTCAGCATCATTACTCCAGTCTTCAGTGTCACATGATCCTCCAGAAATCATTCTAATATACTGATTTGGTGCTTAAGAGAAATTGGTATTGGGGTATTGTGTGGTCACAGAGCAAATTCTATGCACTGTTTCAAGTATATAAAAATAAAAAAAAGATAAAAATAGAGATTTTAAGTTTAGCACGTATCTGAGAGTATGGAAACAATGTGAATATCCCTAAAACCCAAACACTTTAGAATAAAAATCTAATTTTTAAAGTATTAATAAATGATTATCTTCTACAATATTTTTTAAAGGCTATTACTAAAGTCTAAGAAGGACAGTGACTCCGTTATCTGTCCATAAAGTCATTATTCAATTTGCTCCCATATGACAATTTGAGAGTCATACATGAGAGTCAAAAAAAACTGGCTGAATGAATGAAAAGCCATTGGCAATTCTTTAACAATCACTAAATATTAGCCAATGAATCTACCTCATCAATATAACAGACTATCAATCACTTTTCCAAAAGAAAATGTAAGAATAAAAGCAATTTTTGCATCACTCGGTCTAAAAGCTTTATTATAGCTGAAAAGCAAATTAACATGCATTATCTTGTGCCTGAATAAAGCTTTTTGGAGGAAATGCTTTGCATATTGGTCCCTCTCATATCAATCAAATTTTGAAGCATCGATTTGTTTGTAGGTCTATAAATTTAGTCTTGTGTTTTCTCACTGTTAGACTTTGGACCCACTTTTCCCTAATATTATGCGTACATCAGCAGTATATTTTTCTAAAGCTCTTTGTTGACAGTGAACCAGCTGCACCTGCCATGATGCAAGTCTCCATACCACACACACACACACATTCAGCATATGCATTAAACACACATGCATCTGACTCTGTAGGGACTCAGGGTTCTGGCACTCTCCCCTCCCATTACATCGAGTGACATTTCTGAGGACCGCCGACCTCGGAGCCTATGCATTTTAAATAAATGCCCTGCACGCCCGCAGTGCCTCTGTGCTCCCAACCGGCTAATACCAGACCAGACCCACCTCCTATTCCCTCTACATGCCTTACAGGAATCAGAGCCAACAAAGACACAGCATGCAAAGCCACACACTTACACACACACCTAATGTCACTCCAAATAGCGGCAGAACATTGTCATGTCTTTTCAATATCAGGTTGAAAGATGAAATACAGGATGTGTCCAAAAATCTAATGAGGTGAGTCATGTCTACTGAATACATTGGAGACAATCTTTTACACTGGAAACATGCCTAACTAACTAAATTTTGAAAGACAGCAATGGACGTCTGCTTGGCAGACAATAAAATGGCTTGCTTAGAAGAAGGGACCAAAATCAGTATAACTATATGGCAAAATAAATATTTTAAACAAGTTATGAATGTGTGTTTATGGTCTGAACCGAATGTGATGAGATAAAAAGACAGATATATAATGGCAAAAAAAGAAAAAAGCAGGCTGCACACAAAAACAAACATACAGCTTGGGTGGTGTGGTCTGATTCATAGCTTCTTCGTCATGATTGCATCTTTAACGGACCACTCGGTCACTTGTGTATCCTGTCACTGTTTAATCTGCCCTGTCAATCATCTTATCACAGTTAACATCATCTTTTTTTCATTTAGTTTAATTTCCTGCTGTACTGAAGAGAAATTAAGTAGTGAAAACTTTTACCGCTATTAAATAGTATTAAGCCTCAAACGTCATCTAGACCTTTGATTGGTTTCTTCTTTGTAAAAAAAAAAAAATATATATATATATATATATATGCACGGTATTATAATGTTATACTAACACTGAGATTAAAACAATGGAAAAACCCTTCAAATAACCTGTGGAAAAAAAAAAACATCTCAAGCATGAAGAATAACACGAGTGGACGATTAATTGAACGAATTCCCTCAAGTCAGAGTGCTTACAATCAATATGTGGTGCACATTCTGAACTGCAAATTGTCATTAAGTGTCAGTCTGAAAATAAAGCAAGTGCACTTGCTAGTAAGGTTCGTATAACTTAACATTATCATTATTGGCTGATTGTTCGTATGAGAAAATGCGGTTAAAGATTCAGCTTTGCTAAAACCGCAGCAACAAAAACTGTCATAATGGTATAAAATTATATTATACAGTGCTTAATACATTTATTAGACCTTCACTACCCAATGTAAAGTTTGTGCCAGAGCTGCCTTAAACTTAAAAGTATTGGTGATTGGTAAAATCATTTTTTATTTTTCTGTAATGGTTAATCCACCAGTATATGTATGCTCTTTATTCACAGTACTATTTTTAATGCTGAAATATATTTATTTTCAAATTTACTGTTTTACAAGAAAGGCAGAAAAAAACACTTCATAATTTTTTTTTTATTCAGATGCCCAATTAGTGTTAATAAATACAGTTTATTAATTTTTTATGATTTGTTATTGTAATTTATTAGGCAAATAAACAGAAATAACTCAATATTCAAAAAATTATATTTTGTATGGTCTTTTTTTGGCCTTGATAACAGCTTGCATTCTTGCTGTCATTGTTTTTATGTACTTTTCTACAGTCTCTGTTGCTATTGACTGTAATTGGGCATCTGAATAAAAAAATAATAATAATCAAGTGCTTTACTATTTTTCTGCCTTTCTTGTGAAACAGTAAATTAAAAAAATAATGGATAATAATTATATTCTAGCATTAGAAACACTACTGTGAATAAAGATTTTACATATGCTGATGGATTAACCATTACAGAAACATAAAAAAATATTTTGGTAATTACCAATACTATTAGTTTCGGCCAGCTGCGGCACAAACCTTACATTGGGTGAAAACAGAGAAACATTTGGGCATAAAAGTTTTCAATTTATTCTTCTACACCCAAGAAGTACAAATCTGAGGCAGAGAGGTGAAACTGTAGATTTTAAGTGTCTGCTCTTGGTTGGCAGAGAACATTTTGCCTGACCACACTTCCTCCAGTAGGCAGCTCAAACTTGTCACTGTGAATATGCAACACCACGAGCTGACATTAAGGTGGAAGGAAAGGCAGGGTAAGTGCTTGCTCATGAGGTCGCCCTTCTTTTTATGGTAAGAATAGCCTTTGCTGTTCAGCAATACACAGACGCAGGTGCACAAACTCACACACATGCAGTCAGTGTTTGCGCAAGCACACAAGTGACCGAGTACACAATCAGATGTGTGAGCCTGCATACACACAAACGCACACACCGAGAAGGCGACTGAAGAAGATTCCCAAAATTGATTCCACCCACAGGGTTTTCAAAATGGCAAATTGCTGCTTTCTGAAGTCCAATATGATGGATTCATCAATTTTGAATGAAATGAATGAGACCAACATAGCTCGAGGCAACCAATCCATACACACAGAGAAATAAGAGCGCATCCAGTCACTGTGCTTCTCATCTCAGGCCAAAAGCGAATCTCGTCGCACATTAACATGTCCCCAAACGCCCCCACACAAACTCACCCCAGGTTTTGATGATTGTGTTAGCATGTCTGTTCGCAAAAACATTTATTGGGTCTTTTCAGACGATCCCCTGTTGACTATGCGAAACTAATGAGCCAAAACTCAAAGCCGTGTCCTGATGCCCACAGTGCTGCAGAGGGAGGAGACCAATCCAGAAAGTGTGTGTTGTCCTCCCCCACCATGATTCGTAAAGGCCAGCTCAGAGACATTAATGAGTTAGAATGGCAAAAACGTCTATGAGGTCGAGAAGACATGGTGCATGTTAATCAGAATTGTAAATCGATGTCAAAGAGGAACAAAGACATCACTGTAAAAACACATCCATGGGAGTTAATATCCTTGTTATTTCCACGGAAATATACTTATGTAATTAGGCTGACTTCCTACTGACTCGCCAGAGAGGTAAGGGTAAATGTGAGACTAATTATTGATTCGTTTCTTTATCTTGGCAGCACGTGTTCCTTGCAAACAAACTCAATTAACGTGACATAATAAAGGACAGCCCTCAGAGTTCATAACTACTGTACAGTCATGGCCAAATGTTTTGAGAATTACATAAATATTAGTTTTCAAAAAGTTTGCTGCTAAACTGCTTTAAGATCTTTGTTTCAGTTGTTTCTGTGATGTACTGAAATATAATTACAAGCACTTCATACGTTTCAAAGGCTTTTATCGACAATTACATGACATTTATGCAAAGAGTCAGTATTTGCAGTGTTGGCCCTTCTTTTTCAGGACCTCTGCAATTCGACTGGGCATGCTCTCAATCAACTTCTGGGCCAAATCCTGACTGATAGCAACCCATTCTTTCATAATCACGTCTTGGATTTTGTCAGAATTAGTGGGTTTTTGTTTGTCCACCCGCCTCTTGAGGATTGACCACAAATTCTCAATGGGATTAAGATCTGGGGAGTTTCCAGGCCATGGACCCAAAATTTCAACATTCTGGCCCCCGAGCCACTTAGTTATCACTTTTGCCTTATGGCACGGTGCTCCATCGTGCTGGAAAATGCATTGTTCTTCACCAAACTGTTGTTGGATTGTTGGAAGAAGTTGCTGTTGGAGGGTGTTTTGGTACCATTCTTTATTCATGGCTGTGTTTTTGGGCAGAATTGTGAGTGAGCCCACTTCCTTGGATGAGAAGCAACCCCACACATGAATGGTGTCAGGATGCTTTACTGTTGGCACGACACAGGAATGATGGTAGCGCTCACCTTTTCTTCTCCGGACAAGCCTTTTTCCAGATGCCCCAAACAATCGGAAAGGGGCTTCATCGGAGAATATGACTTTGCCCCAGTCCTCAGCAGTCCATTCACTATGCTTTCTGCAGAAGATCAATCTGTCCCTGATGTTTTTTTTGGAGAGAAGTGGCTTCTTTGCTGCCCTTCTTGACACCAGGCCATCTTCCGAAAGTCTTGGCCTCACTGTGCGTGCAGATGCGCTCACACCTGCCTGCTGCCATTCCTGAGCAAGCTCTGCACTGGTGGCACTCCGATCCCGCAGCTGAATCCTCTTTAGGAGACGATCCTGGCGCTTGCTGGACTTTCTTGGACGCCCGAAGCCTTCTTTACAAGAATTGAACCTCTTTCCTTGAAGTTCTTGATGATCCTATAAATTGTTGATTTAGGTGCAATCTTAGTAGCCACAATATCCTTGCCTGTGAAGCCATTTTTATGCAACGCAATGATGGCTGCACGCATTTCTTTACAGGTCACCATACAATGGAAGAACAATGATTTCAAGCATCACCCTCCATTTAACATGTCAAGTCTGCCATTCTAACCCAATCAGCCTGACATAATGATCTCCAGCCTTGTGCTCGTCAACATTCTCACCTGAGTTAACAAGAGGATTACTGAAATGATCTCAGCAGGTCCTTTAATGACAGCAATGAAATGCAGTGGAAAGGTTTTTTGGGGATAAAGTTAATTTTCATGGCAAAGAAGGACTATGCAATTCATCTGATATAACTCTTCATAACATTCTGGAGTATATGCAAATTGCTATTATAAAAACTTAAGCAGCAACTTTTCCCATTTCCAATATTCATGTAATTCTCAAAACTTTTGGCCACGACTGTACACAAACGAGTAGTTAACAGGCTTCATTTACACACAGTGAAAAAAAAACCTAGTAATAATAAAATTATTATATAGATCAAAATAATTATTTAAAAAATATATATTCTACTATTAGATCACTATAGACTGTCATTGCAATGCATAAAAGCATTTTTCAACCCTATAAATAACTAACAAAATTGCTTCACTCCAATATGCTGTTGTTTTGTTCAACATCTGTGATATAATTCATCTGCCGCTATGATCAGCATGTTGCACCATTAAAATCAAATTTATAGTTTTTGAACTTGCATTCAAACACACCAATTACGGAGCCAGAGGAAAAAGGATAAAAAATTAGATCCAGCATGTATCAGTGATCTTTTGAAATTGAATGGTTGTTTTTCCATACTCTTCAATAATAAAGACTCTGAATACAGCAAGGCACTGAATCAATTTGTGTACACTATTTTTGTGCATATTTCCCGCATGTTTAAAAGGAACAGCTTGGACACAAGCCTGAGCAGGTGTTTCCAAAACACTCTAACTAAATCTAGCTCTTACATCTGAAACCACGTTTAACGGATATCTGGCACAGGAACGTGTCCTATTCCAACAGGGGCATCTAAAAGCCACACAGACGTACAAATATCTCAAACTACAGCTGAGACAGCAAAGCGCAGGGCCTCCAGAAACCCCCATTCCCCTCTCATTCTCTCTCGTCTCTGGTATGAGAGGCATGTAGTAATTACCGAGGCTAAAAGCTGACTAATGCTCTGTGTGCATCTGCATCTGTGAATGTGAGTGGTTACTGAATTCTTGGTCAATGTTTAAACCAAGCAACCTAATCGTTCTAAGCGCAAAACAAACAGGCCTGTAGGTTAGTATCATGAAAAGTAAGGTGAACAACCCCTAAGTTACTGAATAAAAGTATGGACAAAAAAAAAAAATTACGGCTGTAGATACAAAAATGTTTCATGGTAAACGAGAGTTTAGTTTCTGCCAAAATATCATAGCTTACTGCAGGTATTGTTAATATTTTAATATGGGATCCCCTTTAAGTTTAAAGAATCTTCAAATGCTCAAAAGTACACCATTTTCTTAATTTCATATTAAATAGAGCTCAAATTAAATAAAAACAAAACTGAAATAAATAACTGAAGTTTAAAATTACTAAAACTTTAGCAGTGACTAATGTTGCTGTACCCATAGGAACCACAATTGAAACAACAAGCAATTAAAGCTTTTTCTTGCATGTAAATCTGATTTTTTTATCCAAACTAGCTGCAAATGCAACAAGCAACAATAAAATTCAATGCACTGGACTGTAATACAATAAAATATATATATATATATATATATATATATACACACACACACACACACCGACCATTTTATTAGGTACACCTATTCAATTGCTTGGTAACACAAATTGCTCACATGGCAGCAACTCAATGCATTTAGGCATCTAGATGTGGCGAGCACAACTTGCTGTAGTTCAAACCAAGCATCAGATTGGGGAAGAAAGGGGATTTAAGTGACTTTGAACGTGGAATGGTTGTTGGTGCCAGATGGGCTGGTCTGAGTATTTAAAAAACTGCTGTTCTACTGGGATTTTCACACACAACCATCTCTGGGGTTTACAGAGAATGGTCCGAAAAAGAGAAAAGATCCAGTGAGCGGCAGTTGTGGATGAAAATGCCTTGTTGATGTCAGAGGAGAATGGGTAGTGTGACGAGTGGGGCGGGGCCGAGGGACATGGGAGCGAGGCCGGGGGAGTGATTGGAGATGAACTACACCTGTTCGACCCACCGGTCTCGAGGCCCATGGAGGAGATGGAAGGATATAAAACTGGAGCGACGACAGTGAAGGACGAGAGAGGACCAGGCCTGGGATTTTAGTTGTGTTTTGGTTTTTATTTTATGCGCACCGGTCGTCCGTGAGGGGCTGGTGCGCTGTTTTGTGTTTATTTTGTTATTAAAATGTTTTTGATTGTCCGCCGGTTCCCGCCTCCTTCTTCCGGATGAATATGAAGGTTTATATCATTACAGTGGTGCCGAAGCCCGGGAGAAGGAGGGACGCGCTGCTGAAGATCCCTCGCCGCTGTGGTGAATCCGCGGTGCCATCGAGCTGGCGAGGAGTGTGCCGCCATGGACGCTCGAGGCGGTGGGCTGGAGCGAGTTGCCGGGGAGGGGCGAGCTCGCTACCGGCCGCCCACGATGTGGAGAGACGGCTGCCGTCCGTGAGGGAGCGGAGGAGTCGGCGCCGTTCGCCAGGTGGCCGGAGCCTGCTGCCATCCGCCGGAACGGGGAGGAGCAGGGAACGGGGGACTCCTGCCGGCTGCCCAAAACCGGAGGAGCCGTCGCCGTCCACCGGGCGGCGGAGGAGTGTCGTGACGTCCGCCGAGGGCCGTCCAGTGCCACCGCCAGGCACCGCCAGGCACCGCGGAGGAGATCGCCCAGCTGGTGGAGGGCCGAGCAGCGGTGCGTCTGGGAACCGGAATTTTTATTTTATTTTATTTTTCCTCTCTCCCCTCTGTCGCTCCTCCTTCCATCTCCTTTTCTCTCGCCTCGTCTGTCCTACCCCCAGGTTCCCGCAGGTCCCCGTGAGCGGCCCCCCCGGAAGGAGGGGGGGGGGGGGAGTAGAGCGCAGTCTCGGGAGTACCCCCCGGCCTGCGAGGGGCGATGGGGGTATGTGACGAGTGGGGCGGGGCCGAGGGACATGGGAGCGAGGCCGGGGGAGTGATTGGAGATGAACTACACCTGTTCGACCCACCGGTCTCGAGGCCCATGGAGGAGATGGAAGGATATAAAACTGGAGCGACGACAGTGAAGGACGAGAGAGGACCAGGCCTGGGATTTTAGTTGTGTTTTGGTTTTTATTTTATGCGCACCGGTCGTCCGTGAGGGGCTGGTGCGCTGTTTTGTGTTTATTTTGTTATTAAAATGTTTTTGATTGTCCGCCGGTTCCCGCCTCCTTCTTCCGGATGAATATGAAGGTTTATATCATTACAGTGGTGCCGAAGCCCGGGAGAAGGAGGGACGCGCTGCTGAAGATCCCTCGCCGCTGTGGTGAATCCGCGGTGCCATCGAGCTGGCGAGGAGTGTGCCGCCATGGACGCTCGAGGCGGTGGGCTGGAGCGAGTTGCCGGGGACGGGCGAGCTCGCTACCGGCCGCCCACGATGTGGAGAGACGGCTGCCGTCCGTGAGGGAGCGGAGGAGTCGGCGCCGTTCGCCAGGTGGCCGGAGCCTGCTGCCATCCGCCGGAACGGGGAGGAGCAAGGAACGGGGGACTCCTGCCGGCTGCCCAAAACCGGAGGAGCCGTCGCCGTCCACCGGGCGGCGGAGGAGTGTCGTGCCGTCCGCCGAGGGCCGTCCAGTGCCACCGCCAGGCACCGCGGAGGAGATCGCCCAGCTGGTGGAGGGCCGAGCAGCGGTGCGTCTGGGAACCGGAATTTTTATTTTATTTTTTTTTTCCTCTCTCCCCTCTGTCGCTCCTCCTTCCATCTCCTTTTCTCTCGCCTCGTCTGTCCTACCCCCAGGTTCCCGCAGGTCCCCGTGAGCGGCCCCCCCGGAGGGAGGGGGGGGGGGGGAGTAGAGCGCAGTCTCGGGAGTACCCCCCGGCCTGCGAGGGGCGATGGGGGTATGTGACGAGTGGGGCGGGGCCGAGGGACATGGGAGCGAGGCCGGGGGAGTGATTGGAGATGAACTACACCTGTTCGACCCACCGGTCTCGAGGCCCATGGAGGAGATGGAAGGATATAAAACTGGAGCGACGACAGTGAAGGACGAGAGAGGACCAGGCCTGGGATTTTAGTTGTGTTTTGGTTTTTATTTTATGCGCACCGGTCGTCCGTGAGGGGCTGGTGCGCTGTTTTGTGTTTATTTTGTTATTAAAATGTTTTTGATTGTCCGCCGGTTCCCGCCTCCTTCTTCCGGATGAATATGAAGGTTTATATCATTACAGGTAGACTCGTTAGAGATGATAAAAAGGCAACAGTAACTCAAATAACCACTTGTTACAAACAAGGTATGCAGAATATCTCTGAACACACAACACGTCAAACCCTGAAGCAGATGGGCTACAGCAGCAGAAGACCACACCGGGTGCCGCTCCTGTCAGATAAGAACAGGAAACGGAGTCTACAATTCGCACAGGCTCACCAAAATTAGACAATAGAAGATTGGAAAAACGTTGCCTGGTCTGATGAGTCTCAATTTCTGCTGCAATATTCAGATGGTAGGGTCAGAATTTGGCTTAAAGAGCATGAAAGCATGGATCCATCCTGCCTTGTCTCAACGGTTCAGGCTGGTGATGGTGGTGTAATTGTGTGGGGGATATTTTCTTTGCACACTTTGGGCACCTTAGTACCAACTGAGCATTGTTTAAACCATTTTACCAATGTGTACCTAATAAAGTGGCCAGTTAGTGTGTGTGTGTGTGTGTGTGTGAGATAGATATACATACACACACACACACACGTATGTACACACACACACACAAAATAAAAAAAAGCCAGTAATCTTAACAAAACATCCTAACTAGAGCTGAAACAACGAATCGATTTAATCGATTAAAATCGATTATTAAAATAGTTGTCAACTAATTTAGTCATCGATTCGTTGCTAAATAATTTATTTGCCGTAAGCGGCTTATTTCGTGCATATTTCAGATCTGCGGTGACCAAAGTGTGGCAGTAATGAGCCACCGGAGGATTTACTCAGCCAGTACAACAGGAGAAGTAGCGAATAGCCAATAGCTGGCCTCGTTTTATGTCACGTGCTTCCCGAACGGCGTCTCTGCAGCATTCAGCAGGAGTACTTTATTTTGAGCCTTCAAAAAAGAAGATTAACCTGTAAACTCTGCACTACTGAACTGTTTAAGGGACCGTTCACATATCGCGTCTTTTGCGCGCTCATGTTCGTTATTTCCAGTGTAGGAAGCTCATAATGGAAGCGACGCGGTCGCGACGCACCCGTTTTTCCAGGCGCGTGCACACCGCATCGAGTTAAAAACATTTCAACTTTTCAGAATGCAGCAAGCGCACCGCGGGTCATGTGACAAGAACTAAATAATCAGCTTCATCCTTTCCCGTAACAACGTTAAAAGCTCAGCCAAGATGAAGGAACAGCTGATCATAGCTGTATATGGATTCCCATTTTGAAATAAATTTAGTAGCAGAGCTACTGCAAGCGATTTTTAGAGCTGCAAATCCATTTATCCTTTGCTGAAATTTCCGCGTCTTCTAGGAGAGAGCACGTAATGGTTGCTTAGCAAAGGCAGACGCCTCAGGGGCGCTTCTGCACGAGCGCTTTGGAAAGAAGGAGAAAGCGGTGCGCACAGTCTATGGGTGCGCCTAGCGTTTTAGGCGCGATATGTGAACGGCCCCTAAGCCTTTTATTTGTGCAGATTCTCCAGTACAATGTTGTTTGCAAATGTTTAGTTGTAAAAGCTGATAACATTGCTTTTTAACAGTTAACATTTAAAGCTTTACAAACATGTTCTGTGATCAGTTTGTCGTTTACCAGTTCATAATTCAGTCGTGCAGCCTAATTATGACTGAACGAGAGAGGTAAATGTTTAAAGATATTTGAAATGCACTTTTTTTCCTAAGTATTCACTGCTCTTTTTCACACAGCAGGTTTTTTGTGTGTCCGTTTTTTCTGGACAACCTTCTGACGGATTTTACTTTAAATTGTGAGTTCCATTCAGGTTTCATGCCATTGGCACTTTATTCGAAGGATTGTTTACAATTTCACAGCATAAGCTATAAAGCTGTTTCCCAGTAAATAATAAAATACAACGCACTGCAATCTTATTCTGTTTTATCCTTATTCTTCGTGAAAATATGTTCTGAAAGATTCCTTAATAAGCTTTGTTCGGGATGTTAAACTACTTTAGGAGCTCTAAGGACTGCCACGGTGAAAACATTATTTGAAATCTTGTGAAATTTGCTAGAGTATGGGTCAGTGTTTTGATTGCAGAAGAGTTTGACAAGGGATCACTAACACATAATAAAACAACTCCAGGTATATTTGTGATGAGAATATGACAATGCAAAATTATTAAAATCTCTTAAAAATCTATGCTGAATGATAAAGACCCTTTATTATTAATTTACTTTGGGGGAAAAATGGAAAAAACTAAAATATAAGTACATAAACCGATTAATCGATTAATCGTAAAAATAATCGACAGATTAATCGATTATCAAAATAATCGTTAGTTGCAGCCCTAATCCTAACCATGAAGTGGTATTCGGCAAGATTATGCTTTTTTTTCAGTGCCTGAAAAATTGATTTTCCCACTTACACTTACAAATACACAAATTTTTTTCAACTTTTAATGTGGTTTTCATGGAAACTAAGGTACTGCGTGTTCTTGTAATTCCTGTAATTTCATATATTGAAACTGTCCTGGACATCGAAAGAAACAACTTGCTGGTGAGACTTCACCCTCGAAAAAAGAACCCTCGAAAAGAGAAGGCTGTGGGTTTTATCTTAAACCAGCAAAAAAAAAAATGTTTGAGGTCTGCTATTGTTCCTGCAGTTACTGCTGGCACAGCAAAACAGCACACAAATAGAATCGCTATAAAATCAAAATGAAAGTCGCACTCCACTGGTTTCCTTTACGCAAGAAAATGTCATTCATCAAACCAGATGGCTGGTGGATAAAACAGGTACATCCTTTACGGTGACAGTGATATTCAATATTGTCAAACCGTATCAAACTCAAGACCCCATTTGATGTCGTCGCCTGCTTTGGTCTGGGTTTTATATCAAAAGCTTTTTCACTGACACAAATAATCTGGGATTGCCTTGATCAGAGTATGAAACCTCAATCGTGCATCTGGACACAACTGATGGTATACCAACTCAAACATTTGGCCACTCCGATGGATCTAGAGCACTTTTGTAATGAATTAATTTGAAACTTGTTCAATTATTTGATTTGCATTTATAGAGTAAACAATTACCCAATGCCAACATGAACAAGGAAGAAACACAGAATGAGTTTTCCAAAGGACTTTATTGACTAAGAGCAAATGCTATTATCCATTTACTAGGTAAAGTCCCCCTAGAACAACCTGAGGTTAAATGCCTCACTCAAGGACACTTGGTAAAAGCTCAAGGCTCACTCCACGCAGGCCTCAGCTTTAGCCACTTCGCCATACCAGCTCCTAAATCAATGTTTCCCAACCATTTCTGTCTTACATACCCCCACAGCCGCATCAGTAAAGGTCAATTCATGTCAACAACTCTGGCATATCCATTAGAGAAACTCTTAAAGCTGAACTCAGTCATTTTTTGTATAATGTTGGCACTTGACGTGGCCTAGTCATCCAAAAACCAAGGTTTTTTGGTTATTAATGCGATAGTAGAACAGTGCAGTTGTTGTAAATGGTAACTGCAATAATGCTGAAATAAAATTAAAAAAAAATAATAGATGAAGAAAAAAATAATAATAATAATTTTAATAAAACTCAAACAGTCAGAATAAATTTCACCACATAAGAATGAGGTTGTTACAATTTTTACAGATGTTATATATATTTATAAAATGAACATAAATTTACTTCTGCATCCTAACTCAAGCTACTAAAGCTACTAAAACTGTCAATTCAAGCTACTGTAAAATGTATTTCTAATGACATAAACACACATATATGTGTGTGTGTGTGTGTGTGTATGTATGGGTGGGGGGGCTCAGATTGCAACATGTGTACATGTGGGGGGAAAGTGATTTTCTTACCTGGCTCCAGTTTAATGACCTTGATAGCAGCCAGCTCACCTGTAGTGACATTACGGGCCTGAAAGAGAAAAACAACAGCACTTACTCAACAGATCTCTCAATGTCAACTATTATTCTAAGTCTGAAAGACTTTGCCCTGATTTTCCAGAAAACTTTTGCATTTTCTGGAAAAATCTTTACAATGAATCTTAAACATAGTAAAATGAGTACTGCACTCTTAAAGGTGCTCTAAGCGATGCCGGGAGTCGTAACCTCTTGCTGACGTTCAAATTGTTGTCAAACAAAACAAAGGCTAGCTAGACCCTCCCTCCTCCTCATCCGCGCACTAACCCCCCAAACCCCACCCCCAAATCTTTCTTGTCGGTTATTGGCTGTAACAGTTTGTTATTTTTCGTGGTGCGGGTGAGCCCAGTTTGTTTTTCTTGTTGTTTGTGGAGCCTGTGGTGTCTAGAGAGACCGCGTTTTTTTACAGTGTGTTCAGGGGAATGGCAGCTAGCGGATAGTGAGGAGATGTTTGCTGGATGTGAAAAAAAATGTTTTGGCTTAAAAAACATGTGACATCACTTAGAGCACCTTTAATCGTAGTAAAAAAACATCATGAAATCAGTCAAAAAATAAATGCAAATGTGCTGCACAGATTCCATGTGGGTCTGCTGATTGGGTAAGAATTAGCTTAAAGCCCTTCATTTACATTGATTTTCAATAGTTTCATTTTCAATATTGCCTACAACTAAATTGTATGCTTAAATAGGGTAAACATACAATCGAATGGATGTTTGCTACATTAGCACTGTCAATATAGACTGTCCATACTTTTGCATTTTCTAAAAGACCACTGATTAACGCTCACAGAGCCACTAATCTGAATAGGTATAGATATTTTTAATTCAAAAAAAAGTTTCATCACCTTTTAAACCTAAATACAAAAAAAAACACTGCTTAACTGATCAAGATGGAGGAAAATATAGCAGCTTTAATACCCACAACAATGGCCAGACTAATTTTTGCAAAAAAAAAAAAAAAAACCACTGTTGTTCAGTCCATCATGACATTATTCAATCACGACCTGGTAGCAGGAAAAACATTAGACAAAATCAGCCCAGATTCAATTAAGAAGTCATCGGCAAAGTGGTCAAAGTATTTTATTTTTCCTTCTCCTAGCAACAGCGTGAGATCTGACAGCTAGTCGTTGGCAGCAGTGAAAACAGGGAGTGGGGCTAGACTGAGCAGAGTATTAGCAGGCAGACGGTGTCCCACAGGAACAATACACAGATGAATTGCACTTTGATAAAAAAATCTGCGTGAAAAAAAGCATCAGGAATCATAACATTTGCAATAAAAGGGTCTCAATTCTTAATGACAGTTTATTTGGGCTGCAGGGAGCAGAACTTTTCAACCACCGAGGAAAAAAAAAAGTGGTTAAAATACTAAATGTGAAATTATATCTAAAATCCAGGATTTAGGATGCGTCATCCAACGCTCTAAATAAAATTTACAAAAGTTGTAAAAGCTTTGTACCTTATTTACCCCTGGGTACATTTTATTATCTAAAAAAGGTATCGTTCCAGTGAAGAAAGGCTGCACGATTAATCTAATGTGATTGTCATGCGCATTTCGTCAGTAAAGCCAGTTCTGTGATTAGCAGTAAATCACCAGCATGTGCTTTCAGATAGAGCAGCATTTACTACACAGAGCCGTAGTTCACTGACAAGCTACACAAAAATCGCATTCACAATCGCAGATGATTTAATCAAGTGATTATGAAATCAAAGAAATCGTTCTGTGATTGTGAAAGCTGTTTGTGTAGCTTCTCAGTGAACTACGGCTCTGTGTAGTAAATGCTGCTCCATCTGAGAGCACATGTAAATCCCACATATAACAACATGTTTTCACTCCAAACTCACTTCATAACATCAGTCGAGTATATGTGGCTTCTAACACAGAATAAGGCATGCAACATATTTCATAGTACTCTAGTGATTACTGCTTGATTAGCATTGCATTAGTAAATACTTTATAATAATAAAAATTCCAATAAGACGAACTCCGATAAACCATATATTGTCATTGTTCTGTGATTATTTATCATGTTGAATTAATGAAAGCAGTTCAATCTTCTGCTTATTCAGCTTATTATAGGCATCTCCTGTGTTTCTTCTGGCCTTTGGATGGAGATTTACCACTGATCATAGAACCATGCTTCACTGAAAGTTACGGATGACAATCTCAGCTTCTGCCTAAATGCGATTTATCGCCTTTGCAATTTAATTTTGATTAATCGTGCCGTCCTAAGTGACAGCTTCTGTACCTTTTTTTCTGAGATTGAACAGACTAATCAACAAGTGAATCTAAAGTTTTTACTTTTGGTGTTTTAATTTTGCATTAATTTGTACTGTAAATGTACTCAGACTTGTGTGATGTAAACTCACAATTCTGACTTTTTTTGTCCACTTTGTAAGTTATAGTCAGAATTGCAAGGAATATACTCACAATTCAGTCTTTTTTTCTCAGGGTTGCCTGATATAAACTCATAGTTGTGAGTTATAAAGTCAGTATTGCGTGATATTGCAAGAAAAAAAACTCAGAATTGTGAGATTTAAACTTGCAATTCTGACTTTTTTCTCAGAGTTGCGAAGTTTTAATCTCGCAATTGTGACTTTATTACATTTTATAAATTATGTGAACCCAAACAAAGCCTAATTATCCATGGCTTCCTTAAAACTGATTAGTCAACTAACCATTCTGGAAACTCATGACTAGTTGATTTTGAAAACATGTTCTGATCAACATGATTTCATATAACATGATTCCATTGCCTTTAACTAAATGCATCTATTTTTTTCTAAACCAGACAGTAACTGTATCTGTATTGCAGTCAACAAACAGAAGGAGTGAAGAACTCTAATGCATAATTAATAATCAGTATCTTTCAAAAAAAATTTTGCTTATCGAAAACAACTCAGAAAAACATCAGCAGCTAAGTGATATGATCTGAAAAGGATGCTGCAAAACACAGAGACATACCCCATAACTAATGCGAAAATGGCAGGAGCAATACAGCTTTGCCAGGATTGTGCAAGATGTCAAAAATGTTAAAACACAACTGAAAGCTCCCCTCCAGAAGGCTGATGATTCTCCGCCATATATTCAAATTCCTATTGCAAACAGCTTTGAAGGAAGCCCACATGCTGAATCCTTTCAGCTCAAAGATATGAGGCACTGAAATTTAACCTATATTATAAACACAGAGCGGTCCTTATGTCACATTGACATGTATGAGATGCATGTAGTGTTGGGTCATATCAGCACATTACATCACATCCTTGCTTTGAAACATCAGTACAAAACACAGCTAAATATACAATTAAAGAATGTTATCAAGAAACAAACAAAGACAAAATGAAACTTTTTAATGAAATGCACGTCTCCATGCGGTTACAATTAACGGACACTTAGACACCATAATAAAATACCATAAAACTATAATAAACATAGTCCATATGATTCATGCACTATATTGCAACTCTTCTGAAATCAATGTGATAGCTTTGTGTGATGACAAAAATCTGAAGAAATGACATAGCATTCAGTTTTGGTTAAAATTTTTCTGTAACTCACAAGCTGTTTAAAGGTTTTAATTAGAACAAAGCATGATTAATAAGCAAAAAAATCTGGTTGAAAAGCTAAGTATAATTCCTTTCCAGGATAATCAGCTTATTTCTATGTGGTGAGGGGATGCAGATTAGTGTTGATCAATAACTTCATCAAGCATCCAGGCCCAGTGGTCAATACCTCGCCATGTAATCAGGCAAATCATATTGTCTGTTGTGGTTTAAAATAATATGGTAATGATCCTATATAATGACCCCGCCACCAGCCAAAGAAAGGTGAAAGCCAAGGATCGTGGGAACCAACCAACCAACAACAGCATGACCGTATCTGATGATTATGAAAGTGTGGGATAAAAAAAGTGCATAAAATTGTGACATCCTGACCGCTTTGACTTTTCACACTTTTTTTGCTTTCAGAAAAGAATAGGATTGTGGTAATGGGCTGTTGCTCTACACAGTAAAAGGAATATTCAGGGTTCAGCACAAGTTAAGCTCAATCGACAACACTGCTTTTCTTTATATCAAGCAAAAAATCTGGAAGACACCTACAATTCAGAACACTGATACTCACTGTTTCTGATACTCACTGTTTCAGAAGTATAGCCACAAGATGATGCATGCTGACATCCGTTTATTTATTTATATATTTATTTTTATAAGTCAGTGGGTTTACTGTGCTTTTTGTAGGACAGCACAATTTGACTAAACATTTTATGGTTATATATCAATAAATAAAAATAAATAAAATAAATGTATTATTTGATATATTTGTTAAATAGCAATAACTTTTTATTATTAGTAAACAAAAAAATAACATACAAGCAGAACAAACACATGAGTTCCAAGTGTGTAAATGAACACAGTGCTGCTGCACAAATATTCAATCAAATTACAGCATTTGTGATTTAATCATAGCACTAATTGCAATTATTTCAATTAATCTTTCAGCCCTATTTGTTGTCATGACAACGTAACGCCTAAAAACCTAAAACCACCGTGAAAACGAAAAGAGCAACTTTTCAGCTCAAATATTGCATGCTTTAAAGGTGCAATAGGAGATCTTGGAAAAAGCTAACATTAGCCTGATAGCACTGAAAGTGAACATTCCACCCTCTCTACAATCGCCGTCCAAAGCCACGCCCCCTGAACGCAATTATTCTTAAAGACCAGAATACCAGATACAACATTACTACAATAGGCTACATCATCGTTTCCCAATTCCAGTCCATGTTCTGAAGTGAAGTAAACCCCTGCTCAGGGAGTAGGGAGCAATGAACATGGTGTAGGGATCATATCAATCGGAACACAGTTAATTCATGTAGCTCGAGTTGGTCATCTGAATCGGGTGTGTTAAGTGAGACATGCAAAATATGTGCGTGAGCACTGGAATTGGGAACCACTGGGCAACATCATGTGTCATTAACCAGCGATAAAACTTTAAAAGTACTACAATACCAGGAAGGAAGACTGGGTTGTTGATGTTTGTCTGCCATTCTAGCTCGGTCTGCACAGCGTACGTAAATGCGCTAATGACGTATTCTGTCTGCGTGAACAATGTGTGCAGAGGAATGCAGATATATACGTTGACAGGCAGGTAGGAAAGCTATTTAAAGTATCAGACTGATCGTTTTGATTGTACGCACATTTCTTGGTCCTACGCCTTTCACAGAATATATAAATACAGATAAATAAATTTAAACCACTTAGCTTAATGATTGCTATCGAGATGTGAAGAGACTTTAAACCAGTATAACAAAAAAAAAATTCTGAAGACAATCACCTAAACTGTAGAACTAATGTAACTAATGTGTTTATAAAACTATGCGCTTCACATCCGGCCTTTAAAGGTGCTGTAGGATTGACACTGAGTGGTTGAACTATGTATTGCAGTCCAAATTCAAAATATTGGAGAGTGTTTTTTTTCATCAGCCCCTCCTCCACATACTTTGCACACGGAGGTTGCCAGTTTGACGACACCAACAAGAAAAACGCACTTGACGATGAATTAAATTAAATACGCAGTTTTTTTGTCAACTGGCAACCCGGGGAGCCGAAATACAATTGGGTAAACTGGCAGTGGGCAGGTTTCACAAACCAAATCAGAGACTGACATTCTGGCCCGGAACGCACATTTTCTAAGGAGAATAACTGACTATTAGGGCTGGGACAACGCGTCGAGGTCATCGATGACGTTGACGCAAAAAATACGTCGATGCAAAATATGCGCATCGATTCGTCGACCTGTTTTTATTTATCTAAAAAACGTTTGCAAAACGTTTACCTTATGTGCGCTGAATATACGCGATGGCCGGATCAACATTCTGTCCAACGTTATATAACCAATCCAGGGGTTTTTCTGCATTGATCTTTTTTTTTGGCGGGTGTCAAAGCCTTATTTGATCGGTGAGTGACAGTGACAGAGCGCGTACGAGAGAGAGCCCCGGCTGCGCGCGCACTCACAGTCTTCAAACAACACAAGCGCTTATAGAAAAAGGGCGAAACACCAAAGTTTCACGCGCAGTTTCACTCACAGTCTTCAAACTACACGAGCGCTCTCTCTCTCTCTTCCCCCACCCCTCGTGAATATTAACCAAAATCATTAGACACGATTTGGGCGGAACACCAAAGTTTCACGTGGAGCAATCGGAGATTTTTTTTTCTCCATGACAGGCTGCTGGCTCCCACTGTTAAATTTTTTTTTTTTATTTTGGAAAAGCACTCTGTGTATTAGCTTAAAGCCCTAAAGTTTACATTGGTTACTGTATTCTTTCAATTGCTCTAAACAAGTATTTTGGGTGAACTTTTTTATTGAATGCTAGACATCAAGTTGTTGTTATTTTCATCTGAAAGAAGAACTTTTTTTCAGTAAGCTAGGCCCTATGTGTTCAGTAAGCTTGTTTCAGTAAGCTATGTGTTTTCAAGGCTTCAAGGTTTTATTGAATGCTATGCTCTATACAATTGTAAAGTAATGCATTCTTAGTCAGTCTTTTATTTTGTAATTTTAAGAGCAATAAACATATATTGCAATGTTAAGGAATTCATGTTTTTTTCATTCAGATATGTAAATCAACATGTATAAATTGTTAGTAGTCAATTAATGGGGAGATAATCGAAATCGAATCAGTCCGAAAAAATTAATCGTTAGATTAATCGATGCATCGAAAAAATAATCGCTAGATTAATCGTTTAAAAAATAATCGTTTATCCCAGCCCTACTGACTATAGCATTGTTTTTCAGATAAACAAGTATCTGAAAGCATCTTTAGTAGAGTCAAAAACATACATAGAGCACCTTTAAACAGTCAAAAAACTGACCCCAATCACTTCATTGTAAGTGCCTCACAGTAGAGGTCTTCACAGTGCACCCGAGGCCCGTCGACCCGGGACCCGACCCTGGACCCATTTAGGTTCGGGTCTATATTTTAAATGATCAGCCGGGTCCGGGTCGGGTCACTGTTTAACATTGTGTGTAATACTCGTGCGATCGGAGTTATCGGACTCGGAGAACACCCGGCCGTGATCACACACTGCTTGTGTTTCTTGTAACTTGCAACTTGTAAAATTAGGAAAAGAAAAGTGTGAGCAAAAAAAAGAAAGTTAGAAAGAAAGAGTTAATGCAAGGGCATGCACGGTAATAACGCTTCCAGACTTGACACACTCATATTTAATATATTTCAAATCAGCAACAAGATCTGAGGTGAACTGTCACATGAATGTTTTCGATGACGCTCAGATTACGTTAAAAAGCATATTTCAGGTTGATCCGGCTAGCACGCATGTGCAGTCTCGAGCATGTGTCATGTTTCTATGGCAACCAGTGAGGGACAAACCGCGCTTTACATTTTCTAAAAAAATTTTAATAATATAAATGAACCGTTTAATCTTAAAGTTTTAGTGGTCAGATTCAGACTCGACGCAGAGCAGAGAGCACAGAGATGATAGCAAATATATAAGGTCAGCGGTCATGGCATTGCACGAGCGATCGTTATTATAGTTCAAAAGGGCAAACAGTTGAAGTTATTATGCGAGTTAACTTGAGTCAGAATGTACATGTGCGCAGTCGTTACCGTGACATCAAGCGGACTTTTGAGGCTGAAATAATGAGTGGATTAAGCTCGGACATTAAATAACGAGAGGAATAACATGGATAACTTTCTTGTCGGAGGATTTTAATGCATCACAGACAGTCAGGTACAAGGAAGAGAAACTACGGTTCCTTAAATTAGGTTAGAAAAAAAGTTGTATTTTTCGCAACAGGTTTATTGACTTGTAATAGCAATTTAAGGTGGAATATGTGACAATCGGGTCCAGTCGGGTCTGTGTCTTCCCGGCGGGTTCGGGTCCAGCTTTCAAATAATAGACGGGTCCGAGTAGGGTCCGAGTCGGGTCCGGGTAGGCATTTCTCGGATCTACACGGGTCCGGGTCCAGCTTTTGAAATAATAGACGGGTCCGGGTCGGTTCGGTGTAGTACATTACAGGTCTCTTTCGGGTTCGGGTTCGAATTTTTGGACCCGTGAAGACCTCTACCTCACAGTAACCATTATTATCAACATTACCCTGGGACTGAACCTGGTTTCTCCCATGTTTTTTTCCTCTCCATTTCTGTCACCTGATGGAGTTTAGCACTGCCACCTTTGGTTTGCTTGGGATTTAAAAGATATTCAGCTTACTGCTGAATTTAACTTCATAATGAATGAACTGTGCACTGTGTTATTGAACTGAACTAAAACTTTTTAATTTTGGGTCTAACTATCCCTCTAAAACCCAGCCTCCCTGAGTGTAACCCTTTGAGTTTCCAATGCACACTCTCCCATGCCCTTTTTTCCTCAGCAGCACTGAGGCGCAGAGCAACACCCCAGCGCTCCACCTGCACAGGTGCAGCACGCAGTGGGGCAGCGAGCTGCTGCAATGTCAGGTAATTACAGAGAGGTGGATAAATCACTGCAAGCTTGGCCCCCAACCAGTCGAATCTAGGCCAATCTTTTTCTGCACTGCCTGGCAAATTTGATGCCTTGTATTAACAATTTACTGTGCCAATGCGGCAATGACCTCCGATAAACAACCCGTTTTCCTCTGTAATGTCTTTCCTGCACTGGTGTTATCAAACATTTCATCGGATTCATTATTCATGCTGTATTGCAGTTAAACGCAGAGTACATAATGCATCAAGAATTCTAGTGCGCACCGACAGGAGCGTGCCTGGGCTTGCTAAAGCATGATTATGAAACTACAGTACAACTGAGACGACCGCCTCCTCTGTGTCTCCCATCAACAATATAGTGTGCACATTTGAATCGTTATCACAACATGGGTGATTAGCGGTCTAATAAGTCTAGCTGTAATTCTCCTACCAACATAATTAAGTACATCACATTCTTGTCCAAACAAAGATAGTCACTCATGCTCACTATGGGAGAATACAATTTCTCTCCACGGCCGCATTTGTAGAACAGCTGACCACTCTATCATGCAGATCTTTATTTCTGCTTACTCACTGAAAGGATGTGGCGAGGTTGAAAATGCTCTAGTCTCCAGAATATGGAGAAATCTCAAGGCCACTTAAAAGTAGGCTATAGATGTCAAGGACGTTCTATTAAAAGAGACCATGTAATCCAGTCTGTTGTGAATTTATAAAGGGTATGAAGGCATAAAACACATGAGAGCAAGCAAAGGTGTTGACAGCTAGTTCCTGCAAAAAGTGATGAAAGAAAGAATGTGTGATGGCTGGGGTATGTTGCGAGACTCCTGTGATGTGTTTCAAGGTTTCCTCAGGGAGAAGGTTTGAGATCTGTGACTTTCTCTAACTAATATTTATTGGTTGCCCATCTAGCCATGACATCCCTATGAACACACAGTCACAAATACAAGAGAGAAAGGGCATGGAAATACTTCATAGACAATCAAAGAAGCTATTTGAGGAAGAGGAACGGACCAAAGCAAAGCACTTCCAAAATCTTTAAATTAATATTTCATATTTGATATATGAATATTGGGTCACACTTTAGTTTGGGGACTAATTCCTACTATAAACTAGCTATTAACTATGCCTTTTAACTCTATTTGCTGCTTATTAATTTATTAAGTTAGTTTTTAAATTTAGGTATGGGGTATAACTTCCGTTGCTGTAAACAATCACTGAAAGGCTTGTTTTATGATTGCAATAATACATTTGTTTTTCGTTTGTTTTGTAAACTGGGTACAATGAGATGACATTATTCCATTCACCCTTCAACCATCGAACACCGAACAATGACATTTAGAATTGTAAGAGCATAAACAAGGTACTTTCAACAGACCATGAATAACCCCAAAAAGCACGATTCTTTCCACTGCAATAACAGACAGATGAAATATCACTGTAGTATTTAGGGCTGCTCCGATCACAATCGGCCAATCGTTATGCGCATCTCGTCAGTAAAGCCGGTTCTCCAATCAGCGGTAAATTCCATCAGGTGCGTGATTTCACATAGAGCAGCTGTTACTACACAGAGTCGTTGTTAACTGAGAAGATGCGCAAATCCACGTTCATTTTCAGCGTTTATTTGCGCATCTTCTCAGTTAACAACGGCTCTGTGTAGTAACAGCTGTGTAGTAACAGCTGCTCTATGTGCTCTATGGCACAGCCCTAGTAGTATATCTTTATTATGAAACATGCGTTGCCTTAATCAAACATGTTCATTAACTTCAGCATCGCGTAAAACTACTGCAAAGTGATTACCGTCATTAGATAATAAATTGTATTTACCAGTGAAAATATACAAACCTGGAATTGAAATTATAATTTCGCATTCATTCAATATGCAAAAGTGACAGTTAAGTCACAAAAAAATGTCAAGGCTGTTCTTTCTACTTTATATTCATCATATAATGATGAATAAAAAAATGTATCATGTAGAGCCCGACCGATATGGATTTTTTGGGGCCGATTCCGATGCCGATATTAACTCGAAAAGGGCCGATTTATAAGCCGATATTTTGATTTTGAAAATAAACTGGATATTAGACCCATTTCCTATAAACTGCACTTACACAACATTCAATAGCAAAATATCTGCCTGTTCTATGTATGTGGGCTGTATAAACCATTTTCCAGAAGGGATTATGTTAAAAAAAAAGCCTTAGATTACAGTCTCAATTAATAAACAATTGCACATCAAAAGTATATATTTTTTTAATGATCAAAAAACAGTCTGGTTTTAAACATTTAACACTTTTACTTTCTTCCAGTTGAAGCTGATTTTAACAGTCTGTGTGTGTACTGTAAATAAATTATAATACTAAAGTTAAAGTATTTGCAGAAGTAGTCCCACACTTTGCTGCTATAGCATTCACCCTTTTCAGCCATCTGTAGGCAGAAAGAGAGACAGAGAAAGAATAAGCATGTGTATTAATAATATCACCATGTATCATTACTCATGTCATCATTAGAATTATAATAATAATAAACAGGGATCTCCTACATAGGCAAAAATTAGAAATATATATATTTTTTTATTTTTCAAGCAATAGGTATGACCTATTACCTACTTATATTTAACAATATTATTACAACATTTTCCTGTTATGTCTGTAAAGTTGCTTTGAAACAATATGTAAAAAAGAAAAAAGCGCTTGTTCAGCTCACATTTATTTACATGTCCCCTCTGGTTTAATCATTTCTGACGCACCTACTGTAGTTACTGTAACTACACTATATTTGGTCTCACAGACACATTCACAACGGACCCGTACATCTTCTCTTCTCTTTGTGCAGTCTGAATCAAAACATCGTCATGCGCTGGCGAACGTAAAGTTAGCCTACTGTTACCGGAAGATTACGGAATCAATTCGAAGTTGAATGGTTAACGTTAGTGTCATGAACACACCGCTGTCAATTTTAAGAAGAACCACCTTCAAACAAGTTAATAGCAAGCATTTAAGGGGCTTGCTAAAAAAGGAAGCTATATTAGCGTTAGAGTAACGTAACAGTTGTTGTTTTTTCGAGGCACGCTGTACATAACTTCTAGTCATTGACTACACGCGGCCCCCTGCCACAGTTACGCGGTCATAATGTGCAGATATATTTAGATATATTATCTGCATATATATTTAGAATAAGTTAAACGCTAACGTTATAGTTTGACCTCTTATTAACGTTCGCGCTCTTCCACTGATAAACATGGTATTAGCTTTGTTGCTAATCTAATATAGCAATGCATTAGCGGCTGTAAGTGATGTTACAGAATATTTAGAAGTGATAATGATAGGACCGTTAGCTAGAACTACCACACTGTTTTTATATACAGTGTATGAACTAAATCTACAATCATTTCACATGACGAACGACAGACTCACCGTCAAAAGAGTGCACCTCCTGTGGCTTGGCTGATAGCTTTCTTCTGTAGTGGATTTCTGGCGCTGTTGTCAACTGGGGAGTTGCAGAGCTCCCTCTGGTGGGCAAACTTTGCAACACTCATAACATGAGTGAAGCATGAGACTCTGTTTCTCATGTTTCATTGGCCGTTATAAACGCCGATGCCGATTTAAATGCAATTAGCTCCTATCGGCCGATAATATCGGCCGGCCGATATATCGGTCGGGCTCTAGTATCATGCTTTGCACCAAAAAAATTAAGCAGCACAACTGATTAAAAAGAAATAGAAATGCTTTTTGTTCACCGAAAAAAATTTCATTTCAGATGACAATAAAGACTGGAATAATGACTGCTGAAAATGAAGCCTTGTCATAAGAAATTATTAGGCTATATTTTAAATAGGGATGGGCGTTTTCCGCAAATATCACATTTGAATATTTGAGCTCACAAAAAACAAATATTCGAATATTCGTTTATTTAAATTAATTTTAATGAGACAGACCTTATTTTTCAGCAACATTTATTGTTTCCATCATTTTGAACAAGCTTACATACAATAAGCTTGAACATTACACATCGTGTTTTGCATCCTCTTCATCGTTGGTGACGACGGCTGCATCCGCATTTTTTTCTTACTTCTCTCATGTTTTCATCGAGAAACCTGAGATGTTTGTGCCGAGTGCCTAGGCCAGACATGAGAAGAGGAGTTTTCCCTGCATTCTCCGAGTTAGTGGTGTTTATTCGTCGCTTGAGAGATGGCGAAACAATGTTCTTGAATTCGGTCACTTTCTGTGATTCTCCACGGCACATTTGAAGTACTGTAGAAGACCGCAGTTTTCAGGGGCCGTTCACATATCGCGTCTTTTGCACGCTCAAGTTCGTTATTTCCAATGTAGGTGCACAGTATGCGCGCTCATAATGGAAGCGACGCGGTCGCGATGCGCCCGTTTTTTCCAGGCGAGTCCACACTGCATCGAGTTAAAAACATCTCAACTTTTGAGAATGCCGCAAGCCCTTTGGAAAGAAGGTGAAAGCAGCGCGCCTAGCGTTTTCCACGCGTTTTTAGGCGCAATATGTGGATGGCCCCTTATTCATTCATTAATTATTTTTTGCTTGCACATATCTTCAAATATGCCATGGAGAATCACAGAAAGTGACCAAATTAGGTTTTATTGTGAACTTTTTTTTTTTTTTTTTTGCGAAATTCGAATATCATTTTTATTTATCGAATAATTAGAGCAGATCGAATATTCAAATGTTCGACTATCCGTGCACACCCCTAATTTACACGGTTTACACGGTTCAATTCATTTCCATGCGATAAATCAATATTAGATCTGATTGTTCCAGTTAATTCTAGATATATCTTATTTATCGGAGTATATTTAAATAGTCAGGACTATTGAAAGTCAGGGATTGTGTGTTTGTCCCTAAACTGGCCGATACCAATCTCTGAAGCATGATACTATTTCAGGATGGAGCAGTGCCCAGCTGTTGAAACAGGTGAATAATTAATGATCATTTTTTCCCGACAAAGTCAATTCAGAAATGCCCTCACATCAGCTGCACAGCAGGTCTACGCACATAGGGCACACATAATCACAGAAACTCTATCGTCTTGAATTTCATCCTGTTAGAATGTTTTCACAAATGCACAATGCAGGCTCCTTGGAGAACCATCTTCCTGTGTAATCTGTTTGACTGAAGGTGTCACTGCAATCAGGACTGACAGGATGACTGGTTTTTGTCTTTAAGGGCAACACAAAACTTCCTGGTTGTGAAATAGAAAAAAGATTAACCGAATAAAAGAAGAATTTAGAGCTGAAACAACGAATCGATTTAATCGATTAAAATCGATTATTAAAATAGTTGTCAACTAATTTAGTCATCGATTCGTTGCTAAATAACTTTTATTTGCCGTAAGCGTCTCATTTCGTGCATATTTCAAATCTGCGGTGACCAAAGTGTGGCAGTAATGAGCCACCGGAGGTTTTACTCAGCCAGTACAGCAAGAGAAGTAGCGAATAGCCAATAGCTGGCCTCGTTTTATGTCACGTGCTTCCCGAACAGCGTCTCTGCCATAGACATGTATAGAAAGCCTTTCTGTACATGTCTATGGTCTCTGCAGCATTCAGCAGGATGTGGGAGTATTTTACTTTGAGCCTTCAAAAAAGAAGAGTAACCTGTAAACTCTGCACTACTGAACTGTTTAAGGGGACGTTCACATATCGCGTCTTTTGCGCGCTCAAGTTCGTTATTTCCAACACCGCACCGCATCGAGTTAAAAAACATCTCAACTTTTCAGAATGCAGCAAGCGCATCGCGGGTCATGTGACAAGAACTAACCAATCAGCTTCATCCTTTCCCGTAACAACGTTAAAAGCTCAGTCAAAATGAAAGGAACAGCTGATCATAGTTGTATATGGATTTCCATTTTGAAATAAATTTAGTAGCAGAGCTACTGCAAGCGATTTTTTGAGCTGCAAATCCATTTATTCTTTGCTGAAATTTCCGCGTCTTCAAGGAGAAAGCACGTCATGGTTGCTTAGCAAAGGCAGACGCCTCAGGGGCGCTTCTGCCCGAGTGCTTTGTAAAGGAGGAGAAAGCGGTGCACCTAGCGTTTTCCACGCGTTTTTAGGCGCGATATGTGAACGGCCCCTAAGACTTTCATTTGTGCAGATTCTCCAGTACAATGTTGTTTGCAAATGTTTAGTCGTAAAAGCTGATAACATTGCTTTTTAACAGTTAACATTTAAAGCTTTACAAACATGTTCTGTGATCAGTTTGTCGTTTACCAGTTCAAAATTCAGTCGTGCAGCCTAATTATGACTGAATGAGAGAGGTAAATGTTTAAAGATATTTGAAATGCACTTTTTTTTTCTAAGTATTCACTGCTCTTTTTCACACAGCAGGTTTTTTGTGTGTGTCCAATTTTTTTTTCTGGACAACCTTCTGATGGATTTTACTTTAAATTGTGAGTTCCATTCAGGTTTCATGCCATTGGCACTTTTTTCGAAGGATTGTTTACAATTTCACAGCAAAAGCTATAAAGCTGTTTCCCAGTAAATAATAAAATACAATGCACTGCAATTTTATTCTGTTTTATCCTTATTCTTCGTGAAAATATGTTCTGAAAGATTCCTTAATAAGCTTTGTCCGGGATGTTAAACTACTTTAGGAGCTCTAAGGACTGCCATGGTGAAAACATTATTTGATATCTCCTTGTGAAATTTGCTAGAGTATGGGTCAGTGTTTTGATTGCAGAAGAGTTCGACAAAGGATTACTAACACAATAAAACAACTCCAGGTATATTTTTAATGAGGATATGACAATGCAAAATGGTTAAAATCTCTTAAAAATCTATGCTGAAGGATAAAGACCCTTTATTAATAATTTACTTGGGGGAAAAATGGAAAAAACTAAAATATAAGCACATAAACCGATTAATCGATTAATCGTAAAAATAATCGACAGATTAATCGATTATCAAAATAATCGTTAGTTGCAGCCCTAGAAGAATTGTGACTTTAATCCACAATAAAAGCCTCCAGTCAGATCAACCCAAGGCCTGGGACGTATGTTTCTTGAATAGATCTAAAAAAAAATCTCACTTCAAAGGAAAACTGCAAACTAATATAACTTGACTTCATCAAATTATGTGCATCTAACAATGTTAAAGTTGTTCATTTATCAAAACATAAGTGAAATCAAACCTCTCGAACTAGAAATAAAAAAAAAATGTGTTCTGCTGACAAGAACTAACATCTACTGTTTTGTACTAGCCAATGCATTTGAGTGTCTGGACTGAAATCAACCTGCATTCACAACTACTGTTTAGCCTGACCTGACCATGCAGTGAGAAGCCAAACTTCCGACTAGAGAAAGAAATCTGTCTCTAAAGGGGGCCAGGAAAAACACATTAGAAGCCACAAACACGCAGTGTCGTGGGAGAGATTTGCTTACACAATCGTCTTTGCACAGCAACCTTCTGAAAGAGAAGCAGTCAATTCTGGCTCAGCTCAATCACAATGCATTACACCTCACGCCACAGTGAAGACTTGCATTCATTCTTTAACCGATGAGGTTCTCCCTCTTGCTTTTGTCCTCACGCATACACATCTTTCCATCACTCACTGGCGATTCCTCAGACTTTAGACATAAATGGAATCAATACAAAACCACTCAAATACAGGCAGGCCACAGAACTATCAAAATAGCCCCACCCAGGCTTGACACAAATCCAATATAAAGTGATCATGATGGGTAATTAGTCATATCCTTACCCATGATACGGCAGGCTTTAGTTAAAAATAAAATAAAAAATAAAAATAAAAGTAGTTAAAAATATTCCAAAACATTTTGTGCATGTGTGTTCTACAAAAGAATGGAAATCCACAGAAGAAAGAAAGTTGTACATGTTTGGAATAAATGGGTGAATAAATGATGACAGAATTTAAATTTTTGGGTGAATTATCCCTTTAAAGTTAAAATGAATGAAAGTCTTAAAAAACGCCACTGGAAAGAAGTCATTTTCATTGGAAGATCAAAAACACAATTGTTCACAATAAAATCAATAATTTAGATTGTTAATTTATGCATTTTTTTGTTCATGATTGTTCATGAGGACAATTTCCAGACTTTATCAGAAGCCTTAAACATCTGCACATTATATGATAAATTATTATATTTTATCCCCATCATTATCCGGAGTCTAATAAAAGTTGACATTTATTTATATACATATTATACACTCATATGCCACTAAATGCACCAATAAAAGCAATTAAGAGTTCATTCAAATCTGTCGCAAACACCTTAAAAAAAAACACACAAATTCTGATCACAACTTCCTAAACATGAAATACTGCATGACAGACTCAATAAAAAACAGCATTAATTACAGTAGACCACCGCAAACACTGAAGAGCCCACATACACACCAATATTCAGAATAGCGGTCAATCAATATGGGTTTCTCAAACACCGTCTCCTGCAATCTACAATATTTGGTTACCTTCATTACAGTTGCTTATCAAAGAAAAACATCCAAAGACTGTAAATAACTGTGTAGCTAAACTGCACTCAATACTGTTAAACCAGACAGTAGCTAACAATCTATTATCTGTTATCTATAACCCTTCCAATCAGCATAAACAGAATTTACTTATCTTTTACATAATCCTACAACACGCTCTATCAGATGAAGCAATTTTATTCTTCTAACAAATGAAGTATGAGTCGACATGCTTTTCTTGAAGATGCAGACTAAATACCATTCATTAGGTCTTAAAACATAAAGAGTTGGCCATGTGCAACCGTTGACTGACAGGGGAAAGAAAGTCTTGCAGGGTGACACTGCTTAAACCACACTCGGATAAAGCCGCAGATAATCCAGCACATTTCACACCACTTGTAACATCTTTCAAGTTAAACGCTCTGGACAACAGCATCACTGACCAACTGGTCAGCTGTCACCAAACAGATCTTTCTGCAGTGCTTGTGTTAGTTTCAGTGACAACCACAGACTTAAGCAGTGATATCACAAGGCCTTCCTCAAATATTTGTCATGTCTTGCACAATTTTGCAACAACTCATGGGAGCGCCACTGAAACAAAACCACACAATAATGTTATTCAATTATACTCATTCTGAAGTGCTTGGAATGTAGTTGACATAAAGTCATGTAAAATGTGTAATATATTGCAATGAAAGGCTGTAGAGTACAACTGAGTGTGTCTTAACCGCATAATGTTTACAGAGTTTGACAGATCAGTGTTTTGATGCTATTTCTGTGTTTTTTAAATGTAAAAATTCATACAAAATTGAAACCTCTATCGTCATTGGTTAAGGAAGATTGAAAGCCTCAGTCCCCATTCATTTTCGTTTTC
The DNA here is from genome assembly GCF_963082965.1 of Carassius carassius. NCBI lineage: Eukaryota > Metazoa > Chordata > Actinopteri > Cypriniformes > Cyprinidae > Carassius > Carassius carassius. The sequence continues at coordinate 22,176,562 of NC_081792.1, forward strand.
AAAAGAACGATGATTGAGAGTGTAATTTTGCTAAATGTCTCTTTTTTTCTGTTTTCAAAGAATAAAGAAAGCAACTCAGTTTTAGAACAAAACGACGGTCAGTAAATGCTGAATGAACAACCATTGTTAAATTAACAGAGGGACAAACGTTAAAATGATTTGGGCTAAAGATGCACTCAATAAAGCTGTGTCCGAATATGCATAATATCTACAAAGATATTGCTTTAAAAATAACGTTAAAAAGTAGGCCTATGTTCTATATGTAATAAGAAAGGAAATCTGGACATACTACATCCACCATATTGGCACTGTAATGTGACTTACAGTTGCGTCACTTCACTGAAATTCACATAGGACAAAATCAGAGTACTTTCCGACCTAATGTTTTATGAATACTATGAACTCGGACATACTGCTGTTCATCTACTAATTTAGAAGCTATACATATTTCTGACGCAGCCTATGTTTTTGGTCTTATTTGTTACAACAGTAGCAGTAAATTAGGTGCTTTATACTGACACCCATTGGCCTGGATGAAGTTTGTTCACTATCTGCATAGTAATTCTTGTTTAGCTTTTGTTTGTTCCTTTTCATCTATGTTTTTCAATAGGCTAGACACATAGTGGACATTGTTGGATTCCTTTTTTTTTATACAGTGTTTATACATCAAGCTGCATTGCTATTTTGGCCTGTTTGTCTGTTAATTTTATTGTCCAGTCAGCATTTCCTAAAGCACAATATAAAGTAAATACATTATTTTTGTATTTAATTTGTAGTAGTAACTGCAAAAAATGCATGACAGGTCCGGTCATGTGATGTCAACATGGCAGTGCCCATGAGGGACCCACTCCATCTAGAATAATACAGCTTTTACAAGAAGACTGACTGATCTTTAGTCTTCATATTATTTTAATGTATTTTAATTATATTTCTTCATAGTGCCATTCAATTAGTTGACTGTAAATGTAAATATATATATATATATATTCGTAAAAAAAAATGACTGAGGGCACCTTTAAGTGATCAGTGTACCAATCCAGTTTAGAGAAGTATAATCTTTATGCCTGCAGATCTAGAACATTTAAATTCCCATATGCTTCACTCCGGTTTTATTATAAAGATCGGGCCCATTACATATGGACTGCACGGTCCAAAATATGGGCCTTGTTTGTAGAAAACACATTTTTACCTTGTAAACATCCCCGTAGGTCCCGCTGCCTATTCTCTGGATAAGCTCGAAATCCTCTTGTGGATTTCGCCTGGATAGATCGAAACTAGAGTTCATCGTTGGGACTCCGGCCTCTGACTATCAGTGATAGATTTGCTGGGGGCCCTGACACGGACGAAAGGAGAAAACCCGAAAAAAAAGAAACATACGGCGTCAGAAGGGAATCTCAGTCTCAGTACTTGACTAACTTTAACATGGCTTCCCGTGAGCTGAGTGCGCATGCGCTGCGCTCGTAGCGTGAATGAGAGAGAATGTCTGGAATGGGAGGATGAAGAGAGGAGGAGGATGGGTTGGGTCAGATGACCAACCTGCTTCTGATGAATACTCGTGTCTGAAATACTCTCACAGTATATATTAGAATGGCATTTTCCTTAATTAATTTTCTTGTTTAGAAGTTTGAATATGGTGAGTGACACTGGTTTGATAGGCTACTTTGTTTTGATTTTATAGACTACATGTTAATATTAGACAGTGCAGAGTGAACTTTTCATTAAAAAAATGTACTCTATTGATTGACCATATACATTTATAATCTGTAGCCTATTTCAAATAATTTATGACAATGTTTTAGCTTGACTTAATTTAACATATCACATTAAAAGCAGAAGTTTAGCTCGGTCACTGACTATACAGAAATGTACAGAAATGTTCCTTCACTGTTAAATCACAGGTTTTTCTTTCTTTCTTTTAATGTTATTTTTATGGTTTCTATGTAATGATAACAGTGATTGTTTGTGATTTTCTACATACATTTTCTTCATTTTAGGAGTTAAACAAGGCAGTTTAAGGTCTGTTTTCTCACATATATCTCTCATAATGTGACAAATCACAGACAGTTGACAAAATAACAGTTGTCAGGATTCTCCATGCGGTTGTGACTTACAAAACAGTCTCATACGTCTTCCTCCATCTTCTTCTCTTGCAGCTCAGACAGGATTGTGATTCAGCGCTATTTATTTCCGAATCACAGAGGAGTGTGTGCCAAGAGTGAGCTTCTGAATACTTACACCATGTGGTTGTTATGAAGGTTTTATGAGCCAGGACTATTCAGTCTAATTTATTTCTCAAATGCCAGGCACACATCCAGGATGCAGTTTATTGACTGATTATTAAAGCATGTACTGGCACAGATCAAGGTCTCAGCATGACGGCAGTTATCAAACATCCCAACGCACGTACTGTTGTCCTGTACAGCTTAGAGAAGTATTATTTCCTGGCTGTTCTAGATGTGTTTTCAAGTCTATTGTTCAGGTTTTTATGCAATGACCATTCATTTTGAAATCCTCATATTTTCTACACCATTTTTTTCTACTCAACTAGTTATCAGTTTCTTAATATTTATTTTAAAATTATAATTGGTTTTACATACAGTAGATGATAGACGGCTCTATCTACCGTGTAATATTTTATTTTTTATTTAATATCTATTATGTATATTATTATTATTATTATTATTGAATGTTTATTTTATATAAATAAATATATATATATATATATATATATATATAAAGAGAAAATGTGCACTACATTATGTAAAATAACCAAACTTTGGACTGATTCATATAGCAGAAATGCATATAAAGCTTATATATTTTGACCTTTGTTATAAAAACGTTTTTACAATACATTATGTAAAATTACCAAATGTTACCCTGATCCATATATATCAGTCTGACATTAATGCAAATAGATGCATATAAATGTACAAATGTTTGCATATGAATATATTTTGACCTTGTTATGAAAAGTTGCTTTTGTTCAGGTCTAATGGATTATAAAAACCTTTTAAATATAAAATATAAAATAAATAAAATAGTAAAGCCGAATACTCCCAAGTAAGGGAAATATTTTTCATTACATTTTCAAAAGTTAAAAAACAAACTTTTTGTATAAGGAGTAGAAATTGATTTTTAAAGGTACTCTATACTGTCAAACCAGATAAGTTAATATAATAAATAATAATTATGAGTTAAAGAAACATCCTTTTTTTAAGTAACTGTTAAGTGACTGGTTATTTTAACTGAAGATACTGACTTAATCTTCGAAGTTACTATAACATTATTAATCAAGTCACTTGACAAGGAGTTTTTGTGTTCACAGAACCAATTCAATTAAATAAAGATAACGTTAACATTTTTTGTTACATTACAATTTAGTTTACCTTCATAAAAGCATAATATTTTTAATTTCTTAGTAACAAATTGCTGACCTTATTTATTTTTGTATGTTTTTAAATTACGTTACTAATTACTATGTATATAACTACCTACACATTCTGGGGGGGGGGCAAAATCAGGTTAACAGGTTTTGTTTTCAACTTTTTTTAAGTATTAAGTAACCACAAATCATTAACAAAACATCAACAAACGACAAACGTTTTTCACATGGAAATACATTCTCAAAAACAGTGCAAGGCCCTTGAAAAATGAACGAGAAAATAACTGTCAATTTTAAAAGTGGACAATAGAGATATCTGAATATCAACCAGCTGAAAACACTACATTTACAAGATACACTAAATTCACATCTAACAGTAACCTTGGAAATATAAAACTTGTAGAATATAAGAGTAAGATTTCCAAAGAGTTCAAGCTTTTTTTTTTTTTTTTTACGTACTGTATATGGACTTTATACTGTGGTAGTCATTGTTATATAGAAATAGAGATATACATTTCTATATTTATTCAGATTGTAGTTCAGGTTTTGAATATATCTTAGAATTGCAACAATTCATTGTTTTTTGCAAAATAGAGTAAATTAGGACTAGGCAGCATTTTCATTTTGTGTGGACTATCTCTTTAATTTCTAAGCAACATGATACATAAAAGCTGGAGTCATCCTCAAGCAGATAAGTGGACAGAGCAGAGGACAGCAGCTGAGTGTTAGGAGTGTTGCAATATACCGGTATTGACAATAACCGTGATATTTAAATAATGAAATATAATTATCGTGTTAAGTAGGAGTGTAGCAATCTACCGATATTGGCGATATTTAAAAATTAATATTGCACATATGATAATATGACTCATAATAATCCAGCCCACCATTATGAAGCATTAAACTCTCATGTGTTATTTGCTTCATTCATATTCGACAACAGAGGGCACCCTGCACAGAAAGTTCACAATCAAGACTCAAAGGAGTAACAAAACAAATGACCTTTCAGGAAATTCCTTACATGGACAAAGGCATCCAGCTGTTGCTGTAGCTGAATAAAATGCAGAAAGAAATGTTTTGTATGATGAAATAGGAGGAGAATCAGCACATGATTGCAACAGTGTATAATTTAGATGTGTTCTTCAAGCCATCTCAGGTATTTTCATATGGAAAATGTATATTTATTTTGCAATGCTAATCGAAATAGCATTTATTTAAAAGTCCCTCCAAACAGAAGAGGAACATTAGGCAACATCTCAACAAATTTTTATCTGAGGCGAGTCAGGCAAGCGACAAAAACATGCAGTCTTTCTCGAAGTTGTAATTGTACTAAAACTATTGAGTGATAAAAAAATGAAAGTATTTGAGTGCTGTAAACTTAAAATTATATTTTTGTACTAATTAAACAAAAATAAAAGGCTAATTAACCAAACCAAACCAAAGTCCCTTTATTCGAGTCTTTTAACCCTTTTCCTTTATTCATTATTTTTGGTCTTACAGAGTATGAAACCATCATGGACACAAATGCTGTTTTTCTACTTGGCACATGGCTTAAAGTTGATTTTACAAGATTTCATTTTAAGACATAACTGACCCATAAATACCTTTGTGTTTTGCTTTGTGTCTTCTGCTGCATTGATGTTTGGCTGGTCAAACTGTAGTCATCATCATCACCATCATAACAGTTCAGTCGCACACTCGCAGGAAACCGCCTCGCCTGTCTCCTTGACACACCCTTAGCTATTGTTGGCAAAGTACGCGCGCGACAACCTTGACATTCCCACACGCGCGTTCAGTTGCACGGTGAAATCTTGTACTTCGTGGATGCATAATTCTTCTCAGGAAAAAAAGGAAAGAAGGACAAGCCATTTATGCGGATAAAGGAAGATGCACAAACGCCGAGCAGAGTGCAGGTAAACACAGGCACGGCCATCGCGCATCCCCGATATATGCCCACACTACCGCACATCACACACTACGCACAGACACACTCCGCTCATCAACTTGTAATGAGAGATCGCTGCGCAAAGCCGTGCATTTTTCCTGGAAACGGCGAGGAAAGTACTCTTTATGTGAGAGATGACTGAGTGAGTTGCGCGGATGTTGGAGACATGGAGAAACGGGCTCTTGTAACGGCGATCAGCTTGTCCATGAGCTTGCTCGCGCTCACGCTGCTGGTCACGGCGATCTTTACCGACCACTGGTACGAAACCGACACCAGGAGCCACAAGGAGAACTGCGACCAATACGGGTCGGAGTCCAACGACCAGAAGAACAGGGAGATGCCCATCTATCACCTGCCTTTGGTGGACAGTGGGGACGCGAAGCGCAACCTGGCTCTCATGAAGCCCATCCACGTAGGGAGTCGAGAGGAGGAACTGCTGGAGAACTGGAGAGCGATTTTGGGCATGGGCATTTTGGAGACGGAGTGCGGGCGCCCGCTGTTCTCCACCTACTCTGGACTTTGGAGGAAATGCTTCTTCCAGGGAATGGACAGGGATATTGACAAACTCATTTCTAAGGGTAAGAGAGTGGAAAGTTCATTTCAACGCAACAAAACAAAACAAAATGCACTAAGCACCAACGTATGCTTACGACTTTCGAGTTAATTTTACCGTTTCTTAAACGTGAATTCGTTTCACAGTATTTCCTGCACTGAATCTCCAGAGCGAACACACAAGCGCGACTAGTGTAGTCGATTCCAAACGAATGCCTTTTATGAGTCTGTTCCACTGATCTATAATATATATATATGGATCAGTGGTCGGTTCATTTGAGTTAACTCTAGAACGGCGCCAACAATGCAGTCCGATTCTCGAACGAATGATTCAGATGAGCCGGCTCTTTTCAGTTTATGAAACACAGCGCGACCAGGCAGAGTATCTAAATTTCCGAACAAATGGTTCTTATGAAGCTGCTTCTTTTCAGTGGATCAATTTATCAGTCAGTTTAACCCGCTACTGTTAGCGTACTCAAGATTCATTGCGGTTATTCTGAATCTTGTTGTGACAAGTGGTATATTTACATTGATTGTGGTATATATAGTTATACATATATATATATATATTGATTTTTGTAGAGTTTTTTTTTTCTATAATAAGTGGCTTATGGCTAATTACTAGCCTAGCTATAAAGAGAAAAAAGTGAAAAGGAAAACGTCTTGGTAAATAGACGTTTTGCAATAATTTTATTATATTTAACTTTAAAATGTGAAATTATCTCATAATTACCAAGCGGTTAACTGAATCATAATAAATCGAATCAGAACCAGAATCGTTACTATTCCCATCGCTGTAGTTCTGGCTGTTTAAAAGATGAAGTTAAATGTACAGGCTTTGGATTTGTGAGTGGTGATGATGATGATGATGATGATGATGGTGGTCTGTATGGTGTGTTGCATCAAAGACATAGGTGAGTGTGAATGAATATTAGGCTAAGCTTATGAAGACTCGTGTCCTAAAATAATCAAATAATAATAAAATAATAAAATAAATTGTTTTAATCCTTTTTGTTCTGACACTTACCTGAACTTAAGCTTAATGGACTTTTTGCTGACACTACTACCTGCCTCTCTCTCTCTCTCTCTCGCTCTCTCTCTTTCTTGACCTGTTTATTTTACTGCAAAAGCACTTTCTGCAAATCAATTTCATGCATGATAGATTTCAAAAGAACAAAACTTTATTAAATTGCCAACCAAGGCAGCTGTTTTGCAAATGTTTCCTTTGAAGAGATGAAAGTCTCAAGGTGAAAAAAGGCACAGGAAATGAGTGATGAGTCGCAGTCAATACAGATGACAGAGATCTGATCATGTCAGGATTAAAAGCGGAAGCTGTGTGCCACCTTGCATTTAAATCAAGGCCAAAGTCACACAGATCACTTGACCTTCAGCACCCAGGCTTTGATTTGTGACATAGTCTTTTACCGTGAGTCCCTGAATCAACTCATCAAAGAACAGGCATTCTAAAGAGCTCGGGGTTGAGTGCACCATGGCAACCAGAAGTTCAAAATTCCCTTTATTTCTCTTGATCATTTTTAACTTGATTGCTATATTGTTTATATGTATCAGTAAGAGTATATAAAATTAGTTATATTCCATTTAATTACAATATTACATATATGATTATATATATTTATGATCTTTTGTCTGAACACAGATTTACACATCAATAAGTCACAATAGATGTGTATACATTTATGCAGTTTACAGAAGCTTTTATTTAAAGCAAGTTCCACTGCATTCATTCATTTTTCCAGTTCATTCATTCCATAAGAACTGAACCCATAACCCTGATGTTGATAGCACATAGCTCATGTGGGGGCTTGTTCATGATAAACTAGGACAAAGAGATACATGTTACAGGGTTGTAACAGTCATGGAAAACTGAAAATATCATGGAAAAATATTGAATATGTGCTCTTGTTTTTGTGACATATCAGGACACAACTCTGTATAATGACATGGGTATGACACAGGTATTATTTATTTATTTGACCTTTATTTAACCAGGAAAATCTCTCTGAGATTAAAATCTCTTTCACAGGAGAGTCCTGGCCAAGAATGGACAGCAGTTACAGTCACAACTTACAAATTGAAACAACAAATGTACAATTGAAAACACTTTGTAAACAAGAGTTTGTAATTTCAATTTTATTTGGAGTAAATTCCATTCAAATGGAGCTGCGTACATAAAAGCCCTTTTTCCCAGTTCAGTTCTCACAAATGGGACAGAGAGAGTAAAACAATTATCAGACCGGAGGGAATATTTCCCAACACTTTTCTTTTGAATGAGACAACCTAGATATGAAGGCAACAACCCCAGAATAGTTTTATAAATGATTAAGTAAAAATGAATTTTCCTTCTAATAGACAAAGATGGCCAGGATACTCTATTATACAATATACAATGATGAGTTACAGGTTTACTATCTGATATAAATCTTAAAGCGCTGTGATAAACAGCATCCAAAGAAGAAAGAAGTTGAGAAGAAGCAAATTGATAAACCACATCACCATAATCGAGTACAGGCAAGAAAGTAGCAGAAACTAACCTCTTTCTTACATTAAATGAAAAAAAGAACTTATTTCTAAAATAAAACCCAAGCTTTATTTTTAATTGTTTCGTTAAATTTGTTATATGAGACCCAAAAGATGATACCAAGTGATACCAAGATATTTATATTCTTTCACTAACTCAATCACATTACCTTGCAAAATCTGAAGAGGAATAAGATTGTCTACCGCCTTTTTCGAGCTTGAGAATAACATGATTTTAGTTTTATCAGCATTGAGAACAAGTTTTAGTGTATGAAGCCGAGACTGAAAAACATCAAATGCCGCTTGAAGTTTAATCAAGGCTTGCTGTTTTGAAGTTGCAACACAATAAATAACAGTGTCATCTGCGTAAAAATGAAAATTAACGTCTTGATTACCATGGTCAATACTGTTTATGTAGATAGTAAATAAAAGAGGCCCTAACACGGATCCTTGAGGAACTCATTTAACAATCTCCAATAGTCCTGAATTTTTGCCCTCAGCCTGAACACATTGGGTTCTATTAATTAAATAATTTTTAAACCAAAAAATAACATGTTTTGATAAGCCAACACTCCTTAATCTATGCAGCAATATCTCATGATCCACTGTGTCAAAAACCTTTGATAAATAGATAAAAAGAGAAGCACAGTAATCACCTTTATCAACTAATCCAATGATGTCATTTAAAACTTTCATAACGGCTGTAGTGGTACTGTGTTTTTTGCGAAACCCAGATTGATTACTAGATAGAACTTTGTGAGCATTCAAATAACAAGTCACTTGATCACTAATAAAACTTTCAAAAAAATTTGATAGAACACAAAGCTTAGAGATTGGCTTATAATTATCTAGTATAGTAGAATCTCCCCCTTTTAATAAGGGGATAACAAAAGCTGATTTCCAGATTTCAGGAATAACACCAGTATCTAATGAAAGATTAAAAAGATAAATTAAAGGGGTCGAAATGATATCAGCTGCCATTTTCAAATACTGGTAGATAGTTTCACACAGTCAGGGCCTGGATATTTATTTATATCAAGCGATTTAAGTGCTTTATGGACATCAGTACTCTTGATGAACAAAGGAGAACTCTTCCTTTTTAAAACTAGTTTCTGCACTAACAAAGTCATTATTTGAGGGCCAAAGATTGTATGACTCAAATAAAGACCCAGAATCAATAAAATGCTTATTAAAATGGTTAAGTATTTGCTCTTTATCAGAAATGATAGTGGAATCCATATTTATATGTGAAGGAAAATCGGATGATTTTTTGTTGCCTGCTATATATTTTATATTGTGCAAATTTTTTTTAGGATTATTTAAATTAGTCGTAGTTTTAGCAATAAAGTAGTTGGCTTTAGCATTCCTGATGGCGACTGTACATTTATTTCGAAGCTGTCTGAAACAAATCCAATCAGAATCTACATCAGATTGGCTAGCTTTTGCCCAAGCAATATCCCGCTCACGTATAAGAGTAGACAATGCTGTAGAAAACCAGGGGTTATTCCTGCCTTTAACTCTAAATTTTAATTGGTGCATGCCTAAGAACCGAAGTAAGTCCATCATAAAAATATTTCCATGCAGACTCGACAGCGGGGATGAGGGAAATCCTTTCCCAGTCATAAGTAGCAAGGTCATGGAGAAAACATTGCTCATTAAAATATTTCAAACACCTTTTTGTAATGATACGTGATTTCTGTTTAGGTAGTTTTGTATCTCTAACTATGGCGACAACACAGTGATCACTAACATCATTTGCAAATACAGAAGCCAATGAATATTTGTGTGGAACATTTGTAAAAATAAGATCAAATAATGTTGACTTTTTATAGTCCTTCAAATTTGGTCTAGTGGGCGTCTCAACTAGCTGAGAGAAATTAAGCTGACTGCAACCAATTCACATTAAAATCACCCAGTATAAGAAGCTCCTTATAATCCAATGATGTCACTGTGTGCATCAGAGATAAAATGGCGTCATTATTAGCTGAAGGAGGTCTATAGCATCCAACTACTGTAAGATGTACAGTTTTAGAAACGATAAGAGTTAAAGCTAATAATTCATATTGTTTAGCCACTGATTCAGAAAGTAATTCAGTAGCTTCAAATCTATCCTTGATATAAATTGCTACCCCACCTCCTCTTTTTGGCCTATCGGCCCTATGGACAATATAGCCATTGATACCAATAGCTTTGTCCGGAACGGATTTATTAAGCCACGTTTCAGATAATACTATAACGTCAGCATTGTTATATTTTACCAATAATTTTACCCAGATGCGCACCATGTCCAACTTAGGAAGCAAGCTTCTCACATTAATATGAATAAAACCCAAACCTGATCTAGATTTGAGATCAGTAGGAACATTAAAAACTGAGGTACTGTCATTATAAGGTCCGGGATTTGGTAAAACATTCCCAGATATCAACAACATAAGAATTATAAAACTCCCTCGTCTAACTGTTTTACTTTCATTTCTAACAGATGGTTTCAAACATGTAGAGTGGTTGACGACACTGATTTCTTTTCCTGCATGAACTGACTTTATAGAGTCCTCATTAGGGCTGTGAATCTTTGGCAAGGCAGCGATTCGATTCGATTCGATTATGATTCATAGGTTTTCGATTCGATTCAAGAACGATTTTTGCAAATTTAGAACGATTCAATTCGATTCGATTCACAATTTAATTTCGATTCGATTAGATTATAACGATTCGATTCTGCATTCTTTAAGTGCATTCACGGGATTATTTAAATGCTTCTACTAAATTCTTTAAATGCTTAGTCAGGGGGCAAATTACAGTATCATTTATGGTTAGAGAACCATAGGTTAGAAAAAAAACAAAACAAACCTTTTGTCCATTGTTAAATGCTAGTTTAATGATGCGACATAGCATACGTAAAAATGTATGTAAGCCAAGTTTTTAAAAAAAGAGCATAAAGAGTATTATGTATAAGCTAACATTTTGTCACACGCGAATGATTCTGAGAGAAAACGTGCCAGATGTCTGTTTGCTAATGAAACAAACGCTACTTTCATGCATCTTATTATCAGATAAATCTCGCGCTCTTATTTCAAGGTCGTTGTTAATGCTGTGGTTAATTTTAAAAGTTTCATTCGTATATTCGGTTCATCCGCATTGTTTAAAAACATTTATCATTCAATGGATCTGTGCGTATGATTTAGACACTTACATTTCTGCTCCGTCCATGCAATAAACACAGCTGTCGACGGCTCCGGTAACTCCGTCGGTAAGATGCAGAGAGCCATTGACAAACTACATAAAAGTAAAACTACTCCACGTTAGCATTACTGGCCACGAGTCCTATAGATCACACGTCAGCTGCGTCAGAGACGAACGGAGCGCGAGCGCAATCCTGTGACAGTCTCAGTCGGTAAACAGTGGAGCGCGTGAAGGACAGATAAGAGGCGCGATTCACGAACACTCTTCAAGGTCTCCATTAATTCGTGCGTGTAGTAATTTAATGTGTATACATTTTGAAAGCATTGAATCGCTATAGAAATCGCGATTCATTCGATTCTTAGCATTTTGAATCGATTACTGTCCCAGATCGGTGAATCACGATTCAAAAATCATGTTTCAAGATCGATGCATATGAATCGACAGGGTTTGTAATCGATGCATCGAGAAAACGAGTGAATCGTTACACCCCTAGTCCTCATACAAAAAATGTGAAAATAACAGCTTCAGTCGACAGTCCCGAAAAATATGAATGTTTGTGTATAAAGTTACTCCAACATCTATCCAATTTGTCCAATTTAAAACTGTATGGGGTATCAGTAATACGAGTCATACCTGTAGCTGAAGTTTTCCAGGTTGGATATCAAAAGGAGTAAAGCTAACAGAGCCACTCGATCAGAAAATATATACTGCATTGCCAAACCACGGTCCACATGCAGCCACAAAAATCAAAGTATAATCGTTAATCTCCCAGATGCACGCCAAAATCCACCGCGTAGTGCGCGCACGTCCGCCTCGATGAAATCAACCGGCCGGGTCCCAGCGGGTGATGTTAGCCTAATCGACAACCTTGTCCACGGAAATTCCCACGGAGTCCACTGAAGCACCACAGCGCCAACAAAACACTGAACTCTCAGTCCTAATCCAGAGTCACACCCGAAGAACAGTATTACACGGAGAGGGTGACTTATGAGGACATAACCCATGTCCCCATTTTTCAAAGCGCTTATAAATCATACAGAATGGTTTTTTTTTTGAGAAAGTAAAAATCCACAAAGTTTCCTGTGAGGGTTAGGGTTAGGTGTAGGGTTGGTGTTGGGCAATAGAATATACAGTTTGTACAGTATAAAAACCATTACGCCTATGGGATTGTAATTGAGATTTAAGTTTGCGCTAATTCGGGTTGTTTCGAACCCCTGCAGACAGTCGGTCAGAACTGTGTAATGACATCAATGGTAATGAATTCACTCTGCAGACTCCAAATCTCTTTGAATGATTTACTGATGATAATTTCAAAAGTAACAGGTGTGGTTCCTGGAACAAAATACAGATATAAACTTAAATGAGTGATTACATTAATTTACTTTAACATTTAGAAGTGATAGGCAATACTCTTTACAAATATGAATAACCATATATGTGAGCGGTTAATGCCAGTACTAGGAAAACAATAGACAGTTATACTATGTAAGGCCACAAGATGGCGCCATTGGCACATTTATAGTGACTGAACACATTCAAACCAATGATAGCATGTAATCATAAATCACTAATAATCTAACACATTGTCATATTCTACTGTAAATAGCAGGTATTACTTGCAGTAGCTATTATGATAATAGAGCAAAGAATAACAGGATGGCAGCAGTATTTAAATAATGCAGATAACACAATTTCCTATGACGCGATGGCGCTAGATACATCCGAATCGCGGCAAGAACGATCAGCATAATTCTGAGGAAAAAAACTAACAAAATACACTTACTTTCTATTCACGCACACAATATTACATCAGTAATATTCAGATACTGCCAACAAACGTGCGATAAAGTGGAGTCATCTCAAAACGATCGCGTTCATTGTCTCTGCTCGTTGCACCTGCTTTTTCTCCTTACCACGAGACCAGTGATGACGTTGAAGAGTGCGATTGGTCAACTAACAGAGGAGCCTTTTGAACAGCCGCCCCCGAATTCAAAGCTTGAATTCGCACATCTTCCAAAAGGGTTTAACCTATAGTAGGTTATTCCTAATCAAGCAGGACTGGAAGTTTGATAAGACGGGATACTGGTCGAGTGTACAGTTTTTTCTTAACCTCTACCGTGACTGACCTCACCCTTGAGTCTACTCCTGGGAACACTTCTGTGATTTTTCCCACTGGCCACAACGCCCGAGGCAGTTGAGGGTCAACAATCATCACCACTTCGTCTACTTGCAGATTCTCTTTATTTAACCTCCATTTCTGGCGAGCTTGGAGACTAGGCAAGTAATAGCTGATGAAATGTCTCCAAAAATGATCAGCCAAGAGTTGGCTGTGTCGCCAACGGCGACGACTCAGCACATCCGACTCCTGATAAACCACCTGTGGCAAAGAAGCATCTCTGCGTCCGATGAGAAAGCAGTTGGGAGTTATCGGGTCGATATCTGATATATCTGAAGAGGTGTAACCCAGAGGTTTTGAATTCAAGATCCCTTCAATTTCAGTTAAGACTGTTCTCAAGACCTCTTCCGTCACAGTCTGCGCCCCTATGGTAACTCGTAGAGCCGTTTTAATTGAACGGATCTCCCTCTCCCAGCATCCACCAAAGTGAGGCGCTCCTGGTGGATTGAACACAAACTTGATTTGTTGGGCAGCCAGGTTACGTTGAAGTTCACTGTGCAAGGCAGCAAAGGATTCTTTCAACTCTCTTTCCCCACCCTTGAAGTTAGTGCCTTGGTCACTTAACAATTCATGTGGTTTTCCTCGTCGCGAGATGAATCTTCTCAAGGCCATCAGGAAGGAGTCTGAACCTATACTGGTTAGGTAATCAATGTACACTGCCCTGGTTGTCAAGCACTTGAATAATATGCCCCATCTCTTCTCATTTCGACGTCCAATCTTGATTGTGTAAGGACCAAAGCAGTCCATGCCAGTTGAGAAGAAAGCAGGTTTGAAGAGCTGCTGTCTTGCAAGTGGCAAGTCAGCCATACGGGGGACTTCTGGTTGACCCTTCCATCTTCGACACTCTACGCAGTGTCGTTGGTGGCGCCGAACTGCTTCACGTCCTCGCAATACCCAGTAGGTCCTCCTTATCTCTGCGAACACCCGTTCTGGTCCAGGATGGTGCAGCCTTTCATCATAATCTTTGATAATGAGTCTGGTCACAGGATGCTGAGGGGCAAGGAGGATAGGATGAATTAAATCCAGATCTGTCTCACTGCGACGTCTCAGGCGCCCACCCACACGAATGAGTCCAGTGGTAGGGTCAAACTCAGGAGAAAGAGAAGCAAGCCTACTCGTACCTGATACCGGTTTCCCTAACTGCAATTGGGCCACCTCAACAGCGAAAGAGTCTATCTGAATCTGACGAAGCACTAATAACTCTACCTCCCTCCGTGTATCAGCGCATGAGAGTTTTGCCGCCCCGTGAAGCTGCTGACTGCATGCCTCAAGTAACTCAGTTAACGTGTCATATTGCTGTGGATTCGGCATGGATAGCACTGTAGTTGATCCACAGAAAGCAGACTGCCTTAACTCGTTACTTTGCCCATCAGTTGGCAAGGAGGGTTGATTGGGCCAATTTGCTAGTGGCAGTTTAAGAAAAGAAGGCCCTTGAATCCACTGGCTTCCTTCAACAAGGTCACAGAGGTGTTTGCCTCGTGTTATGTCATCCGCAGGATTGTCTTCTGATCGTATGTGCTGCCATGTTGCATTTGCTGTGAGTTCCTGTATTTCCGCCACCCGTGTCCCCACAAACACTTTGTAACGGCAAGAGCTTGACAACAGCCAGGTGAGCACAGTCATGGAATCCGACCAGAGTGTTAAGGAACAGATGGGAATAGTGAGTTCGGTGACAAGGACCTTGGAGAGCTGAGCACCACTGAGAGCTGCACATAACTCTAGGCGTGGGATGGACTGCTGCTTTCGGGGTGCAACACGTGACCTAGCAGCCAGGAATACAACTTCAACTTGGCCTTCTTGGTTCTCTGTACGCAAATAGGCTACAGCCCCATAAGCCTTCTCTGAAGCATCACAGAACACGTGTATATCACGCCTGCTAGAAGGGAGGTCCATTTTTGAACTGGAATAACACCTCGGCAGCGAAATCTTCTCCAGATCACTCAACTCTTCCTCCCACAATCTCCATAACCTGAGCAGATCCTCTGGAAGCTGCGGGTCGTCCCAGTCACGCTTTTTATCCCATAAGCGTTGCACCAGTATTTTCGCTCTAGTGGTATATGGGATAATGTATCCAAGAGGATCATATTGGCTAGCTAGAACCCGATAGATGCTGCGCATAGTTACTTTAGAGCAGTTCACAACCCGATGTTTGTAGTGCAAGGTGTCAGACTGACACTGCCAGTGAAGGCCAAGTGTGGATTCAGGGGTTACTTGCTGACCCTGACTAAGCCAGAGCTCACAGCTGTTAGATCTTGATTCAGGTGGCAAGTGAGCAATCACAGATGGGCAATTGCTGGCCCACTGCCGTAATTCAAAACCTCCTTCAGCTAGGAGGGAACAGAGCTGATCGACAAGTTCTTTAGCCGCATCTTTGGTGGTAAGACTGTACAGGCAATTGTCAACATAAAATGACTTCTCGATAACTTCCCTCACCTGGTCGTCTGGTTGACTGTGGTCTAGCACATGCTTCTGCAGGGCAAACGTGGCACAACAGGGGCTACATGTAGTACCGAAAGGAAGCACCTGCCACTGGTAAACATCTGGTGCTTGCTCTAATGCCATGTCTCTCCACAGAAACCGAAGTAATGATTTGTCTTCAGGGAGCAGCCTCACCTGATGAAACATCCCTCGGATGTCGCTACTTATGGCTATAGAGCGTTCCCTGAAGCGAAGTAACACGGCTAACAGGGTAGAACTCAAAGTGGGACCTGGAAGGAGCAACTCGTTCAAATTTTGACCCTGGTACTGAAATGAGCAGTTGTAAACAACACGATTTTTGCTGTTATGCTGGACCATGTGGTGGGGGATGTACCATGATTCTTGTTTACCATCTACTTCACATGGTCGCAGTTTCTCTACATAGCCAGCATTCTTAAGCCTTTCAACTTCGGTTCTGTAAGCCAGGGCTTGTTCAGGGTACTTTATCAGCTTCCTCTCAATGTTCCTTAGCTGCGGTAGTACAGCTTCTTTAGGCATATGCAAAGTTGGCATGTTTTGGACTCGAAGGAGCGGTGTAGCATACCGCATGACCCCATCCACATCAACTCTCACTGTTCTCTCTTGAAGGAGTTTGATGGCCTCCTGATCAAGCTTTGATCGCATCACTAATTTCTCACTTTGATAAGGGATTACGTCCATCTGCCATAGCTTTTCTACTTGAGAGAACAGCTCAGAATTGGGTGAGATAGCAGTAAAGAGGCACTGATGAGAGTTGAGCCCACGTTTGACTTCGTGTGTAGGGCCTTGAAGTGTCCAGCCTAACTGAGTTCTGACGGCAGCAGGTCCACCTGGTGGGCCTAGTAGGACAGGCTCGATGGGGGTGACTAGATGTGGGCAGTCTGAGCCAATTAGCAGTACTGGCTGTACTCTGTCTAGTTGCTGCAGCGGCAATCCCGCTAAATGTCGGTACCTCTTTTGAAGAGCTGCTACAGGGTAAGTTTGCTCAGCAAGACCAAGCCTTTCGGCAGTGAAAGCACCTTGAATAGGGAATTTCTTGTGTCGATTCGTGACTGGAGACACAGTGAATGAGACTGCCGCCCCATGAAGAACCTGTTGGTCTTGCCTCACTGTTCGTAATATAAGGTCCTCAGGCTGTCCCTTGAGATCTAACTGCTGTGCTGCTGGGTGGAGCAGTATGGTCCTCTCAGACCCATCGTCTAACACAGCATACGCTTCAATCGATTTGTCACCATTGGTGATAACAACTTTGCTCACCTTGAGGAGAACCTTGCGGCTGTAGATCGGGCGATCTACATACAGGATGTCGTTGGTGGTGTTAACCAAGCAGGAACTTTCTTTTGTGTCTTTCTCCGTTGTATCCTCCACAGACCATTCGTTCACATCATGCAGTATGAATAGATGCTTCCTATTGCATGTCTTACAGGGGGTTTTCAAGTTGCATTTCGAGGCATGATGACTACGTCCGCAGCACCAGCACCGATTGTTCTTACGAATCCAGCTTTCCTTTTGCTCCTTGGATAGCTCTTTGAAATTGGAACACCCATTCAGGAAGTGATTGACACTGTCACAGTAGGGGCAATATGCTTGTGACCTTCCCTTAAATCTGGCAAATTTAGAGGTTCCCTCTGGGGCAGGTGCTCGAGTTTCATTCCTACTCATATGTTTCTCTGTGCTTAGCAGTATAGAGGTTGGTTTCCTAGTAGATCTTGAGTCATGCTCGAAGGAGCGGCGCTCTCTTTTCTTACTGCTGAATTCTAGTGGGAGACTTGTCATCCTGGAGCCCTCATCTTGAACTTGGAGCTCATACTCCAACCAGTTAGAGAAATCAATGAGAGTAGGTATGGTTACTCGTAATGGGTGTATGTATCTCTTGAAACTTGTTCTCAGTTCGTGAGGGAGTTTGCATTGAAGCCTTGACACATGCGACCCACAGTCTAATTCAACCGTCCCCTCAGGCCCCAGTTGCTCTAACATGCTCACCAGTGAACGCACACGGAGTGCAAACAGCTTAAAAGCCTTAACGTCTCCAGTTCTGATGTTAGGGCCGTCCATGACTTGAGCGATGTTCTGTAAAACCAGCTTGTGCGGCTGCCCATACATCTTGATAAGGGCTTGCAAAGTATCTGTATATGGGTGTGCTGAGTTGCCATAAGAATCCGCCACTAGCAGCGCTTCCTCTAACTGCAAATGATCTGTGAGGATCTGATATTTGAACCGTTCGGTGGCGTCAACAGGGAGGAGGTTCTCTAATGCCATGCGCAACCTTGAAAACTCTCTGGGATCCGATGTCGTCAATGTGGGTATAGAAGGCTTGGGTCCCCTGTAGATCTTCTCTTTGAAACATGGCGCTGCAGTTTGTTGTATATGTTCAGATCGCTGTGTAGGATATGACTCACTGACACCCATGTAAGGATGATGGTTGTCTCTAGAAGCCCTTTCATCATAGTGGATGGGTTCAGCATACTGGTTTGGATGAGCATATGAATGCGTATCGCGACTCTGAGTAGGTGTTCGATAGATTGATGTTGCTTGAGGCTGATTAACTTGTACAGGTAGTGCAGTCCATCACCTGCTCAGTTATCTGTCTGATCTGTGCAGAAGGATATTCATTGGAGTCTCTGACGTGCGTGGTGTGGACTGGCTGGCCGTGGCTTTTTTCTGGCACGTGGAAACGGGGAGCTGGCGATGGGGGCACTGGTTTGCATGAGGTGGCCACGTTTGTGGCTAGCTGCTGAATCTCACGTTTCATGATGGCGTTCTCTGCTTTCAGTCCCTGTAACGCAGATAAAATCTCTGGCAGGTGTTGAACGCAGCTACGAAGCTCATCATTTTCTCTTTGCATCTCCTTCCATCTAGGCGGTCTGTTTTGTAGCTCTTCATTATCTCTGTGTGAGTCTCCCAGTGTATCTTGCCATTCATCTTGTATCACCAAGTCACTGAATTGTGAATGTTGACTTATAGGGGTAGAGACACGAGACTCGCGTTCGGCAGACAGTGACGCAAGTTCAGCATCATCTTCATCAGAATATGCAGGTTGCAGGGATCTTCTTTCAGGTCCAGGTCTTTGTACTTGAAAGTCTGCCAAGTATGCTGGTGGCTTTAAATGTCGTCTGGGGCGGACAACAGGAGGCTCTGGACGGAATGCCATTCTTCTGCAGTAATTCGAGATCCGGCTCGAAGGACCATTTGTAATTGAGATTTAAGTTTGCGCTAATTCGGGTTGTTTCGAACCCCTGCAGACAGTCGGTCAGAACTGTGTAATGACATCAATGGTAATGAATTCACTCTGCAGACTCCAAATCTCTTTGAATGATTTACTGATGATAATTTCAAAAGTAACAGGTGTGGTTCCTGGAACAAAATACAGATATAAACTTAAATGAGTGATTACATTAATTTACTTTAACATTTAGAAGTGATAGGCAATACTCTTTACAAATATGAATAACCATATATGTGAGCGGTTAATGCCAGTACTAGGAAAACAATAGACAGTTATACTATGTAAGGCCACAAGATGGCGCCATTGGCACATTTATAGTGACTGAACACATTCAAACCAATGATAGCATGTAATCATAAATCACTAATAATCTAACACATTGTCATATTCTACTGTAAATAGCAGGTATTACTTGCAGTAGCTATTATGATAATAGAGCAAAGAATAACAGGATGGCAGCAGTATTTAAATAATGCAGATAACACAATTTCCTATGACGCGATGGCGCTAGATACATCCGAATCGCGGCAAGAACGATCAGCATAATTCTGAGGAAAAAAACTAACAAAATACACTTACTTTCTATTCACGCACACAATATTACATCAGTAATATTCAGATACTGCCAACAAACGTGCGATAAAGTGGAGTCATCTCAAAACGATCGCGTTCATTGTCTCTGCTCGTTGCACCTGCTTTTTCTCCTTACCACGAGACCAGTGATGACGTTGAAGAGTGCGATTGGTCAACTAACAGAGGAGCCTTTTGAACAGGGATGTCCCCACTTTTCACAAAAACAAATGTGTGTGTGTTTGTGTGTGTAATTTTACATGTTTTTATGTTGAATTTAAATTACATTTTTGTATTTATTGTGACCGTTAACTGTAAAATAAGTTTGGATCTCTGTGTTCTAGCACATGGTGCGATAGATAGGTAGGTAGATAGATAGATAGATAGATAGATAGATAGATAGATAGATAGATAGATAGATAGATAGATAGATAGATAGATAGATAGATAGATAGATAGATAGATAGATAGATACTATTGTTAGTATTCATATAGGGCTGCAACAACATCAATTTGAGAAAACCTACAGAGTTGAATTCATTATCAGTGAATACAGAAGAAGTGCACATCTAGCAATTTTGTTGGCTTGGCTGTGAATTAAAATGTAGTCAGTTCAAGGAAGGCACATTTCAATTTCACCCACACATTTCTAAGGAACTGATAAGAACTAGCCTGACTGAATTCATTTTTCAGAGTGAATGAAGTGCCATGCGGCTGACTGCATCCTCCATGTTATGACCCCAGACAGTGTTTTTTTAAAAAACAAAAACAAAGCATAACTATCAATCTCAGGCTTGGTGCATGATCACTGCAGTCTCAACACAGCTCTCAGAATTAGCTCACAATGCCAGCCAAATCTGTGTGGTGTGGTGTGAACCCAGGCGGAAATAATGACAGAAGGTCACTCTGTCGGAGAGGCGGGTGTTTCAGAAATACTTGGCTCTGTACTTGTTCTTGGCCCAGTGCTGCAACGTCCAGGCAAAGACAAACAAAACAAATATAATAGCAAAGATTAGTGCAAACATTATAACAGCAACACCATTGCAAGGATTTTATGAAGTATGAGCAACTAAAATCACATACCAGAAGATATGGGAGGGATTTGATTGGTAAGATCTTTGCAAAGCTGCATTTGAAGGGCAGAGATTGTCCTTTGGTCAGGGATGTTAAACCAGTGTGTGATCCCTATGCAGGTATTGCAGACCGATGCACATCTGTCAAGTACCATTTCTCCCAACCCATTAGACTCAGGAACATCCCTCTCAACCTGACAAGGACCATACAGCAGGACGAGTGGCACCTCTTACGTAAGTCACCAAAAGCTTCCTCACCGCCTTCTACAGCTCTTGACATGCATTGAATATTAAGCAGTGCATGCAAGCTGGAGTTAAGTGTGCTCAGCATAGAGAAAAGCATGCAGTGCAATACCATGTAAAAATGACTGGTAAAAACTAGCTATGTTGCCATGTTAATAGTATATTTGTTTTGACAATAATTTGATTGTGGTTATGATACTAAATCAGTTCAATTTATTAGTATAGCACTTACACATTGTATATGTATATTGAAAAAAATATGAAACAATTGTAACTGGAAGTACAGCACTGAGGATCTGGATTTGACCAAGTATAGATTCAAAATATATATTTTGGGTAGAAAGAAAATGAACTATTTGGTATTATTATAGCAAATTGTTAGAACAGGTATATTTTTACATTATTTTCAAGTTATTTGTTTTTTAGTTTAAGCATGTTAGTGTTGAAGACATTATGGGCCCTCTAATATAATAATTCCCTTGCCACAGGAGCTCTTAATATAAAGGCACTTTTTCATGTATAAAAACTAATCTACATGAAGATAAAATGAAAAAAAATATTCTAAATAATATTACCTGGGAAATATGTGCTGACAATCTGTACAATGAAAAAAAATGGGTGTAAAAATATTTTTCACTCATAATTGGCTAGTAAATTTCATAAATAGTTACAAAGAAACAACAAGTAACGCTTTAAGTCAAAAATGGAATTTTGAAGAAGAGAGAATGAAATAGTATTTTCTTGTAAAATGTACTCCAAATAATCTTCAAAAATATGTTTTTTTTTAAATTGTTTTTTAAGTGTATCAAGTTTTCCTTTTTAACTGTTATGAAAGTACTTTTAGATATAAAAAGTTGAAGAAAAACATAAAGCAAAGGCTGTTTTTTTTATGTGAAAGTGTTTCTCTTCTGGAAAATTCTGTCTAAAAATATAAGTGACTCAACCATTCAAATGCTGTCTACAATGTCATCAGCTAGCAATAGCAAAGAGTGAAAATAAGGTTTCACAAATGTGACATTACTAAACAACAACAACAAAAAACAGTTTGACACTTTTAAATTTTAAGATAGGTAGTCATTGGGTTCTATTGTCCATTATATAAATAAGAACACAGCTCATGCTAATGCAGTTATTGCATAGTTTGTCATGAATATGTATTCATAACCTTTTCTTGCATCTCCATGAAATGATTATGTGCCCCACGGTACTGTTTTGTGTACACAAACTTGGTTAAATGTCATTTTCTGTCGGAAGGAATCTTATTAGCTCCTGTGATGATGTAACCTAGCAAGTCTTAAGGGAGCCTGCAAGCCTTAATTACAGCCCTCGTTAAAATGCATCCTAATTAAGCTTTGCATCCTCCATGCATGTGTCCCAGTCAGATTCTATAATGTGATATCACCTTCAAATTAAATCTACTAAATCAATATCTGCGATAAGCAACTCCAAAACTCAAATTATTGAGCTCAGTGAAAGTTCCTGAAGATAAGGTGTAACCCATAGCTGTATAGTGTTGTTGGCAATGTGGGCGGCAGTCATGGAAACAGTGTGTTTTTCTACGGTGTTCAGATCTGAGACGCATTACAGCGGGGTTCTTGGGCATGGCTGCTGCCGTGATGCTGTGTGGAAGCATTGTGGCCGCCGTGGGATTTTTCTGGGAGGAGAGCCTCACCCAGCATGTGTCTGGACTCCTGTTCCTTATGGCAGGTACACAATTCTGCTTATTCGCTTTTATTATCTAACTTTTTCCTCATTTTTACTCAGCTACTTGTTACTCATTTTTCCCAGTAGCACACGTTCTCGTAGGTGGTTCTCTTTCCTTTCCAAGTTTTGTCTACCTTGTACATTCTCCCACGTCTTGTCTATTTATCTGTTTATCTCCTTCTGTCTTCATTTTCTTGTCTGGCTTGAATATATATATATATTTATATATATATATATATATATATATATATATATATATATATATATATATATATACACACAGACACACACCCACAAAAATTGCTGTAGAAACTATTTTCACTCAAATTGCTGGTAAGTTTGAAATACGAATCATATCAAATATTTACTACTAGTAGGGATTTTTCGGCTACTTTTCCTGCAAGGCTACATTATTACACCCTCAGGAGGCGGTAAATGACTGTCTTAGTAAGTGAATCATTCTTTTAAATCATTCTTTTAAACAGTTTTCATTCTTTTAAACATTCAAAAACCTGCATCCATTCATAAAACTGTTTAAAAAACACATTTAATATCTGAACGTGTTTAGTATTAATTAAAGGTAGGGGGCAGCTTTGGAGAGGCTAGCAATAGCAAGCAAGCTTTGAAAGCATAAGATCCCACCCTCCCTGCAAATCACTCTCCAAAGCCACGAACATGAACCACGATATGGCTGGAAGAATATTTGATGGTCTTACACCTTTCCAAACAAGATATAAATACATATAAATACATTTAGACCATTTAATTTGTTAAAATAAAAGTTGTGTCCCTATTCACTATACACTTATTCAATGCACTATGTACTCATATGTCTAGTATATGAATTATATAAAGTTTTTTCATCCAGCATTGGAGTCTGATAGCTTCTGTCCCTTCAGTTTGTAATTAAAGCTGCGGCTGTTGAGTGCATGAAGTGTTTTTTTTTTTTCTTCAGATGTTCAGATGGCTTTTGTGGATTCTCATCTGTTCATCAGATCATTAAGCTCATTTTTTTTTATCCTACAGGAATCTTTTGCACAATCTCACTGTGTACCTACGCTGCCAGTGTCTCATACGACTTATCCAGGAACCCTCCCTTCATCTACGGTCTGCCCAGTGATGTAGACCATGCGTACGGGTGGTCCATCTTCTGTGCATGGGTCAGTCTGGGCCTAACAGTGGCGTCAGGTTGCATCTGTACAACTTATCCCTTCCTGAGCCGCTCAAAGGCTCTTCGCTCCAAAACAGCAAGGGAATCGTCTGTATGAGCACGGCCTGGAATACTCAGCACAACATTAATCAGCACTTGGCGCTTTAGTAAAATGGGTTCAAGTGGGACTTCATGCTGTATGGAGCCGTTTTGAATGTCTTGTAGATTTCTGATACCTTTGTTGGGCTCATGAAATGTATTGGTGTTATACCTAACTGGTGTTAAGACAAGACTGTTGCATTTTCTGTGTCTTCAACACACATTTACTTACGAATCACACACACTCACACACACACACACACACACACACACACACACACACACACACACACACAGACATAAAAAAAAAAGAAAATACACACAAATATACAGTATGTGTGAATATAAGGAACAAAACCTTTGATTTGAAATGGGTATGTGTATGTTTGTGGGTTGTTGTGATGCAATCATTCTCTCGATCAGGTGAATATTGTACACAGTAAGGATCTGAGCCACAGTTTTTTATGCAAACCACCTGGAATTCAAATTATTGCTGTGATCACAGTCAGTGTTATTTTTTTATTATGCTATTAAAGCATACTGGTTTCCCTACCACTTGTAAATGGATACAAGTCGACTAACCATTGGCTCATTTCAAATGAAAATATCAGCTAAAGAAATCAATCAGGGATGAACAGGACACTTTATGTCACCAAAGTCACCACATCAGACAAATGTATAAAGGCATGATTGCATATATATCACCTTCGGGTAACAGCTGGTGGCTGATATTCAAAAAGATTGAAAAATCAAAGAGACACAAGAAGTCTTGAGATCTAAAACGTGGGTATGCAAATTTGTGATTGGATGAGATGTCTCTGAAGATTCACGACTTGAACGTGACTGTCACTAGCAGTGCAATCTTAATATGGCAACATGTTTAAAGTGGATGCTCTCAAATCTACCAGCCTCACTCATGAAAGGCTTCTCATGATGTCACATCATTATTGAAAAATTGTTGAAAGTCCTTCCGTTCCACATGAAGTGGCGCTAATATAAAGCGACCAGGATTATATTAACTGCTGGATATTGTTTTCCAAACTGAGCCAAAACAGGAACATTTCCCTGAAACTGTACTGTTTTCCTCAAATCTTCCGTTTGTGTTCCTGAAAGTGTATTGTAAATAAAATATTACCATGATAAAATAAAGGTCTACTAAGAAACCAGACTGTTTCATGTGAACTTAGGCAGAATTTGGACTCGGTTTATTTTTGGCAGACATATGGTGACTCATTTTAAGCAGTGCCAGCATGTTTTATGCTTTCTCTTATACAAAAACAATACTACCTGTGCAGAAAAAGGAAACAACGCTGTTGAGTTCACCTTACACAGCAATTTGGCCAGTATGTATGGTTTACGAAATGCAGTTTTTAATAGTTGTTATATATAGCTGATTTGTTGATGCTATCAACTTTTATATTGAGGGACATGGTCCTGGAAAACCAGAAACTGTAATATTTTAGTAATAGTTGTGTACTTTTGATCATTCTTTATAATATAAACATTTTTATTTTTTGAGTTTTTTATTTAAATTTTAGTTTTAGTAACTGTATGTGCTTTTGTATTTTTAATTCGTTTTTGGTACTATTTAGATTATTTTTATTCAGGTTTAGTTTTAGTAATATTACAATGACATGTGTCATACACATTTTATATTTTTAATTGCCAAGGCAACATCTCTAATTTTCCCTTTTATGTCAGTATCTTATCTTCACTGTATATTTATATTTTATTTGAAGAAAATGATTTTTAGCAGTTTTTGTTTTAGTAAACAATAACAGCACTTATCTAGAAACATCAGGGGACTTTATAACTATAAAAGCCATGAAACTTTGAAAAGAATTACAAAAAATATTTATAACGATGACACTATAGTGTATATAAATTGTTCTTATGCTCAGTTGTGCTAAATGTCTTAAAAGGTTCTCTTTGGGAGTGAAATCTCTATTTATTTTTTATTTATTTATTTACAATCCTTATCCAGTATTCACACATGGCAGGAAAAAGTCGTGGAAGTTTAAATTTCAAAAGGTGTGGCAACTGTTAATGTATAGACATGGATTTGTTTACGTAGTAGTTAAAAAAAGCACTTACCATTACTCTGACACAAGAGGGCGCCACATTATCATCAATAAACACACAAATCCTGAAAATGTTCAATTTCTTTCAAATGAGGTGCTGAACATTTTTGTTTGTGGTGTTTTGAAGAGGAGGCCCCACAGCAAGAATATACTTCTGTTAAGTGTGCCACACACACACACACACACACAAAAAAAAGGACAAAAGACGAAACTCAATTGCTGAAACAACAAACAATGCTCTAAATAAAAAGATTGTATTATCATACAGATAACATTAATTAAAATGAAACTTACAGGTACTGAGCACTCGCACAAGCGAGGGAAAACTACTTCAATGTATCTGTAAAATGTACTGTAAATGAGGCTTTGGGCCCGAGTCACTCGTGCTGGAGTAGATAAACAGTGCCATCACCCGTGTGTGCACGATGATACAGTATGTCCTGACCAAACATTAGTGAAAAATAAAGGAAAAATACTTTTACCAGTGTGCTCGTGTCCACAAATGGGTAAAAATAGTAAAATATCCTGAATTTTCTATTCAGGAAGACTGAACATTATATACAATAAGATCAGTTTCCCAGTGTCACAGTTGATTTTCTATCATACATGCTTGTTGTTCTTTGTGTAATGTTCAAAAATAGGATTTTCTTCATTAAGGGAAGTCGTCGCAAAAAAAACAAAACAAAAAAAAAACGTAGAGATAACATGCATTCCTCATAAAGCAGTATTAAAAAGAAGAAAAACAATAGATTCTTAACTTGCTTTTGTACAATGTCAAAACATTTTCTTATACATCTTTTGTCTAAATGCTGAGACAGACATAGGATTTGATTGTACGTCCTAAAACTACTGGTACCTGCATTAGAAATGTATGGAAAGGTCAGAGTCCATGATAAAAACCTAACGTACAAGTTCGGACAAACACACAAAACACATTGCAATTCGTTTAATAATACTTCTGACTGTCCTCAGTGAGTGTCTCGTATAGGACGTCTGTGGAGTGTCGCATGTAACCAAGCTGGAATGTGGCTTAGGATTGTTTTAAGGTTACTCGAAAACACTGAACTGTGTAAATCTCAAATAAAAGCTTAAGATGCTCACAAAACCACACTTTTATGGTCTAAAATCACAGGCACCATTCGTAGTTCAAAACACCCGTTTGCAGGTTCAAAAACTAAACCACAATACTTTCATCTTTAACCCCAGATTTTGAGTTCACTTTTGCTACCATTTCTGCTTGTTGAACATTCCTCTCCTGCGAAATGTTTCAAGTAAATGAATGAGATTTAAAATGACAGTGATCTTTAAAGTATTACGTGACCAGAGGAACAGAATCTATCTCAAAGGTCATTTGTTTTTGTACCATTTAGCCAAAAAATTACATTTGAATGATATACGTCTTTTTAAACCGAATTTAATCTGCTGTTTTGTCATATTACAGATTTCAGTCAACCAAATCAGTAACATTACCATATGATAATTTCCCTGAAATCTTTACAGCTTTACTAAAAAGGTTTTAAAAGTTTTACCTCAACAGCAGAGAAGGTGCATTCACGCACATAAAACAGTGAGCCACACAAAAATAATGACACCTGCCTTCGTCTACGGCTGCTTCTGAACTCTTTCCTCCTGTCAGTCCTATATAAACGAGGATTTTAACGACAGCATCCTGTGCCTGAGTTAGAAACCCTTGATGATGCAATAGGCCTCCATGGAGGAGAGGATGATGTACATCAGCCAAAGACTGAAAAACAATGTTGTGGTTAGGATTTTGGGAGTCTGCGGGCCACCCAGTTCCCCTCCAATCTCGGGCCGGCGGCGGTACATGAGGACGGCAATACAGATGAAGGCAAAGATGGTGAAAACGGTGACAGAGAATGCCAGCGTGCCGGGGTCCACTCTGAAATACTGGCCATGTGCCTGGTGAAATATGGCAGCGATGGACCAGGCCAATCCAATGCCCAGAAAGACGTTCACAGCGTTGCTGCCCGTCACATTGCCGATGGAGGCATCAGCATACTGATCCTGGATGGCTGCCACCTTACTAGCGAATGTGTCTGAAAAGAAAGAACAAAATATTGTCAGGCTGCAAAAAATAGGCATCAATAAATGGATGATTCTTGTGTGAATCATTGTATGAAACCTGTAAAAAAAAAAACATGTCCAGCTTGTATTTTGCCGGAAATGACAAATAACATAAGAATAAGAAGTTTTAGGACCATTAAAGATTTGCATTGTTGAGCATTTGCTTTTTCGAGACAGTTAAACACATTTTCTCTTTAAATTTCCAGTATTGTAAAAAAGTTGAATGAAATGAATAAATTTATATATATTTTACATTATTATATATTATATTTTAATAAGATTATTCAATTTATTTAATTATTTTTAAGATTATAAAAAAAAAAAAAAAAAATTATATATATATAATGCTGTTTTAAATATTCAAAACCATTAAAAGTTAGGGGTTGGTAAGATTTTTAAATGTTTTTAAAAGAAACCTCACCAATACTGCTTTTATTTGGGAAGAAAATAGTCTTGTTGTAAGAAAAAAAAATTCAATAAAAAAGTTTTTTTTAATATATTAATATAACTATTTTAATATAATATAAAATGTAATTTATTTTTAATATAGCAAAGCTGAATTTTCAACCAACATTACTAGTATTCCTTAGCATCACAAGATCCTTCAGAAATAACTCTAGTATGCAGCTTTGCTGCTCACTGACCTCAAACTAGTAGTGTCTGTGCGTGTGTCTCATATATATATATATATATATATATATATATATATATATATATATATATATATATTTACTTCATAGAATAAAATAAAAATATGCATTGCTACGGACCATTAAAGTAATGAGAATTTGGGGAGAAAATGTGCTTAACTTTCATGAAATGGAATGTCATAATTCACAAGATCAAAAATTTTTTCTTGAATTAAAATATACTTTATTTTAAATTGATTTGATGGTGAAATGCGACTTAAACATGTTATGAAGTACCTGGAACCGAGGTTCCCAGCGCCACAAACACAACTGCAGTTACAGAGTCTTTCAGGCCAATAGTGCATCCAAAATGGGATGCCAGGTCTCCAATGAATGCAGTGAGGATGCCAATCACGACGATGGACACAATGAAACATGCCCAGCCGTTCCAGTAATCAGTGGGTGGCACAAACGCAAACAGAACCTTCCAGAACACAGTCAGGAAGTGCATGAAGTAGTCAAAGCAAGATGGCATTTTTTCTTCCCCACACTCATTGTCATCATCGTCCCCTTAGGAGGAGGAAAAAAGAGAGGAGATTTGAATTATGGATTGGTTTGTTTGTTTTCTGTGAAGATACAGACTGTCCTTTTACTCCAGGGAACATCAGTATGCATATCACTGTTACACAGAATCACTGACACCATTCCATCTTATAAATCAGACGAGTCATAACCAGAATATCATGAACCTCGGAGGACTGGAAGTCCAGTACCATTTGTGACCTGGACCACAAAACCTTAAGTCTCAAGGCACTGGGGTACATTTTTAGCAATAGCCAAAAAAAAAAAAAACCCTCTATGGGTTAAAATGATTGATTTTTTTTTTATGCCAAAAATCATTATGATATTAAGTGAAGATCATGTTCCATGAAGATATTTTGTAAATTTCCTACCGTGGATATATCAAAACGTAATTTTTGATTAGTAATATGCATTGCTAAGGACATCATTTGGATAACTTTAAAGGGGATTTTCTCAATATTTAGATTTTCTTTCACCCTCAGATTTCAGATTTTCAAATAGTTGTGTCTCGGCCAAATATTGTCTAAATCTAACAAACCATACATTAGTGGAAAGCTTATTTTATTATTTTATTCAGATTTGAGATAATGTATAAATCTCAATTTCGAAAAATTTTAACATAACAAGTTGGTCCAGGGTCTTGTTTTTCACCAAGTATCACACTTCTTAAAACATATCAAATAAGTCATAAATTAAAAGATTTATTTAAAGAAGAAAAAAAAAAAAAAAAAAAAAAGTATTGTGCAGCCCTGCTCATTCCAGGTAACTATTTAAATAATAAAGGGAGGAACAGTAAGAGGCGGTGCTATATTGTGAATTGTAAAGGGCATTATGAGATGCATTAATAGATTACTAAACTATTGCTAAATGCTTTGTCAACATTTATACTGGCCCTGGTACAAAAACCATTATAAATTATTTTAATTGATTTAGAAAATAACAATAATAATTTTTAAATGAATTTAAAATTATAATACAATATTTACATTAATTTTATATACTCATAACGATGTAAACAACATTTCGCATCATTCATATTACTATAAAAATACATTATGTATTTTATAAAAAATATAATTGTTACTGTTATGTAAGACAAAGACAATTAATTACTATTTTAAAAATAATTAATAATTAATTTAATATTTTGGATTATAATGTGTTTACTTAACACTTATTCATTTAATATTTAACAAAATGTAGTAATAATGAATTGTAATTAATTGAAATGTATAATTCTATATTTATATTTATTTTACATTTATATTTCTATATTTACTAAAATATTTTAAACAAAACTTTTTTATTATTTATTTGACCACTTTTTAAATATTCACAAGTTTTTGATATAATATTATACAAGGTTTTTTGTTTATAATATTTACAATTATAGGTTTTCCACAACATTTTTGTTCTTAAAAAAAAATATATAAAAAATTATTTTACATAATACAGTGTCATCATAACAAAGGAAGTTCATTTTGGACCAAAGGAGCACTGCAGATTAAGGTATAGCGCACTGTAAACCTAATGTCTAATTACGAGAAATATTCCCCAGGAGTTTAGATTATAATCTCCCTCCCACTCTCTCCTCTCGGCTCAGGCTGCACTAACAAGCTCAACTTCAGTCAGGCCTGTCAGAATGAGTGCTAGTGTATGTGTGGGACTGCATGTGCATGTGTGGCAAAAGATATAGAGTCACCCAGTTTTGAGTCCACACAATCCTTATTAATCTGCTGCGCTACATGATAAAAGACACTTCAAAACTGTGTGGACTGAGGGTGAAATCAAAAGGCCTTGACATTTTAGAGATGAGAATGGCTCTGGCCTGTGTTGGTTATGCTCACAGTAAGCTTGACTGACAGCAGAAGAATTATGGGTAAAAAAAAAATCCCAAAAGAAACCCATTTGATGTTTTTTTTGTCCCCTTGTTAAAGACATGAGTTACATAGACTTAATAAAATCTTTGAAAATATAAAAAACATAATACATTTTTAAAGAAAAGAGTACAAAAATGTAAAAATAGAATTATACATTTCAAATATTATTTATTTATTGGTTTGTTTGTTTTGCTGGAGCTTATGTGAAGTATCTATCAATTCCATAGAATATTATTGTCCCTGAAACTTTTTGTATCTTTGTAGGAGCTAAAAGTAATACATTCTAAAACAAACTGGATCCAAATTGTAGATGTGACAAAAATATTTACAATGCACATAGAAGCTATGCATACTTTCATAATGTGATATATTTACAAATAAAACGATGCAAAAAGGAAAAAAAGTAAGAGGATTGTATCCACTAGGTTTTTATGACAGAGAAAGGAGGGAAAATAATAAATATTCAAGATTATGAAGACAATCAGAATCAATATTAAGACGCCATGAATGCAACACTATTTGTTTCCTACTCAACACTGAGATAAACTGGTTCTTACCCAACTTTATACTGAGGGCTGTTTGCTCTTGAGGGGAAAAAAAAGCTAATTATGATTATCTTCTCTCTCCGGCGCGCTATGATTGACACTCAGTAGAGCCAATTTTGTTAGTTGATGAAATATTTAAATGCACTTCAGTCTGGATAGGCAGGCATTCAACTCCAACACATTTTAAATTGCAATGGTGGTCTAATCAAAGATATGTGGCCAAATTAGTGCAGTGATTGAGCAGCAATTAGAACGAGTCTTTCAGAGATGAAACAGCAAAACTCCCTTCATTTCTAGCATTCCAACTGTCGAATCTGTCATGTCAAGACTGTGCTGGATTGTGCAATGATTGTGTTTACAGTATGTAGAGACTTAATGGAAAATCTGACAGCATTTTTTCAGTGACTCACCTGAGCTGACAGTAATGGCTTCTACAAACTGGTCTCTCCAACTGTTAGTACCAACCAAAAGGGCCAAGTTGGTTTTCTTTATGAGTTTGTCGACTGTGCTCTGGAACGGGATTAAAATCAATACAACAATTTTAACAATACTTCTAATGGTAAAATTTTACAAAGTCTCATTTGTTTACATTACATTACACCTTACGTCATCTCAAACCTGTATGACTGACACTCTTACATGAAACGCAAAGGTAAACAGTTCTATGCTTTTTGGCATACAATGAAAGGGATTCCAAAACAACATAAAAATTGCTTGAATTTGTGCCTGTTCCTTTCAGATATTTCTCTAAGACTTCACAAACTAAGCAACGGCATTCAAACTGAAAATCACTCTGATATGGCAGATTTATCAGATTAGGAAAAAGATTTCTGAATAAAGGTTTTCCTCAACTGCAGCCAGTGAGAAACCTGCCAGCCTGAACACAAAATCTTAAACTTTATAATTCTGTGCAATTCAATCAAATCTTCAGGATACGAGGAAATCATTTCGCTTGAGGCCACGCAAATTAATCTGACAGACATGATGAAAACTAATAAACCCTCTGACGCACAGAGGCAGTGCAGGAGAGACGCGCTGAATTAGAGATGGAAAACGGACACTGTTAACAGTCTGAAAGGTTGCGGTAATAACTCTGCCCATGTCTGCTGTATCTGAAGAGCAATTAAAGGTTGAATCATCTCCAACTGTCTACTTGAACAGGACAGGATACCATCGCTCATGTCCAGATTCTCTGTCATCCCACATTCACCTTTAAGGGCTTCTAAGCCCTCATTTATGCTTAAAATGTCATCACTCAA
This sequence comes from Carassius carassius, assembly GCF_963082965.1. Classification (NCBI taxonomy): domain Eukaryota; kingdom Metazoa; phylum Chordata; class Actinopteri; order Cypriniformes; family Cyprinidae; genus Carassius; species Carassius carassius. The sequence goes on from NC_081792.1 coordinate 22,209,924, forward strand.
CCTTAAAGTAAATGCGTGTGTGAACATAGATGGGTGTCTGAATGTATTTTTCATGACAGATTCCTCATGAACAGAAAAGGTACCTTAAACTCATAGGACTCCTCAATGATTACTTCAAGTTTCACATGTTCACCCAGTGTCGGGCGACCCATCTCAGCAATACGTCTCTCATCCTTCTCTTTCTTTGTAAGGTTCTCCTCTTCCCCGTCCTCTGAGAGAGACAGACAAAGCAAGAGAGGTACAGCAAATTTGATGGAAAAAGACAAAACAAAACTATGGGAAATGCATTAGGATGACATTTTTCTAATTGTTGGGTAACTATTACTTTAAGACACCACTATAAAAGTCTATCAGCATATTGCATTGATTGAAAACACTTTTCATATGATTAAATGCATGCATTTAGCATTCAATAGCCCTTGCATGCTAGACTCTCACAATTGTTTTATGGTAAATGATGTTTAGCTAATTGGCTCAATCATGCATACATGATAAGAGATCACACATAGTGACAAAAGAGAGACTGATTTAATGAAATGAAAGAGAAAAGGATGAACAGGAGAGGGATACCGGTGATGCTGATAATGGTGGAGGGGATCGGTTTGTCTCTACCCTGCACTTTCCGGTACACATCCCTGCCTGATGAGCCCAAACACATTCATTGAACAGAGTTACCACAGATGCTAACAGATCTACGGAGCTTTATTTATAATAGTGCACAACTAAATAAAGCTTTATAAAGCAGATGATGGCAATTTCAATTATCACTTGAGAGAACAGAGCAAATATGTATAGCCTCTTTGATATACAGATATAACAGTGCATATATTAAGCATATTCAAAAAACAAACAGAAATAACAGCAATAGGACCTCAGTGTAAAGCAGTTTTATGCATTCAATTACACAGTATGATTAAATATATTCATATTTATAGTGTGAAAAATAATTAATTGAGATTAAATTAAATATTTGTATTTAAAAAAAAAAAGGTAGTCAAAAGGTCATAAAAATGTGACAGGTCATAAAGGCTATAATTAAGATAATGAAAGCTCTGATTATAAAATAATTATTAGCAAACTGCAGTTTAAAATGGTTTTACATGACACCAAACAATGTCAATGTTCAATTCCTATGATTGACATATGCTATTTTTAGAATGATTCTTCTCTCAGTGATGAAACTTTCCAGCAACAGGCACTCATTCGACACAGTATTCAAAGTGTAAATGTTCTTTGAGAATCAGTGTGCATGCTGCCACGGTTGAGCGAGATTGACAAGACAGTTACGAAAGCACTGACACACTATCCTAAGGCAGACTAGCTATGCATTCTCATTAGGAACCAGCCCCTTTGCCTTTGGGAATAATTCCAATGATAGTTACTGAATAGGTGACAGTGGGTTGTGTTGTTGCCCATCACACAATGTCTTTGTGAAACTTTGCGGCATGCAGCAAATGTGGCATTTGGAAACAATCACCATGTTCTAGCAAGTTCAGGGCACTGTGACGGAAATAAATCTTAACTTTGGAAACTACCGTATTTTCGGACTATAAGTCGCATCTGAGTATAAGTCGCATCAGTCCAAAAATACGTCATGATGAGGAAAAAACATATAAGTCGCACTGGACTATAAGTCACATTTATTTAGAACCAAGAGAAAACATTACAGTCTACAGCCGCGAGAGGGCGCTCTATGTTTTCAGTTGTAGACTACAGGAGCACTGAGCAGCATAGAGCGCCCTCTCGCGGCTGTAGACGGCAATGTTTTCTCTTGGTTCATTTCTCTCGGTTCATGTCAAATTAATTTTGATAGTCGCACCTGACTATAAGTCGCAGGACCAGCCAAACTATGAAAAAAAGTGTGACTTATAGTCCGGAAAATACGGTAGTGCTGTGTACACAACTTGACAATGAGACCGTAAACATTTTCAAATGAGTACACAGGTAAGTTAGTTTCAGAAATTGAATTTAACATGTTTGATAGTCATTAGAGACATGGACTGTGTCTTAAAAATATTGATAATTTTGAAGACGTTTGTTTGTTTTTAGTTTGGTGATTGGTTGGACAGGCCAAGCACTGCACAGACAAACACTGACTAACAGACAGTCAATAGATTACAATATGTCCCTTCTCAGACATTCAATGACCGACAAACACTGATTCATCATGTTCAATCAGCGTTAACGAGCTCCAGCAGACACTAGCAGGGGGAACACAGTGATCAGACAAAACCGGACAAAATGTCTGAATAAAAATAGTGTCTGATGGAGTGGTTATAAAAAGTAAAAAAAAAATTCTTTATTAATGAGTAATTACGTATCATTTTAAATGATTTATTAATTATAAACTTATAACATTTAAAATAATGGTCTAAGATTATTGGGTCTAAGATCCAAGATGGCGCCGCACATGGCTGCTTCAGTGCTTGGCTCTCCACTGTTTTTGTTCGTTTTTCCTGTTTTTTGTTTAACAAACACGATCAGTTTCACCAGGGATGAACTGCTGAACATTCGGCAGAACACACCACATGATATTTTTCCGGATTTCTATTATACAGACGTTTTACTGAACATTGTTATCGGAGGAGCAGCGGCGCTGATCAAGCGCTTCAAGACGCGCAGACGGGGAAAGCGAGCGGGAGCGCTCGTCAGACTCAGGAAGCGCGGATTTCGAACGCCGTTGCCTAGCATCCATCTCGCAAATCTCCGCTCTCTACCCAACAAAACGGACGAACTCCTTCTGCTCTCTCGGACAAATAAGGATTTCTCTCACTCTGCTGCTCTGTGTTTCACGGAAACCTGGCTGAATGACGCCATACCGGACAGCGCACTCCATCTGCCGGGCTTTCAGCTGTTCAGAGCGGACCGCGAAGCAGAATCAACGGGGAAATCGCGCGGCTGCGGGACATGCTTTTACATCAATGAACGGTGGTGTACAGATGTAACTGTATTAAAGAAGATGTGCTGTCCTGGTCTAGAAACGCAGTTTATCAACTGCAAGCCGTTCTATTCGCCGCGGGAGTTTCACTCGTTCATTCTGGTTAGTGTTTACATCCCTCCTCAAGCGCAAGTAAGTCTGGCTTTACAGAAACTCGCTGATCAGATCACAGACACAGAACAACAACACCCGGACTCTGTTTTAATCATTCTTGGGGACTTTAATAAAGCCAATCTCTCCCGTGAACTGCCAAAATACAGACAGCATGTTACCTGTCCCACCAGAGACAGTAATATACTGGATCACTGTTACACCACAATAAAGGATGCATATCACTCTGTTCCACGAGCAGCTTTGGGACGTTCTGATCACTGTCTGGTTCATCTTATACCGACCTACAAGCAGAAACTTAAATCTGCTAAACCTGTAGTAAAGACTGTGAAGAGATGGACCAGCGAAACAGAGCAGGATTTACAATCTTGTTTTGACATCACAGACTGGAGCGTTTTTGAAGCTGCTACCACCGATCTGGACGAACTCACAGAGACCGTAACATCCTATATTAGTTTCTGTGAGGATATATGCATTCCTACCAGGACTTATTTAACATTCAACAATGATAAGCCATGGTTTACAGTAAAACTCAGACACCTTCGTCAGGCCAAAGAGGATGCCTACAGAAATGGGGACAGGGTCTTGTACAATCAGGCCAGGAACACACTGAACAAAGAGATTAGAGCGGCTAAAAAGACCTACGCTAAAAAGTTGGAAGACCAGTTTACTTCCAGCGACTCTACTTCAGTTTGGAGAGGACTGAGAGCCATCACAAACTACAAGACACCATCCCCTTGCACTGAGGCTAATCAACGACTTGCTAACGACCTGAATGAGTTTTATTGTAGATTTGAAACCCCCAACACCCACTCTGACCATCTCCCTACACAACCATTAACACCTCCTGCAATCCCCCTCTCCATACCTCCTGCTCTTCAAATCTGTGAAGATGATGTGCGCCAGGTCTTCAAGAAAAACAAAAGAAGAAAAGCACCAGGCCCAGATGGCGTTACACCAGCCTGTCTGAAAACCTGTGCTGACCAGCTGGCCCCCATCTTTTCACAGATCTTCAACAGATCTCTGGAGTTGTGTGAAGTGCCTTCCTGCTTCAAATGCTCAACCATAATCCCCATTCCAAAGAAACCCAAGATAACAGGACTTAACGACTACAGACCTGTGGCTCTTACGTCTGTCGTCATGAAGTCGTTTGAAAAACTGGTTCTGGCTTATCTGAAGGACATCACTGGACCCTTACTGGACCCCCTGCAGTTTGCGTACAGAGCAAACAGGTCCGTGGATGATGCAATCAACATGGCATTGCACTTCATCCTGCAACATCTGGACAAAACAGGGACTTATGTGAGGATCCTGTTTGTGGACTTTAGTTCGGCTTTCAACACCATCATCCCAACAACCCTCCAGACCAAACTGACCCAGCTCTCTGTTCCTAGCTCTATCTGTCAGTGGATCACCAGCTTTCTGACAGATAGGCAACAGTTAGTGAGACTGGGGAAATTCATGTCAAACAGCTGCTCCACCAACACTGGTGCCCCTCAGGGATGTGTTCTCTCCCCTCTGCTCTTCTCCCTGTACACCAACGACTGCACCTCTAAAGACCCCTCTGTCAAGCTCCTGAAGTTTGCAGACGACACTACAGTCATCGGCCTCATCCAGGACGGTGACGAGTCTGCTTACAGACAGGAGGTTGAGCAGCTGGCTGTCTGGTGCAGTCTTAACAACCTGGAGCTGAACACGCTCAAAACAGTGGAGATGACCGTGGACTTTAGGAGAAACCCCCCTGCACTTTCCCCACTCACCATCATGAACAGCACTGTGACTGCAGTGGAGTCATTCAGATTCCTGGGAACCACCATCTCTCAGGACCTGAAGTGGGACAATCACATTGGCTCCATTGTGAAAAAAGCCCAACAAAGGTTGTGCTTCCTTCGCCAGCTGAGGAAGTTTAACCTGCCACAGGAGCTGCTGAAACAGTTCTACTCAGCCGTCATTGAGTCAGTCCTGTGTACTTCAATTACTGTCTGGTTTGGTTCAGCTACAAAATCAGATATCAGAAGACTACAGAGAACTGTTCGGACTGCTGAAAGGATTATTGGTGCTCCCCTGCCCACCCTCCAAGAACTGTACACATCCAGAGTGAGGAAAAGGACTCAGAAAATCACTCTGGATCCCCCACATCCAAGTCACCCCATCTTTGAACTTTTGCCATCTGGCCGGCGCCTCAGAGCCGCAAATACAAGAACAGCAAGGCACAAGAATAGTTTCTTCCCCCAGGCAATCTACCTCATGAACAGTTAAATGTTTCCCACTTAAACTTATGCAAAAATGTGCAATATCCTTATATTTATTTGTTACCCCTCCATCCTAGAACATTCCTGCATCTCACTCAATCCTATTCCATTATCATTTATAGCACAATTGTTTATACACTTATTTATTTGCCAATTTGTAAATCTCCTGTAAATTTTTTTTTTTTTTGTCTGTGTGTTGTTGTCTCTGTTTACTGGAAGCTTATGTCACTAAAACAAATTCCTTGTATGCGCAAGCATACTTGGCAATAAAGCTCTTTCTGATTCTGATTCTGATAAATGCATTTATAATCAATGTAAATTTTGATTCAATATCATTTTCAGACAGCCAAAAACTATAAATTATTTTATAAATGATTTATTAAACAAAATAATTGTAATTACTTATTTGATAAATATTTATAATTTATAGTAAAGTTATATATACATTATACATTTTCTACCCACTTTACACACTGAAAAACAAGCACTGTAATCTTTTTTTTTTTTTTTTTTGCCAGTTTATATATCAATATCTTTTTTTCAGACACAGCCATGACAAGCAAACCCATGTGAACTGTTTTTGATTTGAAGGTTACAAAGCAATTTTGAAACTTAGAATCTTAGCAAATGAGCCTATCAGGCAAAGACACTAAGCCACTAGTTTACATAGTGTGACAAACAAAGGCTCCAGTTCACCATCAGGCAAACCAGTTACTAAACACACAGTGTTATATTTAGGTTTCAGCTCGGTGAAAGTTAAAATATTATCTCTTACCATAAAGCTTCATATCTATCAAAGAAAAAAAATGACAATCAAAAAAACTGAAAGAATTCATTTCCTTGGTTAAGAGTAGCAAGTTAGCTGTAGCTGGTGATGAGTTAGCTAAGCAGTGATATATTACTATACCTGTCTTCACGAATCCACCTAAAATCATAAAAAACAGCAAAAATGAAATCACTCTTTGTTCCTTTCATGTTATAAAAGACTGGTTTTAGTAATGACAGAAAACGATGCTGGTATTGGCCTAAATTAATATGGAAATAAACGTTAGCATAATTTGATTATTGGCTATGACCAGCACCAAGACAACATAACTGGCATGGAAGTCAATTGGCAACCAGCTTGGAAAATGGTCTGCTCTTTTATAGCATAAATAGTGAAAAATGTACCAGATTGATGGATATTAGAAAATCTTATCAGTGTCAGCAGACAATGTTTGACAAATTTTGAACAAAGAGCTTATACATAATAACAAATAAACATCTGCATCATCATGTGATGAGATGAACATTTTTAAAGTGATTCACAGAAATAAAGAGCAGGGGGAAAATGAGACAGCTTACCACATTCATGCAGCAACATAGCTGATGTAGACAAATGAAAGACAGAAAGGACAAAAAGAGACAAGAAAAAATGGAGATAAGGAAAAAGCAAAATGATTATGAATGAGCAAACAGAGTACCACAGACAGGATTGGTGTGCAATAAGATTGTGTTTCTAAAATTATGAATACAAACTGCTTTATACTCCATTATGATCTATACATTGAAAAGTAGTGATTTTTAAAGTGTTTTTAGTAAAGAAGTCTTTATGTTCAACAGGGGTGGACTTTTAATCGAATAACACAGAATTCTGTAAAAACTGTAATATTATGAAATATATATATTGTTATCAATGTTGTGCTGGTTATTTTTGTGGAAATTCAGATTTTTTTTCAGGAGTCTATTATAAATAGAAATATCAAAAGAACAGCATTTAATTGAAATGGAGATCTTGTGCAAGCCTTAACTGCCACGTTTGATACATTTAATTTAGAAAAAAAAATTTAAAAAAATCAAAAAAAAAAAAATCTGAAATGTCAAAAATTTGTATGAAGTCAACAAAAATTGAACATCATATTGTTGAATCAATGAAATCTCACAGGCTCTGGAATATGGCAAGAAACCCATATATCTGCTGCTCATTATGGTTCAATTGTCCTTATCTCATCCTGGCCTGAAGGAATGGTCCCTGCAGCTTTAGTCCTGGCAAGAGTTCTCACATTTAAGGGGCCTATTAAAATTATGCCTATTCTCTGAGAGAGCTCTTAACCTTTGGCCAGGAGGAAACATAGCGGATAAATCCACTGAAATTGAACAGCAAGAAGGAAGAAAACTGTATTTTCTGCAACAGTAGAACGAAAGTAAAGGATCAACTTTGAAGGAGGAGCGGAGGAAGGGAAAGACAGAAGCCAGAATAAAGGGCAGCTGCAGAGAAAGAAAAAGGCTTGTTTCTTTCCTATCTTTCACCTGTCCATCCCCTCCTCCTCCATTCTGGTTCCTGCAGCTCTATGAAGAAGTTTGCATGCTTGTCATACTCCTCATGGTCAAGAATTTTTACCTTTATGGTCTTCCTGTGGGGGGAACATAAAATCACATTTGAGGTATGACATGTGCTTGTGTTTGATTTTAGGACCATCAGATGCTTCTAAACAGCAAATAAATGAGCCCATTAAATTGATAAATAATTATGATACAAGACTCTCTTTTCTTATTTGCGTCATTATCAATTTTGCTGTGCAGAAATTACTATGCATCCTGCTCTTCAGAAGTCAATAACTGGATAGAATCTAATCAAATTTTGGGTCACAAAAGGCCATTGAGATAAAAGATTTTGTGACAAGATGTTATTTTTAGTATACGTTAGGTCTAGAGATGTTGTGGGTGGATTATCAGCCAGCTAACAGTGTTTCTTTGCCCTGCTGGATTTGCACATTATTAACACTTCCAGTTCAGCCCAGAAGAAGGCAGCACACCGAGGCTGTGACCAGGGGAAGACAACGTCCCACCTTTTCTTTCACTCATTTCCACCAATTGTGGCTCTCCAATCTCCAGGAAGAAGTTCTTATTCTTTTCATACTCCTCGTCATCGATTATACTGATCTGAATAGTTTTGCTGAAAGAGAAAGAGAGAAAGAAAAAGAGCACAAGTTTGCAGACATGAGAGAGGCACAAGGAAAGGAAAAGTGTGGATGAAAAAAAGTAAAAGCAAAATGAAAGAATATGGACAATGACAATGTCGTAAGCATCATAAAAAGTTACCGAAATGTTAACATCTAAGGAACCGCACACTCTATAAAATAAAACTGTCACCATTATTTCTTTTGTTGTTGTTGAACACAACAGGAGCAGTTGTGCAGGATATCTTCAATGTTATTTTATCTACAATGTAAGGAAGCAACACACACACACACACACACACACACAGTGCATATAGAAAAAAAAAATCACCCCCTTTTATACAGTATCTTTCACTTGGATAAGTTGCAAATATAACTGGATAAAACAAAAACTGGGTCAGTCCTTATTTCAGGCTGCAAAGCAACAAAACTATATTATTTTAAATGGGAGGGGGTGATTATTTTCTAAACCCAGTGTGTGTGTGTGTGTATATGTATGTGTGTGTGTGTGTGTGTGTGTGTGTGTGTGTGTGTGTGTGTGTGTGTGTGTGTGTGTGTGTGTGTAAATATATTTACAACTAAAATTAAATTAGGACTAAATTACTACATCTTTTTCATTTTGGTGTGATCTATACTCGTACGGAGCCCCGCACATGCAATGCAGGAAAAAAATATTAGACTAAATCGTGTGCAAGATTTACTAATTCGTTCCCTCAATGTACTAAAACACGATTACTATTGCATTCCCTCGTTTTACGATTTCGTTCACTCGATTTATAAATTGTGTGCACGATTTTCTAATTTGTTCGCTCGATTTGCTAAGTCATGCGCACGATTTAGCAAATCGAAGGAACGCAATAGTAAATTGAGGGAACGCAATAGTAATCGTGTGCACGTTTTAGTACATTGTGTGGCGGGAGGAGCACAAGACAGACACAGTGGGCGTGGCGTCAGGCATCGGAAAGGCTTTTTTTTTTTTAAATTAAATCAAATAAAACAGGGGATAAAGGTGGCCAAAGGGAAAGAGTGTCCAAAATAAACAGGGAATCTGGGGTCCTCGTCGTGCTGCGGGGTCCGTGTGGGTCGGGCAGTGTTCATGGAGGATGGGTCCAGGTAAGGGGCGGAGTCCGTCGACCGCATGCGCTCCCCTCTTCTGTCCGGGGCGCGAGGGGCGGCGGCTTCCTCTAGCGGCTGCATCACTCTCGTTGGCCGCGGCGCTGGCAGGGGATGGACGGTCCGGCATCCTGGCCCGACGGCCGTGTAAACGGGTGCGGTTCCCATCCGGATCGCGGGTCCGGCAGCTCACGTCTCTAGTGGCGCGGGAGTCCCTCAACGCACCCTTCCTGGACCCACGAGAACACCAGCGTGCATGCACGGGGAAGAGACCGGTCTCCCGAGGAGAGGCGCGTTGGGCTTTTAAACAGCGGCGGTGATGAGGCTACATTTACTTCAGGTGTGCCCCATCACACGCCGCCAGCCCTGACTCGTCCAGCGCCCCTCCTCTCACACACCCACTCCAGCTGGGAGCCTGGTGAAGGGCGGCGATTTAGGACGGGGTGCCGGTGACAATCAGGGAGGAGGCAGCTGACTCGTCACAATTGAGGGAACGAATTAGTAAATCGTGTGCACAATTTATTTATTTTTTCTTGCATGTCATGTGCGGGGCTCCGTAATCCTTGTAGTTTTTTTGTTTGATGGTTTATTTTTAAAATTGGAATTTTATGAGTAATTAGAGAAAACAATATAAGATTTATTCCCTGAAGGAAATGGAAAAATCTCTTTGACAAATCGTGGTCATTCTGGATGAACTGTTTATCTGCACATGCTGCACGTTAACTGTCTATCCATTGAATGTTTTACATGTTCACACTCATATAGAGTGGCATACTGTACATCATCACATAACGTGAGTCGAAGCCAATTGAAAAATGATCTGCAATCACAGTTGTGTTTACTGTAATATGCTGGTCTAAAAGCCCTTCAAGTGCTTCTGTCTGGTTTTGAGAATAATACAACAACTGGCTCTTCCTCCAGCTCCCTTTATTGTAACTTCTTAAAAAATATAATCAATTTACTTAAACCATTACACAACGCTTTGTAACAAGCTACTACTACTAATAAATAGTAATAATAATAATAAAAAAATAATAATAATAATACAAAAAAATAATAAAAATTAAAAAAATAAATAAATGAAAAATAAAAAAGAATCATATAGGTCAACAATGTTAAGCCAAGAACAGCCAACTTAATGGAACATGCTTCATTTCTCCAAATCGGTTCCAATCAAGAAACAAACTCAATTCCTTTAGTAAGAAGGGTTTGTCTGATGGACATATTTCTGCTATATTTCACAAACAAATCAAGCAGAATGTTCTTTTTTTTCATCCAGAAATTGGTTAAAATAAGCCAATCAGATTGCATCTGCCAGTTTCAGCCAGCTCTTGTTATTTGTCCGTGCAATGTGCCATGTGTGTGTCATCTAAGGCTGAAACTGCGACAGAACAGACAGAAAGCTAAAACATTTCCCTTAAAAAAAAAACTCTCTACCTTCATCCAGGCATGTGCTCAAAATAAATCCTTCCTCCTGTCTGTGGGTATATAAGCTCCACTTGTCACAATGTCCTGAATTTTTCTGCCACCAGCACACCTCTGCTATAGACAACAACACAGATACTGAAACAAGTGGGTGATTCTGTGAAATGGATGGCTTTTTTCAGTCTGTTAAGGTGATTTTAAACATTCTATAAGGCATGTAATGTGTTGAACTGTTAATAAATTTCATCTTAAGCTAAATAAATACATTTGATATATGCTAGCATATAATTAGGCATTCAGAATGTTGATAGTTTAACACTTTAATTAGATATTACAAGCCTGAAACTACAAAGTGCTTAAAACATTCAGTTTTCAATGGTTTGATATACAAAATCACAGTAAATTGAAAATTTAAGATTATAATAAGATTAAACCATTAATCTCACTGCCAATTAGTATTATTTTATGAGGTGGCTTATTTGTACAAATTTATACAAATTAGCCACACAAATTACGAATTGAACAAAACATAAAAAAGTCATAATAGAGGACACTAATTTGTCCTTAAAGAGTTTTGGAAAGGGTGAAAGGGTGATGGTGTCATTATTAACTATTATTCAGCGACTTTTCTTTTAACAATCATTTTTAATGAATGTTGTTTTCAAAATGTGCATATTTATTAGAGCCAGACAATGGATGAGGGTAAAAAGGGTAATTTCATAAAAATATGATCTAAAAGTGAATTTAAGTTATAAGAAAATGTCCACATTGACACATAGTAAATTCATCCACTAGTCACTGTTTACACATTTATATGTCAACACGAATAGCATTCGTTTTGTAAAATGTATGCCCCAGTATGCTTTAAACCAACCCCTAGCTAATCTAGAATACATTCTATAATATTTAATTTTATTAGGGACACAATTTTAATGAGTAAAGAGCAGACAGGTTGTTTTTTTCCACTCTGGTGCCAATAAGACTGTCCATCTGTCTTTCTGTGACTGACAGCCTGTAACTAAAACAACAGACTGATAAACTGTTACAAGAACAAAAAGGACAAATAGAAACAAAAGCCTTCAGATGGAAAAGAGCACAGTGCCACTATGTGTCAATGTGTACATAGAACAGGTTTATGTAAGGGTTTACAGGGCCTGATCCCAAAGACATACTGCACTGTGTTGTATTACAGCATTTTTAATGGGAAAGCCTGTGCAAAAATGGCAGACTGTCTGTTTACATAATTTACTAAATCCTAACACTATCTCTCTGTCAGATCAGGGGATGTTCACACACAATGCTACTTACATGTGAAATACGGTGTTTTTAAAAGTAACAGATTTTTTTTCTTCACTCTTATGTCCTGAAATTAAAAACAGCTCAGATGATTGTATCTCCCTTCTCCCCATTCGCCCTCTGATTCTAAAGAAAGCAACACAAGCATTCTATCAATTCATTTTATGGGCCAATCCATGGGACACCATTCATGTTTGATGATATCCAGAGGCTCTTCATCTACCACAGCAATGCTTACCAAATATGGAGAGCAATCTAATGTGAAGAGTGGTGGATACTTTCCTTATACATAATTTATTCTTACTTCCAGTTTGGATGCATAAATAATATGATATCATGTTTCTCTAATATAGGACAGGAAGAATTGTATAAACTTGTCAAATCATCAAAATGTATGCTAGACCCTATTCAATCTAAGCTACTAAAATAGGTGCTTCCAGAAGTCATAGATCCTCTTCTGAATATTAATAATTCACCAGTGTCTTTAGAATATGTACCTAAAAATTTCACATTGGCTGAGCCTTTCAAAAAACCTTTTAAAAAACTACAACTTGATCCTAGAGAATTAGTTAATTACAGACCGATCTCAAATCTTCCCTTTCTGTCAAAAATACTAAGGCAGTATTCTCTCAGCTATGCTTCTTCTTAGAGAGAATTGGTATCTGTGAGGATTTCCAGTCAGGATTTAGACCATATCACAGTACAGAGACTGCTCTCATCAGAGTTGTGACCTGATGACAAATTAACTGCTCTTTGAGTAGACTACAAAATTATGTTGGCATTAGTGGAATTGCATTGTCAAGGTTGAAATCTTACTTATCTGACATCATCAATTCGTAGCAGTAAATGACTATATATTGTTCACAAGTACAGTATGGAGTGCCACAAGGCTCAGTATTAGGACCACTGCTTTTGACACTTTACATGTTACCCTTGGGAGATACAGTATCATCAGGAAACATGGTGTTATGCTTACGATACTCTGTTCTATATTTCTTTGTGGCCCGATGAAACCTATAAATTAGAAAAACTAATAGAATGCATAGTTGCTAGAAAAAAACGGGATGTCTTGTAATTTCTTACTGCTAAATTCTGAAAAAAACTGAGGTTTTAATTATTGGATCAAATACTTTTGCATGTAGTCACCTAAAAAACTGTCTAACACTTGATGGCTGTTCTGTTAATTCTGTGTCATCAGTTAGGAACCATGTTTCTATGCTTCTAACAAGTGTAAAACTAAATTTTCCATCTTAAAAATTTAATTCCTAAAGTTAAATTATTGTAATGCTTTATTGGGTGGTTGCTCTGCACACTTAATAAACAAACTCCAACTGGTACAAAATGCAGCAGCTAGAGTTCTTACTAGAACCAGGAAGAATGACCACATAAGCCCGGTTCTGTCAACTCTGCACTGGCTCCCTATTGAACAACAAATACATTTTAAAATCTTGCTAATTACTTATAAAGTAATTGCGGGCGGCATATTCTTTTCCTATTTAGGGCCCAAACTCTGGAATAATCTACTTAGCGTTGTTCGGGAGGCGGACACACTCTGTTAGTTTAAATCTTGATTAAAGACCCATCTCTTTAACCTGGCATACACATAATACACTATTACATTTCTATCATTAAATCCATTAACCCTTTGAGCATTACGGTCCCACATATGGGATTTTTATTTCCGTGCCCCTGGGAGTACGGTCCCATATATGGAATTTAAATCGTTCGGTGATGTCGCATAACTGTCAAATTCTGCGGTTTCGCGGGTTGGCTGGCGCTGAGCCAGAGACGTGCACTGCTCTTGTTATATTATCACAACTATTCAGTGTTCTTACCACATAATGCTTATTTTAGGTTTCAGACATTTAAATACACATAAGTACTAGTAAAACAATACATTTAGAGTTTGAAAAATACACACATATGTCTATGAAAGCAACAATAACAATCTATTCAAATTTAATTTTCAGACGTTTTATTCATATCAGATACACATAGTATAACTAACTATAAACTTCACTATATTCTTCACCCAGTTCACCAGCCACTTATTACTTGTATTTCAGAAGTAATTAATGAATAAGAAATTTATGCTGTAAATCTGACTGACAGGACTCTCTGAACTTCAGCGTGAACAAACATGGCGGCGCCCATTGACAAGCCTGATGCGTCACCATGAAAACAGTAAGGGGAAACGTTCTAAAATTCGGTCGCCTTAAAAACTAAAAACTACCTCAACAGCCCTGAATGTCAGCAGAGACCATGTAAACTAGATGCGCCCCAGAGACTGATCCCCAGACCAAATCACCTCGACAGCCATCGGCACAAGACCACAGGAACCAGACAAGTCCTCTGCACCTGTGTTGCAGTCAGGAATTAAACTACACCATCCTGGTGTCATCTGGCCAGAAGAGAACTGGCCTCCCGACTGAGCCTGGTTCTCCAAAGGTTTTTTCTCCATTTCTGTCACTGATGGAGTTTTGGTTCCTTGCCACTGTCGCCTTTGACCTGCTTAGTTGGGGACACTTGACTGATTGCACAGACACTATTGGAAGAGAACTGAACTGCATGATGACATCACTGAATCATCAATGAACTGACTTTAGCTGGAAAAATTACTCTGTTATTGTCTTCTTGCATTATTGACAACTATTTTCCTGTTTAACACTGTAAAGCTGCTTTGACACAACCAGTATTGTATAAAGCGCTATACAAATAAAGGTGATTTGACTTGACTTGATGTCAGCAGCAAATATTACTTTAAATGCTAAAGTCAAAATAATGGCCTTTGGCTGTTGCTTTAATCAACAATGAGCTTTTTTCATACAAACAGACGATCAGATCCTATAATTACACAACTTGCATATACATGACACAGCAGGCATACATTTGAACTGTGTGTCATTGCAGTAAATTCATCAGATGGAAGTGATGTATAATCTGTACACAGGAAGCCAATTATATTTATTCTGACAACAAGGCATCAGTATGTCAGTTGAAGCATTAGAGCTGCATTGCTTATATTTACTCCAGTTATTCCGTTCAAAAGAAATTCCAAAAAAGACAACAGTGATCCAGATAAATTATAGAGAAAATACAGGACACTGTAGGATAAATGCAGATTTTAATGTTTAGAGTTTATTTATAATGCATAAAAACTTCAAAACACATAGTTATTTTTATTGTGATGAATTAATGCCTGAAGAAATATAGTCTATAATGAAAGATTACCAGATCTCAAAAGTCTTCTGAATAATTTTTTAAGAAGAGTCTGCAACATCTAAATGTTTCTTTTAGATAATTAAGTCAATATGGCACTTTTAATTAAAAGGTTAGTCTAATCCTCAGTGTTTCTACTCAAAACCCAAAAGGTATATTTTAATGCATCCTGACAGTAAAGTAAAAGTGTGGTTTTAAAAAAGCAAAATAAAAGGATATGTATAAACAAATTCTGCATTAATGCTCTGTTTAAGAAAAACAAAGATGTGGATGAGGCAAATTTAATATTTAATTTAATATTTAAAATTAGTGATAAAAAATAACTTTTATTTTTTTACGTTTTTATTTGCATCCAGCATTGAGCCCAGCATTGTTTAACCCAAAACAGGGTTACTGTCATTAACTGTCATTACTTGAAATAAAATAAACATTGAGTAAACTAAAATCTAAAAAAAGATAGGAAGGATTTTATTTCAGCTAGTTGCCTAAATAAAACAACAAAACTACTTACTAAAAAACTAACACTGCACTATTGAATAATCTGATTTCACAATTTGAATTAATTTAATGTAATTTATACACTATTTGTATGACATATGGACACAAGAAAACTCAATTTAATGCCATGAAGCTTTCTCATTAGGCTAATCAGCGCCAGCACTTTTTAAATCAGAAAGCCCCAGGCTCTTTACTCTCAGATGTTAACAGTGAGCTGGAATATTCATTAGCTGTTTTTCCTTGTCCATGGTTGAAGCCACACTACGAAGACCCATGGCTTAGTAAGCCTATTGATCTGATGTGATGTGTAAAGCAGGACTCATATGGGTCCCCACTGCTGTGTATTGTTATTATACCCAGGAAAAGACTGTTACTTTCCCTTCCAAGAGCTGTAATGGGATGAGATCCATTTGTCTGGCTGCCATGAAGTTTCTAGCGCTCTCTCTCCCTCCTTATCCTTATGGTTGATTATAATAGAAAGCCATCTGATCAGTGCTCATTCAGAGGCTGAAAGAACTGATTGAAAAATTATCACCCGTATTATAACCCAAAAGTTAATGGACCGGATTACACAAGCATGAAGGCTGCTTGTCAGACAAAAGTCGAGAACTACAGCACTGTGAAAGACACGAGATACAAGGAAACATGAGAAAGAGTCACAGAAATACAGAAATTGAACTGACAGCTTTATAGAAGCAGGATGAATCCATATTTATGATCTTGCCAGAGGCTTTTTAAGTGACTTCATGTAATATATTATATGGAATTTAATATTATAGTCACTCTGGATTCAATATTATAATCACATCCAAGCCATCTCCTTTTTGAACCGAACACCAGGACTGCCAGGCACAAGAAAAGTTTCTTCTCCCAGGCAATCTACCTCGTGAACAGTTCAATGTTCTCCCCTACTGTTAATCAAACCAGTGTTGCTATTGTTAATTAATAGTTAATAATTTTTTTTTTACAAAAACAAAAAAAAACAACATCAAACAAAAAAAAAAAAAAAACAGGGGTTGAAAGCTGTTGGGTGAGAGAAGACAAAATCCTCTATGGTTTCATGACACACATTTCGCTCAAAGCTAGCTGATCAGCTGTCCTGTAACTGAGTGACACGGCATTAAACAATGAGATTAGAGACAAGAGAGTGTTCTTTGGGACACATGAAGATAAGCACCTTTAAGTGTTCTACAACACCTGGGGCAAGCCACACTCACTCAAATACACACATACTAAAATTTATTTTCAAATCATAAGAAGTCTAATCCACTTATCCCGATATTAGACAACATTCATCCAGTATTATGCAGAAAACACAACTTATCCAGTAACATTCAAAATATGACCTCAAATGTCAGTTTTATTTAATTTCCCTCTTTATCATCAAAGCAACAGAAATAGATAATCTTCTGTTGACCTGACAACGTCGGTCTGTTCTCCCTCCTGGCGCAAACTGCAGACGGAGATTCAGGACTATGAGAGCAGCTGAGTTTGGGTCAGCTTCCCCTGGCAACAGAACTATATGCCCTGGGAATTGCTGTGGGCTCAAGCAGGACCTCCACTGAAGCAAAATCCCGGGCAGAGAATATCACAGGAAGCTCTTTTGATTGCACATACTGCAATGTCTTTCAAGAGTTGTTTATACGTTGCATTAAAATCAAATTATCAAATTTAACATTGTTTACTTAATAAATCTGCTGATCTGTTGTGTTTCTATATACATATATATATATATATATATATATATATATATATATATATATATATATATATATATATATATATATATAAATCTAAATTAATAAAAAATATTTGTCCAGCACAACATTATAATGTACTGTAAGAGAAACTGATATTTATTTTGAGATTTGCTAAAGGAAGTGTACTCACCCTCAGGCCATCCAATATGTAGATGAGTTTGTTTGTTCAACGGAACAGATTTGGAGAAAATTTTGCATTACATCACTTGCTCACCAATGGATTCTCTGCAGTGATGGGAGCCATCAGACTGAGAGTCCAAACATCTGATAAAAGGATCACAATAATCTACAAGTAACTTTTCCAACTGGAGAAAGAAATGGTTTGAAGTTAAAAAGGTCTAATGTGGATTTTAAAAAAAAGTATTCTTTTAATTATTTTTTAAGTGCAAGTTATTCAAGTTTTTAAAGTTTAACTTTAAAGGGCCATATTTTAACGATCTAAGCACATGATCTAAAGAGCATGGTATTTTAACGACGGGAAAAACGGTCAGCGCGCCTGGCGCATAGTCCAAAAGGGTTGTACCTATTCTAATAATGGTTCATGGGTGTGCTTTAGGTGTAACGTGCAATAAACCAATCCAAGTCTAATCTCCTATTCCCTTAAAGGAAATTTGGGCTTGCACCATGGTGGATTTGCAATGTACATGGCGGAATTTGCAAGAGCAAAGACTGAACGCTTCACCAGAGAGAAAAGGTTCTGCATGTGCACAAGCAGACCATCTACGGGGCACAATAATAATCTTTTACATTGTAATCCTTTCACTTTTTAATAATTGGCATGTTTGTGCGCTGCTATGCATCCCTGTGTGTACACACATTGTTCACCAGAGGTGGGTAGTAACGAGTTACATTTACTACGTTACATTTACTTGAGTAATTTTTTGGGGTAACTAATACTTTTCGGAGTATATTTAAAGATGGGTACTTTATACTCTTACTTGAGTAAATTTTTGGGGAAAAATCTGTACTTTTACTTCGTTACTGTGGGCGACGCTCCTCTCGTTACTTTATCTTAATGCAATAAATGTTATAAATGCTTCAGTTTATTCCAAACGCGCCGTCTACTTTTCTCTGGGCAATGAGCGATGCCCATTCGCGAATGATTCATTCTTTTGAGTCAATTCTGTTCAAAGGCTTGATCAAACCAATTGGCAAACGAGTGAATTGGTTCATGAATCAGTTTGAATGAGTCGTTCAGCTCCCTGCCGCACGCGCTGAGCGTCTGAAGTGGTTCACTCGGAGTTGTAACGTTTAAGAACATCAGCAGCGTTGAAAACGTGGCTGGAACTGCACTGAATTGAAAGCAAATCTGCAAAGGCTATTATTTGCTAGCGATGGAGATCCTTATTAGATGAACACCGCGTGTGCTGTCTACTGTTTAACAGGTAATAACTTGGGCTACATTCGATTACAGTACACGATACCACTGTGACATTAGTTTGTTGTACGTGTGGCTTATAACAGAGGGGAGTCAAGTTGAATACAGCTTCCAAAAGACAAAAAATAGCCGATTAAGATTTTATTAATTTTAATACAATCACACCGGTGCGAGTACGTTCAGCAAATCATATCATCATCTGCTAAATTCAGATCTGTGATCGCTTGCTGGCGCTGAGCCAGTGATAAATGCGTTTATACAGCACTGCGCATTATAACCAATCGCACATGATTCTTTTGAGCTTATTAAAGCATTGGCCAATCAGAGGCGTTCAGATGAGTCATCGCTAAAATGCCGGTGCTTCCTTCACTCGCTCACTGACTGGATACCTCTTTCTGGCGAATTCTCTCGTCAGAAACAACAAAGTGCAGATGTGTGTACGAATCTTTAATTAAGATATTGATTTCACAGTGTTAACAGTTTCAGTGATTTTAATTGGAGTTTCTGAGAGTGATTGAAATCTAGACTGTCAGTGAAAATTATTTTTAATAATGTAAATGTTATTTGCTCTCTTTCTGAACAATGAAAGATTAGTAGCAATATTTATATCACATTAACTTTCAATGTTAAATTCACATTTAATATAAAGTCAGTCGTATTAAAAATATGTTATGGCATGACACCTATATCTGTTACTTAAGTAAACAGACAGGGTTTTATAATAAATTACATAAATTGGAGTAAAGGCTGATGAAATATATACATTTATACACGCACACATACATTACATACATTTTATCTATATATCTAAATAAAAATAGGCTCAGTATATATGACCCAAAGTAACTAGTAACTAACTACTTGAGTAGATTTTTTATCCGATACTCTTTTACTCTTACTCAAGTAACTATTCAAGACTAGTACTTTTACTTTTACTTGAGTAAATATTTCTAGAAGTACTTTTACTTGAGTACAGTTTTTGGGTACTCTACCCACCTCTGTTGTTCACCCGCCTATAGGCGCATATTAATGACGCACTCAAATATATATATATATTGTTCCACTTTCCATTTCAGTTCATTTCCATTTGCAGTCAATTTTAGTTGCCTCAAAATAGCAACGCGCTTGAACACACCATTTTCACACCAGAAATGTGCGAAAATGCATTTGCTATTTAAACAACGTGGAGCAAGACGTGAAAATGATAACCGCGTCAGGCTGAAACTAGCAAAAAACAGTTACATCACGCCTGGCGCCACATTACACCAGGTGTATGGGCTCAAAGTGAGCATGAGATGACGACAGGTAATCCAAATGAAAAAAAAAAGGGGAAATGAGCATGCACAATTAAATATCCAGATATATATCCAAAATTGCACAATAACTATAAATAAATTAAAAATATATTTTTAAAGAAACAAATATATACAAAAAATAAAACAAAAATATGACTGACAAGAACAACATAAACACAAAAAACATAATTTTAAACATTGACATGAAGTCCACAAGCAACACTCTTGACAACGTCAAACTCGGCACAAAAGTACTCAAATCTAAATGTTATACTCTGAACAGGCAGCTACCAAAATCTGGCACATAAATTTGTCAAACCCTCTTATATCCCATCTGTCTGTGTAGGAAGAAAGAAATCAGCGTGTGCACAAGTTTTGGAGTCTATAATCTTCTCCAGGCCAATTTTTCAGAAAGAACTTCTGCCTGTGCTTGGGGACAAAATGACAGCAGGAAAAGAGTGTGAGACGAAATGTCATGCTTTCTTCTGCTTCAATCAACTGATGGATTTGAAGCATAAAACTGAGAAAATGGGACTCAGATTTGATTTACATTTTTTGATTAACATTGATTAACATTAATAGATTGTCACACCCGAGATGAAAATATGGAGTTATTTAACTGCTTAATGCATTAAAAACACATACATCACAGCCAGTCAGCCGTTGGATTTAGTCAGAAGTAATTTCTTTTTCAGCCTAAAGGACACTGCTGCAATGCCTTCTAATAGAATTTCACAAATGTGATAATTTTTTGGCATTTTATTATAATTTTTGGGGGGATGGGTGGGGTGGACAAGTATTATGTGGATTTTGAATTAATTTTCTCAAGGTGTACAATGGAAATATTCATAGTTGATATTTATGTAGGCATATATATATATATATATATATATATATATATATATATATGTGTGTGTGTGTGTATATATATAGGTACTGAACTTTATCTTCAGTATCCACCGTGCCATCCAATAGTTCCTCACCGTGAGAGTTAAGCATCCCACCATCCATTTCAATATCCGCCTTAGACTGGAGCTCCGGCACACCTTCAGTCTCGATGATCATTCCCCTTTAGGTACTGAACTACTGTGCTAGGTACCCCAACAGAAGGGTCCCAAAAAGTGGTACAGTATGGATCGCTATTTTTATACCATTCCCAGTTTCTGACAATGCAAACTGAAATAATAACTGCATACCACTCTACTGTACTGATCCGTACCAGTGGAAATGAGCCATTAGACTAATGCTGTAAGCATTTTTAGGAGAGGCAACACTTAAAATGTCCCTACTACCTGACAGATATCACAGAAATAGTCCTGAGATCATACCCGTCTTTGTGACCCCCCTGGACTCTGTAAGGAAGTAGATAGACGAAAAATAGAATAGATAAAAGATGTCCAACCAGAAAAATTGACAATTCAAAAGAAGCTTTGCCTGTGAATAAGGCTAAATATTATTTGGGATAGATGAATTAATGGTGTAGTCCCTCAAAATAGTCAGAAAACACAATATGTGTAAAGACTATATGGAATTTTCCAACTACTGGTGATGTAACCCCCCCCCCCCCCCCCTCCTCCCCTGTCCCCTGCATGTACTGTGTTTATGCAAGGTCCAGTCTTACTTAAGCCAAGATAAACATGCCTAAAATAATATTTCTGTATTCTTTGCCCCCCACCCCCCATATCTAAATTTCATTCTTCCACTTTAACAAGATTGGCAACACACTCATTCTTGCTTGATATTCTGTGTATTGAGGAAAATGTCCAAGAATCCTCACTGTGCTTATAAATATGGACTTAGCCCTTAAGTGTAACCAGATTTAAAACTCGCTAATTACAAACAAATTATATTCATTACTCAGCATGACAAAACTCAAAGAGAGACAGACTGTTTGCATGTGTCTTTGACAGCCCCCTATCAGGGTGAAACACTCAATGCTAATACATAGGTATCAACATAATTTTTTCATCTGGCTTACTTTCTTGCTGAACTTTCCTTTTGCAGAAGAATCCAAATGGTTGTTTCAATGTAAATTATGAGTAAAGGACACTGATTTGAAATAACGTATAAAACATCCACTACCAACAGTTGTCTCCAAATAAGATCCAGGGTCTATGAGACCTGTCCATATATGGATCTTCATCTGTAGGCATAGCCAGATCAGCGTGGTGTAGGTTGCTTACTTCAAAGCAATGCGTTTACCTCTGTTTACATTTGTGCATGTCCTCCCATTAATCAGCTTAAAATAAGCACAAGCAAGGGAGCTTTTCCATTTCAAGATCTTGGAGCAAAATCAGAACAGTTTATCTTTGACTGTGCAAATCTGTTATCATTATATCCTCCCTGTCATGGAAAATATCTGGGGTTCAGGCCACCTTGTCAAGTACTGTATGTGATCATACCAATAAATGATCTGAGGCAGAGTGCCAAAAGAGGAGATGGGTGAGGAGAGCCTTTTCTCTGCCAGAAGTCCTACTGCTGGAGATCAAGCTCAAGCCAAGCATTGCAGCAGTTCTGGAAATGTAATTAGTCACCCAAATGAGCAGTTCTGGAAGTCCGAGATATTCTGTGGTATGTCTCTCCACAGATTAAGCAGATCCGACTTGTGGAAAGCTTCTACTTAGCTCATTCACTCCAAACCAGATGCTTTTTCATTCAGCTTAGACTTAAAGGACCACATTTATCAAAGTATTTATTGTGTGTCAAAGGTCTGTTATTGGAGGAACTTAATCACCTCAAGCAATAAAAGTAGGCTATCTCTTACTCTCTTTTGATACAGCTAAATACTTTTGCCACTTAAAGTACATTAGGCTCATATTTGATGCATGCTGCTGCAATGCCTTTTTGATGATATAATGATATACATCAGGGCTATTCAAATCTTGCCCTGGAGGGCCAGTGCACTGGGTTGGAGCTAAACTCTCTAAATTTATTAATATGAGATTCTGAAATAAATTGTGCAAAATGGTGAGCAAAGCTGGTGGGGAAATGAAAGAGTGAAAAGTAAGCAACAGGAAAGCTGCGAAGGAAAATGAGTCAGAATTTTTTTTTTACAGCAAACAGACACATCAAGGGGGAAAACATATTTTATGGGAAATAAACAACAAAGATTAAAGAGTTAAAATTAATTTGATGGCTTGGAAATTTTGATGAATTTATTATTTTTGATTTCACTATTAGTAGGGTTCGGCAGTAATGATTTCTTCTGCATGTTTTGCCTGCCCACATTTTCACTGGACTCACCACACACACACACACACACACACACACACACACACACACACACACACAAAATCGTCAGCCATCTAGATAATTTACCTAACTGACCAATTTAAAAATTAAGACATAACACTGCCCAAATAGGACAAGTAAAATTTCTCACAGCTGGCTTTAATCTATCTCACACTGGTACCGGGAAAGCACGCCATCCTTACTGTTGAATCCTAATGAGGATTTTTTTTTTTACTATACAAGATAATGTTGATTCCCCATTGAATTGTGAAATTATAATCTGCCATTGATTATACAGTTTGTCATTCTGCACCACAATGCTACACATTCTGACTGAATAGTTAAAAGAAAAAAAATACACTTACGAAATCTCATCGTTCTGGAACTCCAAGACTCCATGGGTATCTTCAAAATCCTCTCCTCCACCTTTTGCTGTTCCTTCGATGGTTTTATATGGGATTACCACTACTCCACGAGCTCCAGAGGTACGTGCCACCTTCACCTCCATCATACCAATGCTTTCACTGACATGAACAATTGGATCTTCAAATGTGAAGATGCCAGCGTGGTCATCGTCAAAGATAGTCACAGTAGCTGTTGAAGGAAGACCAAGACTAGCTAATGTGTCCACGCGATTAGCGCCTTTCCCATTGTTGGTTCCTTCAGAAATGACCTTGACGTTGCTGAGATGAACAAGGAAGTGTTCGTCTTCTTCAAAAATGTCATCGTCGATGATGTCCACTCTTATCTCCTTTTCTGTCTCACCTGGTTTGAAGACTATAACACCCTCGGTGAACTGGTAATCAGAGCCTGCATTGGCAGTGCCATCCTCAGTGCGGTACTCCACGGACACAGTGCTAGTTAAGTCACCACCACGTCGTACCACATTCAAAGCCACAGTCCCACAGTTCTCAAGACACTGATATGTACCAGGGTCAAAGAAGATCTTAGAGGAAATATCATTATCTGAGACGTCCGATCGAAGTTCATGATTGCCTAGTGCTTTTCTGGCTTGGTCTGCAGCATGCTTTTTTAGTATATTACCTGCACCAGTCATAAGTCTAGTGGCCTGGCAGCGATAGAACGCACGGCTCTTCTGCTGCTGGCTGAGGACGTGGTAGTTGGCGAGCTCGGCCAATTTCTCCATCTCTTTTTCTGGATGTTTCTGTTTCAGTTCCTTCAAAATCCTGGCCATTTCTCTTCTGGCCTCATCCTCATCCTCATCCATGTCTTTATCTTCAGTATCCACCGTGCCATCCAAGAGTTCCTCACCGTGAGAGTTAAGCATCCCACCATCCATTTCAATATCCGCCTTAGACTGGAGCTCCGGCACACCTTCAGTCTCGATGATCATTCCCCTTTGTTTTCCGACTCTGTAACGTTTGTACATGTACTTGTAGATTAAAAGTCTGCGGTCCGCAACCCAAGCAAATAGGACACAAATCGGAAAGAAGAAGAGAGTAAGGAGTCCCTCCCAGATTTCCACGATACCTGGGGAAATCACTGCCAAGATCAGATAAAGCCATATATATGCAAATATACTCCAAGTGGCGGTAACAAAGAACACCCGCAGGTGCTTGACCTTCCGATGCTCTCCTTCAGGTATCACAGAGACACAGAAACCAATGATGACAAACATATTAAAAGCTGCACTTCCAACAATGGTGTTTGGGCCCAGCTCGCCTGCATCAAAGTTGTGCCCACACACTTCAACCACAGAGAGCAGAATCTCTGGAGCTGAGGAACCCAGAGCCATGAGAGTCAGATTTGAGACAGTTTCATTCCAAATACGAACAGTAGTGGTTGTGGTTTCCCCGTTAGGCTTCTTGATTGTGATCTCTTTCTCCTGGGATGTGATGACCTCAATGGAAGCCATGAAGCGGTCTGCAATGATGGATACACCCAGGAACATGTAGAACAAACCAACAAAGTATACAGTGGCTCTGGCCAACTTATCCCCAAAGGACGGGTTATCCGGCATCCAAATTGGCAAGATCACTCCCTCTTTGCATTCAAAACTACCTCCACAAGTCTCATGTGTGGAGTTTTCATTAGAAGTATCTACATCTAAGCTTGATTTGGAGCTGCCTGCAGTGGCTGGCATGGGCTCACAGGAGAAAACTAAGAGGAAGATGCTGAGTTTTACAGCGAGAGAAAAATAGGACGAAGTCCCAGATTGGCCCATGTTTGTAGTGAGGTATTTTGTTCCTGCTCTCCTGTAACCTGTGAGGAAAGAAAAAGTGAAGTGAATCATCAAGAACGATACAAAACCAAGAGGGTTGATCAGAAATTATGCAACAGTTAGTTCTGATGCTCAAATTTGATTGGTCGAGCAATGTTCTGAACTGAAAGAGTTAATATTTACAGTTTATAGAGCCAGCACTGGGAAGTTTCAACATTTGTATACAAGCTTGTCTGTGCTCACAAAATTTTGGACCTGAGTATATGTGAATGATGCTGAGAGTAAGCAGAGTTTGCCTGGAGTGAAGGAAGTTTTATTTTTATTTTTTTATTTAAGTTAGAGCATCAGTGTTTTACCTCACTCCACAGTCGATCGGAACGGGGCAAACACAATGAGGAAATGGAAAACCTGGAGTGGAGTCAGCCAAAAGTGATTGGAGAAAGTGTTGAGAGTTGAGTACTCTTTTCCAGTCTACTTTTTAGACTGCAAGCTGCTCGATGATGCCAAAGCCTTAACTAATTATTTTCTTTGGTCGAGAAGAACTATACAAACCAATTGGTCAATTTTCCCTGAAAAATAGTACTCAGTATACTATACAAAACTGTCTTGTAAAAAATAATGCATTTATAGTCGTGTTGTAAGTAATGAATTTCAGCGCAGCTGTGATTACCTGCAGCCTGTGAAAATACTGAGTACTCTTACGTGTGTTTAATTA
The DNA here is from genome assembly GCF_963082965.1 of Carassius carassius. NCBI lineage: Eukaryota > Metazoa > Chordata > Actinopteri > Cypriniformes > Cyprinidae > Carassius > Carassius carassius. The sequence continues at coordinate 22,236,276 of NC_081792.1, forward strand.
TTTAATTAAAATATAAGAGTTAGAGGAGTGTCTGCTCATTAATTAATTTATTTTAAAGTTGATAAGTCGGTTAAGATACAGTACTTGGATGAGTGACCATATCTTAAATAAACAACTGGATGTTTTTGTAGATAAATATGATGTATCAGTACACCAGCATTAATTAAACACACACTCACTTAACAGCTGTTTTGCATCAAATAAAAACAAAGAAAAGAAAAGAAAAAGAAAAAAAGAAACAGTTTTAAATGCAAGTCAAGTCAAATATTGGATACTTTGACGCAATTTGTATAAAGTGCTATATAAATAAAGGTAATTTATATAGTGTTTTATATAGATTGTATCAAAACAGCTAAGGCATATAAGGCAAACAATGCAAATTAAACTAAATTTCATAATTACCCAACTAGGGGAAAAAACAGCCTAAGATGTTGTGTTGGTTTTAGTAGGTCGCCCAGCCTGGTCAGGATGGTGTTTTAGATTGGTCTGTGCAGGTCAGATTGGGAGACCATCTTGCTGACCAGCTAAACCAATACATAATTTTGGCAAGGTTATATTTACATTTATTTCATAAATAACAAAAATGATTTGCCTACATGTCTTAAAAGAACAATAGATTGGTGCAGGCAGAGAAGTATTTATGAATAGAAATGAGCAAAAGATCTACTGAACTGCTTTCGAACTTTACATTTGCATTTTAAAGATGATTAATCTGTCTGCTAGATTAGAGGGGGAAAACGTATTACTATACATTTACACTTTTTCTTTTGATCCATAATAGCCTACTATTATAATGCACGTCATCTGCTTACATTTAACAGCAGACGCCATGAAACATAGTAAAGCCCAAGCACATTAATTTACCTTTTAAAGAGAAAAGCTGCGTTGATGTTAAAGACACCACATGTAGATACGGCTGTTGTAGTGACGCTCGGAGACTCCGGTAAAAACAACCTCAAACCGGACCGTTTACCGGAAGCGCTCATTTGCAAAGTCCCGCGACCGCTCACTCTCATCCTCCACCTCCAGTAGTTGAATCATTCTGGTAATGAGAGCTGTGTGTGAGACACGCGATTCATTCAGAGCAGCGAGTGCAGAGTGTGCGGTGGAGAGCTGTAGGCTACTTTTCCTAAGTGCTGCAAGCATATTTTCCGATTTCAGAACGGATTCGTATGTCTGACCGGAGAAAGGGATTGTGCTCGGATAGAGCGGTGGCTTGGTGCTGAGTTGATATAAGACGGACTGGGAGCGCACACAACTCAAAATAAGTGCCAGACATTACATTGTCCATTGTGAATCAACATTTGTCACCTTGATGTGATTTTCAAAGGCATGTTCACACCAAATTTTATGCTAAAATTCTTACTTGATTAACATAAATTCTGAATAATCAGACTGGGAATTAATTAATCACATTAATTAGGCTATAAATAAAAATATTAAAAAATTAAAAACAAAAACAGTTAAACATTTTATATAATCTATTACATTTTATTTAATATTACATTGAAGACTCCGGGTAATTAGTAGGGCATTGCTATGAAGGTATTGTGGGTGGTCACTAAGGCATTGCTGGGCGGTTGCTAAGATAGGGACATTCTAAAAGGGAAACCCTGATTTTTGTCAAACCTTATTGTAATAAACACTACTGTCAAAAGAACGAGCCCTTACTCCACAGATAAAGGGAATAATATCACGTTAAGCGTTTTCTCCCCCATAGAAGTGCATTATAAGGAAACAGCTTAGCGTGATATTATTCACTTTATCTGTAGAGTAAGGGCTATTTCTTTTGACAGTAGTTAGTGTTTATTACAAGTAAGGTTGGACAGAAATTTGGGTTGCCCTGGTCGGTGTTTAGGTAGGCTACGTTAAGCCATGTTAAGCATTTTTCACGTTAAGCGTTTTAGAATGTCCCCTAAGATAGGCCTACTCAGAGCCGTTTCTCAAAGGTTAAACTCAACTGTTGGTGTTAATGTGTTTTGGATGTGTTTTTCAGCGAATATTTCCCCACACAAATTCTCACACAAAGCCTGTAATCAATCGGCTCGCCCTCCAAGTTTGTCCATTTCCTACTCCGTTAAGGAAAGCCCGCTCCGAGCTATAATGGAGGATATTTTACATTCGGCTAAAACCACAAATCTCACAAGAGAATACATAGATACTGTAATTTTCCAAAAGCCGCTTCACGATGCAAGGAAAATCCCACAATCCTGGTTCCATTCCGTTCATGAGAGAGAATGTCAATGCTTCACCTTTCAAAATAAAGCTGCCATCGCTTGAGGTATATTATATTCCACTCCCTAATCCGCGCTGACTCCACTTTGACTCCGAGCCCATGAACACAGATTAGGCCTTCATACAACAAACATAAAACAAGCCATACTATCAGCACCTTTGGAAAGCCATTTGGCCAACACAAAGTGTGTAAGTATGTGCATACGTGTATTTCAAATAAACTTAAATATTTTAAGTAACATTTCTCTTTCTCATAGTTTAACTTTACTAAAATAACTATTACAAAAACTGAAAACAGTTAAATAATGGAAAACATAGACTTAAGAAGCAAAATTATTATAAACATGTAAAATAGGCTATAAAAACATATACATATTATACAATACTTTGTCATTCTTCCAATTGATCAATATATGCTCAAATTAGCCCAAATTACCATAATATGACCATTTGGTTGGTGCATAATATTCACCTAGAGGGTGTATGTGCTTTAGTTAACATTCAACAGAAATTTATCAATACACAGCCGTGCAATTTAGCTCCCTGTTTGTGTTTGTGTCATTGAATTGCAACTGCAGAAAATGTATTTTTGTGCCTTATCTTGAGTCACTATATCGGTATGCCAGGTCACATTTGCCAGTGACGTGATCTCTGTCGTGATGTGTCTCCCTGCGTTAGAACGATATAACCTGAAGGGCCTCCATTAATTTGAACGTGTTTCTTATAGCGCCTTGCCGTTGGCTCCCTATATGGAAACAATGCTGATGCAAAATCAGTAGAAATGTAAATATATCTTGCATACCTGATGCAATCTGTGTGTAATTTGACTTAATTAAACATTGGGTAAATGCACACATGCAAGAGATGAGAAGCAATACCAGTTGGATTAGTACACAATGACTTTTGGAAAGTGAAATTGTGACTCCAAAAACTATGGATGTGCCACATGAATCAATTTTATATTAAAGCTATGCCTAAATAGAACAGTTTATTACATTTTAACATATTACTAAAATGATTACTCTTGATTTCACATGGTCTTTCAGCCTAAATATCAGGATGTGTCCTTGTGCAGAAGGAAACACAAAATGTCAGAATGCAGCTTGCGGTGAACTTTACATCTTGAGACTTTTGCTGTTGTGGGCAGCTTTCACCTCACATAGCTCCACAGCTGTGCTGTGAGACATCGAGGCGAGGTCTTGAGACGGCGTGAGCTCACCATTTTGTTGTTCCCTCTGTAAGATGACTATTTGTGCTTGCAGTTCCACAGACACGCTGCCTCTCATGCCTGACCTTGCTAACAAAGCGTCTCCGATGTAAAACAAATAAATAAATAAACAACAGCATGTTGTCACTTGCTCATTTGGCCAGTCAGTCGATGTACTGTTGGAGCAAGACTGCTAGACTGTTCTGAACACTCTTAAGTCATTAACACGAAGTCATCATAACCGACATGTATGAGCTGTAGTGATTTCCTGGGCTGAATGTCTTTATAATAAGGTTTGGAAGAAGCTGGGATGATAATGCATCATGTAGGTTTTCCTTTTCTCATTCTCTTTGTTTGGCCTGGTTATCCGGATTATTAGGCATCATAATGTTATATGTAAATCACAGTCAGCTGAAATGAATTTCAAAGTTCAGATCACACTGAAAAAGCATTGTCACAGTAATAATAATATTACTTCCAAGCAGGGTAAAAAAATATGTTTGTTTGTTTTTTGCTACAAAAATGGGCATATAGAATAATATTACTATTATATATATATATATATATATATATATATATATATATATATATATATATATAGCTTTTCTCACAGGCTCGATAAGATAAAGTTTGTTTAAACTGGGTAAAAACTAATCTTATTTTTGATAAAACTACACCATGACTTGAAAACACACTGTAACTTTATTCCTCTTATCTCTTATCTGAGATTAATGTTAGAAATTTATACAACATGTATCACTACACCCCTCATAAAACCCTGACGGAAAATTTTCCAATGAACTAAGACTTGTTAAAATGCACATGGTTTACATTAGCAAACATCAGATTACCATTTTATAATTCGATTCAAATCATGCTCCATAATTCCAAATAAAGTTATTATATGAGCCAGTTGGCAAAAAATTCTACTTGCCCAAGCCAGTTTTTACTCTCATTTAGCACTTGGTGAGTGTTAAGTTGGACTGTTCCAAGTACTGTAAGAAAAAAAATTAAGTGGCATAATAGATTTTTTGCTAATTTACTTTTTTTTCTAAATGATTCCTTCCTACAAAAAAATAATAAATAATTATAATCATGGCATCTTCTTAACCCCTACCTTGTTGTTGTTAAATCAGTAGTTTTCTTAATTACGTAGCAAAAGCAATTTTTCTCAGTTAGAACATTTCACACAAAAACAATTCAAATAAATTATGATCCAACTGCAACTGATGCCAGAACAGAAAAGCTTATTCATTAATGCAAATGATGTCACTTTAACAGTGGTTAAGCCATCCAATAAGTCATTCATCCAATGAAATAATGGCTTTTAATGGAACTTTGCCTACCTAGAGATCCCTGAAGCAGCCAATCCTATGGACTCCCCTCCGTATTCCCTGTGGTGCTTTGAGAGACTGTCTAGGGAGAGGAGCGGTGGCCGATAACCTGTCTAAATTTAACAGAAACAGGCATTGTTTCTGACCTGGTGGGCCCAGTGAGTGCCTCTAAACATGGACAGCATAGCTGGGTTGTTGCTTATCGTTCTCTTCTCCCTCAGCCACTTCCATACATGGATGTGCTAGGAGCCTGTCGCTTGCTACCCTGTCTGTGAAGCTCTCCTGTCTGCCAGCTTCTTGTCAGTAACTGACACATGCAAGATAAAGGGGCTCTGCTGGCAGGTAGCTTTCTTCTCCCCTTGTGCGTGTGGTCATACTGTATGTGTCAGTGAGTGAGTGTGTATGTTTGTGAGGAAGGCAGGAATGCGCTGAGGATGTAAGAAGCACTCCCAGGACCCAAGTCAGAGGATTATATCTTGCAATTCTGATTTATTTTTTAATTTCTTTCTCAAGATTTCGGACTTCGGAAATTGGAGTTTCGATAAAAGTCTAATTTGTTAGATGTAAAGAATTGCAATTGAATTTTTAAGAGTGTAAACCCAGTGGAGGCAAGAGGCAAATTCATTATGATATGCAAAAGTCATTATCATCAAATCTACATCTAAATCTAAATCTACATTTGGTATCAGTATATATATATATATATATATATATATACATCCCTCATTCCAAATCAGTGCGTTTACATACAACATGTTATCATATGTGTTTAGTTGCATGAGGTCAAAGTGATATACTGTAACGCTTTTGGCTGCTTTGGACGTGTAGCATTTTGACATCTGTCTAACTGGGCTCTATGAGAAGGATAAATAAAAGCACATGGACTCACAAGCACATGAATCATGACCGTGTTTGGGTAAAATGCAACATCCTATGAACATCAACGAAACAATGTCGACATTTCAGTATGCGACAAATGTACAGGAAAAGTGTCATCTATTTAAGATCTTCTGTTCTCTGCTTGGGAATTTGCACTTAGGCAAGTTCTTTGTTAATTTTATCACACTATCAGTTTATGAGGGAAGTTATCTAGGATCCAACAAAAAGGTAATTCCCAAGCAATATTGATTTTATAACTTCAACTAAAATTTTCTCTCATTAAAAGTGATGTATTTGTTTACATTGTGATATTGTTACAAGACAAACAAATTAACTCATCCCATTAAATCAGTACATTACAGCATTAATTTGTTTATCAGTTAAAAATCTTTCACCTTAAAATGAATCAATAAAATATCAGTGACATGTTTAAATAATCCAAATGAAAGGTAAAGTTACTATTTTAACATGGTTTAATTGTTCAAATCCCTTTTTTTTCAAATTTAAGCATCTTCCTCTTATTTGGAACTTTAAACTTGGAAGAGCTTGTATTTACCACATTGTGAATACTTTTCAAATATGAGTTTGTAGCCTTAATAAACAATAATGCAAAAAAAAAAGTAATAATTTATTTTTTATTAATTTCTCATCATGATTTATCCATAGATCTAGTCATCTGAGATGTATGACTGTTTTCCATAAGCGTTGCCCAGTCTAAGGTCCATTTCAAATAGCTTAAAGGTTCCAGTGCTTTATTTACTGTATATTATGATGATTCATGATGACCAGTGCCGCTATGCCATAACAGTCTGAAGTGACTACTTGCCAAGTTACTTGAGACCTTTTATTAATCCTTACATTTTTTTTAAATTATGGGCTCTTTCTTCATATTTGCTGAAAAAAAGCTTATCAGTAAATGAGTATTGACATTAATGGCATTAAGTAGTCATTTAATAATTCTGAATTTTGTTAGATGAAGTATTATACTTCCTCTGTGGCTGACTGGCGATATGCATGCATCACACACCTGTCACACTTGCTCCATTTTTTAAAATCTCTCATTAATTATTTTTCATTCCAGTTGAAGTGTCCTTATGTGATGTTTTTGCTACATAAGTGAACTTCCGTTCCGAGATTCATAGTGAAGCATGCATGGATAAAGAAAAATACAAGTGCAGTAGTTATGAAACTTCGTTACACATGAGGCAGAGATACAACATGCTTTGATCTCGCTGCCACGCAGTAACCTGCTGTCAATCTGTTTGAATGAGTTTAATCAGGACAGACAACAGTTTCACTATAGTTGTCACGTACGGTGATACAAGAAACACGGAGAGATCCAAATGCAGGTATGCGGTTTATTTAGGGGCAATCCAAAAAGCATAAACAGTCCAGGCAGGGTCAAAACCAGAATATCCAAACAACATGAAAACAGACAATAACACACGGCAAGGGCAAGACTACAGAAAGCATGAAACATACACAAGGACTCCGTGACACAGACTCAGACAGACCGGGTATAAATACACAAAAGGATGATGGGGAAACAGGAGACAGGTGGGGAACAATCAATTACCTAAACAAGGAGGAAGGTGACCAAATAAGGAGACAGGAAGTGATAAGGTGACAGACACCGTGAGAAAGGAGGACATCTAGTGGAAACCCAGGGACACAACCCAGACACTGTGACAGAACCCCCCCTCTACGGAGCGGCTCCCAGACGCTCCACGACAGACACAAAACAGACCAGGAGGGAGGCGGACAGGTGGAGGCTCAGGGGGAGGGATGGAGGGCCAGAAAAGAAAGACATTGGAAACAGGCACCAGAAAGTAACCACAAAACAGGAAGACCAGGAGGGAGGAGGACTGGAGGAGGTTCAGGGGGAGGGATGGAGGGCCAGACTACAGAGAGGAACAGGGACAGGAGTAAATACAAAAACAACAAATAAAAAACAACATGAAGCCCCCCAGGGCGGGGCAGAAGACCACCACGTCCTTGTGGTCGAGGCCAGAGTCCTCCAGGGCGGGGCAGAAGACCACCACAACCGTGTAGTCAGGGCAAGCGCCCCCCAGGGCGGAGCAGAAGACCACCATGTCCGTGTGGTCAGAGCAGAAGCCCCCCAGGGCGGAGCAGAAGACCACCACATCCTCGTGGTCAGAGCGGACGCCCCCCAGGGCGGAATGGAAGACCACCACGTCCGTGTGGTCAGAACGGAAGCCCCCCAGGGCGGAGCGGAGGACCACCATGTCCTCGTGGTCAGAGCGGAAGCCCCCCAGGGCGGAGCGGAGGACCACCACGTCCTCGTGGTCGACGCCAGAGTCCCCCAGGGCGGAGCGGATGACCACCACCCCCCTGTGGTCGATGCCGGAGTCCAACAGGCCCGAGCAGCAGCCCACCCAGTGACTTGACTTGACTCTGAACGTCCAACGGTGACCCGCCCTGACTCTGGAAGGTCATCAGTGACTGGCCCTGACTCTGGAGAGTCCACTGGGACCTGACTCGACTCTGGACGGTCAACAGGAACTAGCCCTGACTCTAGACCGGTCTTGGGCACCGAATCGGGAACGGCATCGGGCACCGAATCGGGAACGGCATCGGGCACCGAATCGGGAACGGCATCGGGCACCGCCTCGGCCTCCGGAACGGCATCGGGCACCGCCTCGCCCTCCGGAACCGCATCGGGCACCGCCTCGGCCTCCGGAACAGCATCGGCATCGGGCACCGCCTCGGCATCGGGCACCGCCTCGGCCTCCGGAACGGCATCGGGCACCGCCTCGGCATCGGCCTCCGGAACGGCATCGGGCACCGCCTCGGCATCGGCCTCCGGAACGGCATCGGGCACCGCCTCGGCATCGGCCTCCGGAACGGCATCGGGCACCGCCTCGGCCTCCGGAACGGCATCGGGCACCGCCTCGGCATCGGGCACCGCCTCGGCATCGGGCACCGCCTCGGCATCGGGCACCGCCTCGGCATCGGGCACCGCCTCGGCATCGGGCACCGCCTCGGCATCGGGCACCGGAACGGCATCGGGCACCGCCTCGGCATCGGGCACCGCCTCGGCATCGGGCACCGCCTCGGCATCGGGCACCGCCTCGGCCTCCGGAACAGCATCGGGCACCGCCTCGGCATCGGGCACCGCCTCGGCCTCCGGAACAGCATCGGGCACCGCCTCGGCATCGGGCACCGCCTCGGCCTCCGGAACAGCATCGGGCACCGCCTCGGCATCGGGCACCGCCTCGGCCTCCGGAACAGCATCGGGCATCGCCTCGGCATCGGGCACCGCCTCGGCCTCCGGAACAGCATCGGCCACCGCCTCGGCTTCGGGCACCGCCTCGGTCTCCGGAACAGCATCGGGCACCGCCTCGGCATCGGGCACCGCCTCGGCATCGGGCACCGCCTCGGCATCGGGCACCGCCTCGGCATCGGGCACCGCCTCGGCATCGGGCACCGCCTCGGCATCGGGCACCGCCTCGGTCTCCGGAACAGCATCGGGCACCACCTCGGTCTCCGGAACAGCATCGGGCACCGCCTCGGGAACGTCCTCTGGGCCTTGAGGAACGGTAGACGCCTGTCTCCTCCTCCTCCGCCCTCTATGTTGGTGAACCGGTGATACCTTGTCTGGAGACTCAGGCGTTGAGTCGGCCATCTTGTGCTGTGGCGCTGGGCTGGCGGCCATCTTGTGCTGTGGCTCTGGGCTGGCGGCCATCTTGTGCTGTGGCTCTGGGCTGGCGGCCATCTTGTGCTGTGGCTCTGGGCTGGCGGCCATCTTGTGCTGTGGCTCTGGGCTGGCGGCCATCTTGTGCCGTGGCTCTGGGCTGGCGGCCATCTTGTGCTGTGGTGCTGGCTCAGCAGCCATGACATGAACAGTCTTGGGAATCTCTAGGATCTTAGATAACATCTCGAAGTAATCGAGAAAGGTGTCAGCGGCCATCTTAGGCGTTCGTGTTGAGCTGGCAGCCATCTTGCACTGTGGTGTGAGGCCTTCCATCTGGCCTCGTGGTGCGGGGTTGGTGGCCATGCACCGCAGCGGCGCTGGGTTGGCGGCCATCTTGTGCTGTGGTGCTGGACCAGCGGCCATCATGGGCAGTGTCGCTGGCTTCTTTCTTCTGCCCTGGTGAAACGGCGGCTCTGGTCCCTCCCACGTGAGCCCCGAGTCGAAGAGGGGCCATGGTGGAGAGCGATGCTGAGCTTCCTCTCGCCCACCTCCTCCTCGGCGACCTCCCCTGGTCCCGCGAAACACGACCAGGCGGGTTCCCTCAAACCGATTGCTCCTCTCCCGCTCTGTGGCTGGGGAAGAAGCGTTAATCGACATACCGCTGGATCTCAAGGTGACGGAGTCCTTCTGTCACGTACGGTGATACAAGAAACACGGAGAGATCCAAATGCAGGTATGCGGTTTATTTAGGGGCAATCCAAAAAGCATAAACAGTCCAGGCAAGGACTCCGTGACACAGACTCAGACAGACCGGGTATAAATACACAAAAGGATGATGGGGAAACAGGAGACAGGTGGGGAACAATCAATTACCTAAACAAGGAGGAAGGTGACCAAATAAGGAGACAGGAAGTGATAAGGTGACAGACACCGTGAGAAAGGAGGACATCTAGTGGAAACCCAGGGACACAACCCAGACACTGTGACAATAGTTGCAGCAATTTCTAGTACAGTATGTGCATTGATTGTGCATTGATAACTATACTGACTACGCTTTACAATAGCATTCTATTCGGGGGAGTGATAAAGAGACACCATGTTTTCATACTCCTTGGCAGTCAAATGTGTAACTTTTAATCGATTAAATAATTGTATTATATTTTAGTTCAGTTTTATTTATTTTGAGGAGATTTTTGGTACTAAATATGTGCAATAATTATGATCCATGAATAACCATTTAAATGTAACATTTTCTAATGATTATTGTTTACACTGCAATAAGTGTAGCATTTAGGGTTAAAATAGAGAAAGCTATTTATTTTATATTACTATTGATCAAATAAATGCAGCCTTCGTGAGCATTCAAGTAGTGGTGTGGTTTCTAAGCCTTTGTATCTTTTTGTCCATGTTTACATCTCCTTATGGAAGATTTTGGATTTCTTCCAAAAAAATATAGTTAAAAAAGGGCTGTACTGCCGCTGTGATTATTATGTCTTTATAATAAAACAGGAATGACTTCTTGTAGAAATAGAAAGCCGCCTAAGGCCGGAAAACACATGCGCTTCTTGCCAACTAATACTGAGGTGAGTCAGAGACAGTTTTCTACCTCATGATTTCTTCAGTCTGAATACACTTCAAGGACAACCCAAGAGAACCGCCGCTCTCAAAAAGAGATCAAAAATGAGTTTTCTCCATTGCATCTATGAGGCACTTTAAAAACTTCAGTCAATAGCCGAGAATGTGAATTTTGAAGTCCAGCATACCTGCATAAATTACCTTAGTCATTTTAATCATTTTTCCATAGTCATTATGAAACGCATGCCTATATTTGTGTTGATGTACTGTACAATGTAATGGACAATGTTCTTCTGATTAAAGTATTCCCACTATCTACAAAAGTACTAGCCAGAAAAAGTCCACATGTCTGATTAAAGCTGGGCACACATCTTGAGTCCTTGTTGAAGTTTCACTGGTTCAACTATTTTTAACCACAGTTCTAAAATGTCAAGGGCTGGGTGACTGGGGATCAGCATCTGAAGTATCAATGAGATTACAGGGACACTCACACCTCCCAAAGCTATTTTTTCTTTGTTCATACTTTCTCAGCCATATATGCTCTTTTGCAACGATGGTGTCTGCAGGTAAAGGTAAAGAGATGGAAAGACAGAGAGAGAAAGTCTCACTCAGAAGGGCTACCTTGGCAAGTGATGTTTTTGTGTCATTGGTATGACGAAAACCAAGTCTTGTGGCTGTAATAGGCAGTATGTGGAGGAATTCCTCGAGCTGTCTTACCGGGTGAGTTGGCATGTCACAGCACTCGGTGCCTTCTTTCAGTTGGGGCTGGATGAGGACACAATCTGTTGTGATTTCCCGATGTATTAATTTCCCTTAATCAAGCTGATTTAATCTAGTCTTTTATTTAATGGTTTAGCTCCAGCATACCTAACTAGTCTTCTACCACGCTACAATCCATCACGCTCCCTAAGGTCACGAAACTCTGGACTTTTGGTAGTTCCTAGGATAGCAAAGTCCACATAAGGAGGTATTCCAAAACTCTGGAATAGCCTTCCTGATAATGTGCATCCCATGGTAACTAGGATTTACACAAGCTTCAATCTGGATCAACAACACCTGAGAAGAGATGATGATACTGACCCCTCAGAGGAACTCAGATGATGCTAAACCTGAAACAACATACAGAGCTAACAAATAGTGTGATTGCAACATATAATAATTGCTGTTAATTGTGTTCATCCTCTGGTTGACTACATCTTGTATTAATTTTTCTAAAAAATTTGATAAGCTATTACTAAATAATGTAGAAACTTAATTTTCTGTAAAGTTGCTTTGCAATGATTTGTATCATAAAAAGTGATATGCAAATAAACTTGAATTGAATTTAATTGAACGGTTCTAATTCCGAGGTTGAAGAAATAAAGGACAATATAAATAGTTCTCATCCAGACCCCACTGAAACCCACCGAGCCTCTCCAACTCACCCCATACCGGAACCCTCCACATCCCTGGCCAATGGCTGTAGCCACCCATCGCCTCCTGTACTTCCTGTACTCGGGAATGGACTTCATACAGCACCGACCTGGGGGCCAAAGTTTATGACCCTGCATTACAGTATGTCAGGTCAGCACTAAGAACCACTCCCCTTCCGCTATCTCCAGCCATTGATCCATCGCAGTCCTCCGCTCCGAATTGCCAGACTCTCCACTGTCACAGCCAATACTGATGTCCCGCTCACCCCAAACGAGGAGGATGAGGAGAAAAAGTCTGTACTCAGCCCTCATCCTTGCCCCAGAGCCCGCTCCAGTGCCGACCCAAGCCCCAAGGCTCACTCCAGTGCCAGCTCCTCGAAAGCTCTTTGCTGTGCCTGCTCCCCCAGAGTGCCCTCCAGTGCCAACACCCCGTAAGCACTCTCCTGATCTCCAGCTCAGCCCAGGGAGGGCTCCAGGCCCCGAGTACTGTGACATATACTGTATATATACATAGGTCATATAGATTTGGAACAACATGAAGGTGAATTTTAATTTGAGTGAAATAGCACTTTAATCCATTTAAAATGTATAAAAATTTATTATTATTTATATATATATATATATATATATATATATACAGGACTTAATTGTCCTCTGTCCTAGACATGCAAACTCACACTTTCCTTTGATTATCTTACCCTAACCCATACTTCAGTCCAAACCTTTGAAAAACTTGTTAAACCTGATAAACTGTAAAAAAGCAAGAATGTCAGTTAAAAGCCAAAACAGACAAACAACCTCACGCTTTATGTTACATATTCATGTATTTGTGATTCGTTTGTTTTGATCTGTTTGTCCTCTAGGGGACGAGTATGTTGTGTCTTTGGTTTATTAGGGACTGATTGCCGGCACCTGTGCATCCTGTATGTTTGGCATAAAAAAGTTCAAGCAGCCAAATCTGGGCAGCGGGCGAGGTGTTCAGCAGCGGCTCTGTGTGCCTTATCATACTTAATACAAATCCAAGTGCATGAAATGATAGGATTACATGTACGCTTCCTCACCATGGTTACCGGATTTAGTTTATAGTCATAACTTAACCTTGCTATATTATAAGTATTATAATTAAAATTGATGGACAGTTACACGTCTTTGTTGCTGTTGTTTTGATGTTTTTATTTTATTTTATTTTATTTAATATTAAGACCTAGCTTTATGGTACATTCACACTGGCATAATGTTGTAAAATCAGTTATAAGTTCCCGATCTTCCCTTCCTTATAAATTTATATATATTCCATGTTGTATACAATATATATATTATAAATACATTTATATTCAGATGTAAAGGGTTATTTGCTGGTTCATAATGGAGCCTTAGGGACATTTATGTATCCAGTGCCACACCAAGAAATTATGCTCCACAGGTTGTTTATTTTTCCTTTATATAAGACATTATTACAATAATTTAAACCTGAGGTAAGAATAGTTTACAAAAAGAAATATTAGCAAAAGGTGGTTTAAAAAACACACACACACACACATTTTATAGGAGAACATGAAAAGAATTATTATTGATGCACTAAATGATACAGTTAATACCATTTGTTTGTGTAAACATCAGTTCAACAATTATATGTGATGTCAGATGAGTAAAGCGGGTTGAGGGCAGAGTTTCAGAAGGATTTCCACCTGATGGCTGAGAAAATGGTGTGGATGACATACAGTAAAGTGGTGAAAAAGGAAAACACCTGGAATTAAAAGATATTACTAGTCACTAATTCAACAAGTAAAATGGGCAGCTGCTAGTTTAAAATGGTTTTTATTGGTGTAGTCTAATTTAGTCAAATTTAATTATATGAAATCTGTTAATAAAACATTTATTTTATTTGTTACCACATGAATCACATTTATGTTACCAAAAAAAGAAGTTTTATGATAAATGATTTTTTACTATAGGGACTCACCACAGCAGCTACGTCCTGCTTGTAAGTAAGTAGGTTATTGCCATATTGTATACTGATAAGAATTGTTATAAAAGCTAGAAGCACAGAAGCACTGAGATAGAGGAGCGCTGCAAATCCATGGTATGCTACATCCTGCAGAGAGAAAAGAAAACAAGAAAATGTGTTTTGAGAAAGGAATTAACATAGAAAGAGAAGTAGTTGAAATAAAAAGAGAAGGTGGAAAGGGAAAAGACAAAGAGAGAGATTATGAACTCACCGCGCTTGCCCAAAAGCTTCTGTTTCGATGAGACCCACAGGCAAAGATCAGCAACCAGAAAAATGTCATGATGAAACAGAAAATTGCCACAGAGATCACGTATGCCTGTGGGTTTTTAGGTTCGACGGATGTAGATCCAACCAGGCTCAACACCAGACCACCAAAGACCTGAGAGATGTACATAATCGAAGAACATTTCACTGACAGAATCCCCCTTTAAACCTGAAGTTATAGAGCTTCCAGATAGTTGTACTTTTGTACAGGAAAATGTACTACATTCAAATGGATAAACAATTATTAAAGAACTCTCCCACCCTTGTAAACATCTTTACAGATGAATTGTTTGAAAACTTTTCCTAAAACATTGAATCAATGTCAAACTCAAAACATTGGATTTAAAAGAAAATAATGACAATTAAATAAACTGAATTTAAAAACGACACATTTACCAGTGATGTTTTTCTGGTGAAAACTTTGGAAGATTACAGATTTGTGTATTTTTTTATATTTATATTTATGCACAGTAGGTATTTACTCAATCATAAATCAAATCACTTTATATAACAACATTTAACAGTATAATCTTTGGACCATAGTTTTTTTGTAAATATTAAATTTTTAACTGATTATTAAAATAAATTCAAATAAAGAAAGAAACCAGATTTTCCAGAAATTGTCACAGCAATTGTTGCCAGTTAAACAAATAGGTACCAACAAATGTTATAAAATGTTTAACACATCAGTATTTTTTTATTTTTATTTATTTATGTATATTTTACTTAAGCAATAATGAATCAATAATTATAAATAGGTCAGATTTAACAACATAAATTTGGATTGACACACTTTAACAATTTATGAGTATTAATAGCATATTATTTAAAGTTTTTTTATTTTATTTATTTTTGTTAATTGTTGCCAATTAAATAAATTTGGTACCACTTGCTTAATTAACAAATATTGTATGTTTAACAGATACGTTTTTGAATTTACCTTAAATAAATTACATAACAGCTTTTTGTTTCATAATGTTTCATAGTGACATGAATGTAAACAACATCAGTAAATTAATCAGTTAATTTAAATCAACTCACAAGCTCTGGAAGGTAGAGAATGTCAGGTATGGTGCAAAATATGGCCCCTCCACGGGGCAGGTAGCCCATTTGTCCCGTATTGGTTGTCATGTGTGCACACCTGATTGTCCTCTCTGCACAGGTACAATGAATGTGCAGAAGTGCTGAAGATGTGCTTTATTAAAGAAAATGACATAGTGCTGGCCAGACCTGTTCATCTTGATGCATTCCATGAAGACCTACCCTGCGCAATCACAAGGAAAAAGAAAAAGAGGGGAAAAGAAAATGAGCAGAAAGCAGTAGATTACACACACACACACACACACACACACACACACACACACACACACACACACACACACATATATATATATATATATATATATGTAAAATTAATAAAAATCTGGGGAAAAAAATTTTCAGACACTTTGACCTGACCACTTTTGCATGTGTTATCTGACATTATCAAGATGCATTTGTTCTGACATCGTTTAACTCTGAGTTTAATTTTGGTTTGACTGTATATGTATATTATATATATATATATATATATATAAATATGTGTGTGTGTGTGTGTGTGTGTGTGTGTGTGTGTGTGTGTGTGTGTGTGTGTGTGTGTGTGTGTGTGTATAGATCTACATACTTTCTAATTTGCCCTTTTGTTGGGCTTCTTTTGACTTTTGTAAGGCTATTAGAAAAATGAAATGTAATGGAAAATATGTTTTTCCCCTAACAGTAGCCTACTGGTGATGAGAAGTCGATTGGATTAAGATCTTTCCTTGTGTTTAACTAGAACTCATGTGAACATTGTGCATGTCAGAGCATGACTCTGGATTTAGCTTCATAGACATTTTTGTGCGATGAATGAGATATTTTTTGCAATAGTAAGGTTTCATTCTTACACGTTGTGTATGTCTCCCTATCTCTGACACACACATTTCAGGTAGCACAATTACAAAGCGTAAATTTTTTTGTAGCTTATTAGTCACATTCTCAGACCTATTTTGTTTTGTGTTTGTTATATGGATTTATAAAGTCATAATTTTTGTTATATGCAGTATGCTACTATTTTGATCTGTTTGTTATTTGTAATATTCACTATTTACTATTTTTCATAGTGTGTGATTTTTGATGAATTGTACAACTACGAACAATTTGACAAATATCATTATTATCATTAATTATGGTCTGCTGATTTACAGGTCAATCAACCACGAAACGTGTTTGTTCCCCTTTACTTATTGCACAGTTTATTTTCCTCCAACCCTCTAGTAAATTATATCACGAATCTACCAAAAATCTCTCTTTTGCACATTTGGTCTTGCCCTGCGCATCGAACGGAACGCCGTCTTTAACCCCACACTGCCATCTAGTGTCTACTCTTGTAATTACATCCTTAATGATGTCTTCACGTGGTTTCTGTTACTTTGCTCAGCGCTGGTAATGATGCACCAATCACAGTACTCTCGATAACGATAGTTTAAAAAACGCCTGTCTCTGTGAGACAAAACTGTCCTAAAATATGCGATTCAGCTTTATGAGTGCATCTCCTTAGGTGTACTGAATGTTCTCTCCGATAAGAAAAGGTTAACATTGTTTTCATGTGAATATAATGCACATTTGGTACGGTAATACGGAAACGCTGTAACTGTTTATGTTTAAAGCTGATGTGGGCTCACAGATATTGGTCATAGGTCGTCAGGCCTGAAGTTTGACGTGTTACTCGGTTCCGGTCGCTGTCTTCTAGTCGTTGGCTGCTGAACATTCACATTCTGGTAGGAATGATACATTAGTTTTCAGAATGCTTTGTTCCATTCATTATTATTTCGCGTAACGAGTCATTTGCAGACTGATAAATATTCTTCCGTGTTTGTTTTCTTTATGTAATACAATCGTTCATGTCGTTTATCGTTTTTCAAGCATTCTGCTGAAAAAAAGAGGCATTCCACAAATAAGTTACGTTATATATATTTTACTGTGACCAGGAGGGGACCCGTTCGGTTCACTTATTAGTTTTATCGTGGCGACAGATTATTATTATTATTATTATTTATTTATTTATAATTCAAACGCTACCCACCGCGTGGAATATCCTAGAATGTTTTACGTAATATTTATTGTATTATTTACATTAGTATGACTCTGTGTATATCACTCTTGTCTACAGATACAGGTCATATATGGAAACATCTTAAGAAGGCTCTCTAAAGTTCATAAGCTCATATGTGACAGTTTTATTTTTTTTTTACTGGATCCCCGTCCCTCCACCTGTGCTCAACCCTGTATTAAACTCTCACAGAATTGAACTGTGATCTCAATTTAAACCGACACAGATGCCTCGATGGAGGACTTGTACCAGCAAACACTTTCATTGGTCAAGCCCAGTAGCTCAAGGGCTGCTTTTGTGTGTTTTAACCTTTGGGGTGATACTACCTATATGCTGTCATCGTCTCCTTTACTCCTATTATTTTTTAAAGACTGTTTATCTTGATTCATTAAGTGATGCAGCACTACAAAAAAGCTATGCCAGAGGCCAGGAAGCGCTGCATTTCTGGGAAGCGGCAGCTTCTACGAAAAGCCTGAAAGACCCTTTGGAAACCGTTTCCAAGAATCCGGATCTCTTGATCACCATCGTTACGACCAGGAGAGCAGAGGGAAGGGACTATCATTACCTGTTACAGGTTGCACAACAGCTCCATTCTCTCCTCAAAACGTGTGGCGATAAACCATGTGCTGAGGTCATGCTGTGTGACGTCGAAAGCGGTCCCAGTTTAAATGAGGATGCTTTGCTTTTGGAGAAACAGTTTTTGGTTGTTAGACGTTCTCCAGATGAAAGGTGGCAGAACAGAGACGTGACCAACATCTTCGAGAAGGAGAAAAGAGATTATGTTTACTGTCTACGCAAAGGATGGGACCTGATGAGGCCGAAAAACGTTGTTGTCCTGGAGGATGATGCACTCCCGTTAACCGATTTCTTTCCATCGGTGAAGAACATACTCTCGCGGAGATTTGCGCTTAATACTTTGTACATAAAACTCTACCATCCAGAACGACTTCAGAGATACTGGAATCCCGAGCCTTATCGCATTCTAGAATGGATGGGTCTCGGCCTGTTTGGGGCTACAATCCTCCTCCTCTTGTTGTCTCACTATACACCTCTTTCTTTTACCTTCTCCGCTCCTCATTTTCTCTATCTGGCTCTCTACGTAATGGCCGTGGCTGAGCTGGCAGGGAGGCACTATCTCCTGGAGATCAGACGGCTTTCACCTCAGCTGTATGCTGTGTGTCCAGCCACTGAATGCTGCACCCCTGCTATGCTTTATCCAGGGAACGCCTCCATTCGGACTGCTGAATATCTGGACCAGGTCATCTGTGCTCAGGGAAATGCGAAAGACATGGTGCTGTACAAGATAGCCAGATCGAGGCCAGGTGAGAAGGCACACAGCGTTGAACCCAATCTCATCAAGCATATTGGATCTTACTCCTCCGTCAGGATGAACCCCAATCCACCAAGATTATTATGACATGAGATTATTCTCATAGAATATACTCACTTCTCATCTATACTCACATACAGTCATTTATTTGGATATAAATAACAAAAATAAAACCTAGAGAAGTTTTATATATATGTGACCCTTTGTTTTTCTGCAGCTTCAGCCACAGATGCTTTAAGAATGTGATGTATTTTTATACACATTTCTATCTGGAGTAAAGAATGGGATGCTGCAGTTTTGCAATTTTTATATATTTGAGATGGATATATTATTATTATTATTACTTGCATCTGGTAGAATGATAATTATCTTTCATTAGTGAATTTCCTGGTTTCATTTATATACCACACCAGCAATAAAATCATTTCATATTTCATGTCTGAAATGTGATTGTTTAAATTACGTAATTATAAATAACTCGTTTTTAATCAAGTTTTCCTGCTTGTCTTTCAAAATAATGTTATCAACTTTTGTCTATTTGCAGTGCATAAACATTTATTTTTTTCATCAGAAGGCAATTAATAGGGTTATGAAAATGACTTTGGCAAATTTGCAGTCAAACCACTTTAAAACTAAGATAAGAATATCCACAGATATTAATTTATTTACATATATAAAAAAAAAGAGAGAGATTGTTTGTTTGCATGGACTTGTATTGATTTCTCAATATAGGGCGTTTATAGAAATCTCTTTTGGTTGAAAATAAATACTATTTAGAATTTTACAGTTGTTGGTCTCTTTTTTTTTTTTTTTTTTTTTTTTTATACAGCCTCTACATTTCACTGTTCTATATATATATATATATATATATATATATATATATATATATATATATATATATATATATACACACACACACACACACTACCAGTCAAAAGTTTGGGATCAGTATGATTTGTAATGTTCTTTTAAAGAAGTATCTTATGCTCATCAAGGCTGCATTATGATCAAAAATAAAGAAGAAGAAAAAACAGTAAAATCTTGCAAAATGTTATTACAATATAAAATTATGATTTCTATTTTAATATCCTTTAAAATATTATTTCTGTGATTCAAAGCTGAATTTCCATCATCCATTACTCCAGTGTAAGTGTCACATGATCCTCAAGAAATTATTCTAATATGCTGATTTATTATTAGAATTATCAATGTTGGCAACAGTTGTGCTGCCAAATATTTTTTTTTTGGAAACCGTGATACTTTATTCAGGGATTCTTTGAGTTAAAGTAAAAAAGAACAGCATTTATTCAAAATAAAAATATTTTCTAACAATATAAATCTTTACTATCACCTCTTAACAATTTAACACATTCTTGCAGAATAAAAGTTTTAATTTCTCTTTCTAAATAAAGAAACAATAAAAATGTACTGACCCCAAACTTGAACGATAGTGTATATTGTTAGAAAAGATTTCTATTTTAAATAAATACTCTTCTTTTTAATTTTTATTCATAATAGAATCCTGAAAAAAATGATCACCGGTTCCAAAAAATATTAAGTAGCACAGCCGTTTCCAGCACTGATAATAAATCAGTATATTAGAATGATTTCTGAAGGATCATGTGACACTGAATACTGGAGTAATGATGCTAAAAATACAGCTTTGTATCACAGGAATAAATTTAATTTTAATGGATATTTAAATAGAAAAACGTTATTTTTCATCATAATAATATTTCACAATATTACAATTTTTCCTGTATTTTTGATCAAATAAATGCAGCCTTGATGAGCGTAAGAAACTCCTGTAAATAAATAAATAAATAAATAAATAGAAAACATTAAAAAACGTTCTGATCCCAAACTTTTGATCGGTAGTGTATATAAACATACATACATACATACATACATCATAGACATACATACATACAAGTTGAAAATAAATTATGATGTTGTGGTGTTCCTCGTGTTGAGAGCTCAGAGTAAATTACAGTGTAAACATAAGGAAACCTCGGGTTAATCATAACACAGTCGTTTTCTTGAGCCTGTGGATCTTCTCCGCTATTTCCGCTGGATTCAGTCACATGACCGGTCAAAATGCACAGCATTACAAACTCTGTTTTAAAGAAATTGTGTATTTAATTCTTATATGTATGTTCTTGACAATTTATATTATTCGCCCGATAATCGTTTATTTGGAGGTTAAAGCCAAATAAGACATTTCCACCGTTTGGGATATGCGGGATTGAGCCAATCAAATCCTACTATGGCGAGGCCTCCGCTTATGAATATTAATTAGACATGGCGTCTATCCTATCAAAGCGAGGCTTCACCTCAATGGAAGGCACTGCTTCTTAATATTAAATAGATCACCCTCAAGTTGATTGGTAAGATGGCTTGTCTACTAAATATTAATTTACTCATTGTGACGTTGCTCGCTGATTTTCCAAATATGAAGGCGTGGATCATAAATTTGTAATAGCGAGGCCTTCGCCATACTAAGAATGAGTAAATTCGCTTCGTTTGCAAGATAAACTTTTTCAAGACGGGATTTCCTGTGAACTGGATCTGTATGAGCTGCAAAAGGACAGGGAAAATTTGAGGAATAGAGAAAAATGTCTGAGACCGAGAAACCAAAGGGCCATACTTTATCGAAGGATGAAGGTTTAACCAATGGACGAAATAATGTTTCCAGTAACGTTTCAGACGAGATGACAGAGGTATGTTACGTGGAAATGCTGTTCTTGGAAACCTGTAACGTTACTCATCAATGTGCCGCGATGTGTAAACATCAGATGGGTTTAAAAAACAGCTTTGGGTTAATAAATGTAACTCGGATTCTAAGTTTAGATTGTTTGGCTTATTAATTAGGAATAGAAAGTCTCTTGAACTTAACGCAACATGTATAATCCTTTTAAATTGTGGCGCAAGAGAAGCATCTTCCTTGTCAAGAAAATGCATTTAAAAACTTCGCCTTTTGTTAATTGTTTATAATTTGTAGAGAAATGGATTGTTATGGTAGTCTGCCACACAAATGTAATTATGCATTGACTAAACTGTAAGAATAAACATGCACGCACATATTAGTCCCATTTTCTTCAAAGGCTTTTGAGTCATGACTGTAGTTCGAAAGGGTGTTATAGAGACAAAAATATCCAAAATAGTTTTGATAAGTTAATATATGTACTATGGTGTGCCACTCCATTTAATTCAGTTTTACACAGCCTTTTGCTAATTATTAAGTGTTAGTTATGCAGATTTTATGACATAATATTAATAGAGAAATTATATGGAATATTTGCACTTTTATAAATCCATTTGTTACACAGAAGCATTTAAAATGAACTAGAAAAAGTGAGATGTGGATAAATAAATTATTTTATGTAGACTTAAATGCCCACTCAAACTGGTTTTTATTCTCTCTTCTTGGTCTCTTGATGTTTGCTGATGTTGTTTTAGAAATTCAACCTTGCCACAGTCTATGTGTCAGATGCCCAGTATAACAGGAACATCTTTTTTGATACTTCACCACAAGCTGTGAGGTAAGAGATTATGATCTAGCAATCATTTACATAACTTGGACTATTACTGGATTGTGTATTATAAAATCTGTAAAATATTCCACAGGCTGTACTTGTTGTACAATCACTGGTTCATGCAGATGCTGGTATACGTATTCATCATTGTAAATCTCGCTCTGGCTCTCTTTGAGGATCCTGCTGTTGTGCCACTTCCTATATGGGTATGACTTACGTTTTAAAAAAAATTCAGCCAAGCAGTTGTTTAATCATTTATCCAATCTGTACCATTGTGTAGTTTTGTGAATGGGCGGTTGAATATTTCTTGGATGCTCATTGTTTCTATCTCCATTTAACTACAAAGCATGTATTATGCTCTATATTCTGAAATGAAAACTTGCCTATGATTGTGTAAAAATTGAATCTTCCTTAACACTGACACTGTATATTTATCATATAATACATTGTTTTAAATGTTTTAACACGGATTGAGTTTGCAATATACTCTCCAAGTGCATAATTTGACTAGCAACATAAAAGAGAGCTTTTATGACATCCTGGATTCCATGCCAACCCCCCAAATGACACAATAGGATATTTCCTGGAAGTTCATGTTCATTGAAAAACAGCTTTTTCATTGAAACACTTTACACAGAAGAACGTCCGGTACAGTGAAATTCTAAAGTTTTATGTGTGATGTGTTCTCTAGGCGACTTCTACAACTGAGCTCATATGCCTCTCTGCGTTCACTGTGCGGATTGTACACTATGCCAAAGTCATTCCAAAGGATAAATTCTGGAAGGATCCCAAAAATATCTGCATCATAGTCATTGTAACGGTAGGCCTCTAATCGAAAATGCATGTTTTAAGCATATTTTTGGACTGTAAATTTCCATTTAATTTACAGGTACATAATCAGTTTTATTTTGTTCATGTCATAATATATTATTCAAGTAGTGTAATGCTAATTAATTAACCTAAAGTGGTGGTGGATGAGGAGATCCCCCCTTTCATGTAATGCACTTTGAGTGCTTAGAAAAGTGCTATATAAATGTAAGAAATTATTAGTATTCTGTCTGTATAAGCATGAGAAAATTCTGAGAAAGTAGTCTTTTAACATTGTTGAGAAATGAACTTTAGCCCATAGTTTGTCATCCTCAGCAGTTCTGCATGATCACCAGGAAATGTGACGTTCACTGACTCTGAGTAGACAAAGTGAAGTCAGGCACATGGTTTGAGAGTGTCGTGATCTAGCTTGCTTAACTAGAAATTTTGGCGGATTTGGAATGCAACTGCTTTTTTGTTTCATGACCTTTCTTTATTCTTCCTGTCTCACAGCTCTCTTTCATTGATTTGACTATATACGGGGCTCTGAAGTCAACTGGCTACTTTGCCCTCCGATGGTCGAGGGTCTTAAGACCACTTCTGTTAGTTAATGTTACAGAAGGAAGACAAGTAAGAAAACTACCATCAAAGGACATTAGATATAATTTTTTATCAATTATGTTTAATCTATTTCCTGCATTGTTTAATTAACTTGCCAAATCATTAATTTTATGGTTTTTATGAGGTGCACTTGTCCATTTACACAATTTTGTCATGAAATGTTGCGCAAAAGTTGAACAAAAATGTTGCATATCCTAAACCTGGTAATGTATGTCCATAGGGGACAAATGTCTTTCCTCCACTCTACTCCACTCCCATTCATTTCTTTTTTTTTCTTTAGCTGCGGAGGGCATTCAGGAGTATTCGGAATGCACTGCCTCAGATCTCCTATGTTTTTTTCTTATTCATGTTCAGCGTGTTGGTCTTTTCTCTTGTGGCTCTGAAATTGTTTGGGAAAAGGTAACTAAATACAGTATCTTCCATTTATACTGTACTTCTGGTTTTTCCTATTCATCTCATTTGTGTCCATTTGTACCATTAAACTGCTCGTCATATCCTTTTCTTTTATTCCAGGGGTCTTCTTACCATTGATGGCTCTCCATATTTCACAGACTATTTGGATATTGTTTTTGATCTTTATGTATTAGTGACCACCGCTAATAGCCCTGACGTCATGTAAGTCTATTTTCTCTCTCTGTATCCTTTTAAGCTTTATTATCATTGGTGAAATTTTTATTAGTGTGCAACTGTATATTCAGTAGTATAAAAGATTTTCAGCAACCCACAATATGCTTTTAGCATGCTATGCAAACGCTTCTGAAATATTGTTTTTATGTTTTCATTGTAGGATGCCGGCATACAACTACAGTGATTTCTTCACTATTTTCTTCATTCTATACATTGTTATCAACATATATACCTTCATGTCCTTCTTTCTGGCTGTAGTGTACAGTAACTACAAAAAGCACCTTAAGGTATTCACATATTTTTCATGTCAGCATGCAAATTTCTCATAGTATCTGCACATTTACATTGATCTCATTTTAAAGAAATTATTTACAGTACTTTAAGAAAATCTTGAAATGCTGACTTGATTTCTTTCATGCTTTCTAGGAGGAAGTCCGACAGCTGGTGAAGGCCAGAAGATTTAAGATGTGCCGAGCGTTTTCTTTGCTCCAGGAGGCCCAGGGTGAAGGTGGAGAGCCCGTGGTGACCCAGGCCAAATGGAACCATCTGGTTAAACTCGTCAAGCCGAATATCAGTATTGCTCACCGGGAACTGCTCTGGAGCGTCTTAGATGATCAGAATAAAGGACACATAGGTCAAACTGATTTTTCTTTTCTGCAAAAATAAGCACTTAAAAATGAAATTTTCCCCCTTAATCTTTTTTTTTTTTTATCTGATCAGGAAAGTTTGCATTTGTCCAGCTTGCTGATCTTCTGAGTATTCAGGTGATCACAGTGAAATCACAGCCGCACCCCATTCACATCTGTTTCCCCTCTATGTATAATTCCCCAGTCAGCCGATTCATCCGCTATGTGGTTCATCACAGGTACATGGACACAGAATATCGAACTTGCATTGATATTGAGACTTTCACTTTTATTTATTTATTTTTTTGTTTACAACAAAGCTGCCTTAGTTCTTTTTGTGACCCAGTTGGACAACGTTTTGATGCTGTTTAACATGTTTGTACATGTGCTTCCCATATGGTCATCTGTTTGTTGCATCGTGTGTTCCAGAATGTTTGTGTATGTTTATGACCTGATTATCCTGGTGAATGCTGTGTTCATTGGTCTGGATGAAGAGAACCCTGTAGTATCAAATGCTGAGTGGGGTTTTCTGGCTCTTTATATGCTGGAGATCATTCTCAAACTGTACGCTACTGAGCCTCGGGCATTCTTTGCTCGACATCATTTCTGGAACTGGTGAGAAGACCTCGTTTTGTATGACTTACTGAATTTGATCACATAACACCTGTGTGAGCTCGCATGAAAACAAATTCAATAAAATCTATCTCTTACAGGTTTGATACCATCATTATTGTGTCTGCACTCTTTGGCACTATCATTAACTCAGCACTCAAACACTGTAAGTGCACAGTATGAAGGGTTATGAAGTATGAACTTATGTATTATCGTTGCAGTGTACCTGGACACAGTGTTGCATTTTCTAAATGTTATATCAAAGCTGTTAAGTGGGATTATATGCAAACCTTTAAGAGATCTTATTGTCTTTTCTTTGCAATTGATTGACCACATTTTTGTTTGCAGCTGGAGGTTACACAAGTCGCCAGATTTTGGACATCGTTTTCATCTTGAGAGTCCTCCGACTCATACGCTTGGTGGATTCCATTAAGAGGTCAGATAGTTACAGCCAAATGCTAAACAAAAGTGGTTTGTGTATGTGAAGTCTTTTAATGCTGTCATGTGATATGAAACTAAAAAACTTACCTTTGTAGATTCCGTGCCATCATCAACACTCTTATTAAAATTGGACCAACTATTCTTACATTTGGCCAACTCATAGTGGTGAGTATTTACATATTGTTAACGGGTAGTTGACCCAAAAATGTCAGTTATCATAATTTAATCACCCTTATGTTGTTCCAAATCTTTCTTTCTTTCTTTCTATTGTATGAATAAAATATATATTTTTAAATATATTAAAATAAATAAAACAAATATTGTATTTTTGGTCAAATAAATGCAGTATTGGTGAGTATGAGAGACTAAAAAATAAATCTCTCCAGCCCCAAAATTTTTAATGGATACAATACATTGCATGCATTATACATGCTATTGCTTAAAAAAAAAAGGATGAATGTGTCCCTCTTGGAAAGTATGAAAACCAAAAATTACCAATCCTCTCATTGGTGAACCATCTATTTTGCACCCTACCTGGTATCAAGGACACTTTGTACAGTAATAGTTAGGGTCATAACTGTCATAATTGATATGGAAGGATGTGTATAATTCCACTGCTGTCCTCTACAGGTGGTCTATTACATATTTGCCATGGTTGGAATGGAATTATTTAAAGGTAAAGTCCAGTCTTTTGAACCTAACTCTACAAGTCCTGATCAAGAGTACTGTGGAAACCCTCTCCTTAAAGGAACCACTTTTGCTAAACTCAACTACTGCAAAAACAACTTCAACAATGTGGTCTCTTCCTTCATTGTCTTGCTGGAACTCACTGTGGTTAATCAGTGGCATGATATCCTTTACAAATACAGATCAAAATGTATTTCTGCTCAAAAGATAATGCTGTGAGAGTCTAGACTAAGGTCTTTGAAAGTTCTAATAACATCATTATCATGCATTGCTTTACCCTTAACTCCGCTGCACTGTTGGCCAGTGGTTTCACAGCAGTCACACACATTTCAGCCAGAATTTTCTTTGTCCTTTTTCACATTGTGGTCGTCATTATTATAGTCAAGTAAGAATAGGGACTCTTCTAATAAAATATTGTGTTTTGTGTTTTAAATACAAATATGCATAATGTGAATAGTGAGCCTAATATTATTTTATTTTCCCACAGTATTTTCGTAGCGTTTATCTTGGAGGCATTCTTGGTGGAGTACACAGTTGACAAAAGTGACCTGCATACTTCTCTAGAGAAAAAGATAGAGGAGCTGGAGCTTAATGTTCAACAGTATGTGCCATTTAGACCTGCTATCAATTATTTGATTAAAAAAAAAGGTTTCATGGAAGCATATCAGCATAGCATCCTTTTGTGGTTGATTTTGGGCTCTAATGGAGGTTTATGCGGTATTGTGTTTGTCAGGGATGGTGTGGACACTGGTCTTGTAGATGCAATGGAAAGCAATGACAATGAACTAGGTCCTTCTGAAGCTGCCAAACAGAAGCCCTCCCTCATGTTCAAGATTGCTTCAAGAAGTATTTCATTTTATTTTATAATAGAATAGAATAGAATAGAATAAAAGTATTGAAGGCCGGTTTTTCTTGATTTTCCAGGATCCAGAACTGTGGATGGACTTCTGCAGCGGATGTTTGAAACAGATATTCGTCCTGAAGACTTTGAGGAAGAGGAGCCAGAAAACATCAACTTCTCAAACCCTGTCTTTGACTCCGTATAACCAACATAAAAAACAAACATGTAAATGTATAAATACCGTTTGTATCAAAGATTCTCTTTATGTATGAAACATTTGATACGATTTATTATATATACTTCAATATATGGACCAGTAATCTCAAAGAGTCTCTTGTGTGTGTGCGTGCGTGCATGCCTATAATATTACAATGTAGCATCTTTTTTTCTCTCTCTATTTTTATTAAAAAAAGGGAAATATACCACATGACCAAGACCAACAAGGATTGCTTCCATAGTAAAATGTTGTACACACCAATTAAAATAGAAATAATAAATATATATATATATATATATATATTAGAATGACTCGTTTATATCCTAACATATCCCCATAAGAACTAAACTCTACTATTCCTGACTTATAAATTACATAGTTATAATGTGCAGTGAAGAATCCACCAGCAGGGAGCAGAACACCGGCTGTAGAGCATCAACTTCGCTGTATTGGAGCAGGGAGGAAGAGTGATGTGTGGTGCTGATGCTGGGATGCAGACGGGCAGGGAGCATCCCTAGCAATGGTGGAGAGAGGTCTAAAGAGTATCCTGACGAGGGAAAACAGGTTATGAGCCTCCAAACATAAGAAATGAGCAGGTAATAAGCGCGCTTTATATTTAAATCTCGGTATAACTCAATATGGCTGGTCCTGAGATGAAAGGCCATGTCCTATTGGAGAAAAGCTATCATGTTAAAACATTCTCCGTAGGAATGTAAATTAAGCCAACTGCATCCGGGATGTCTACAAATAATATTTTTTGGTGATTGGAAAATACATTATACGCGTTTGATGAAATAACATGCACCACTTGTGAGATTGTTGTTCTTTTTGGATGCGCTTTTCTGTTTGGACCGGTATGTTTACTTTCCACGTTGTGGACTTTTCAGGGTTCTGTAATCGTAGAGACTTTTCTCTCATTTTGATTTGTGTACTAGTTTATGTACGTCTACAAAATGCATGATGATAACGGGTGTAGCCAGGAGGTGAAATAACAAATCCTACTACGGCCAAGGCACAGCCAATGAATAATAAAAAAGTCATTCTGACGTTGCTTGTCAACCTCTATGGTCAACCTTCCTGGATCGTAATTAATATTCATAAGCTAAGCGTTTATCACCGTACAATTCGTTAGTTGACTAACGCAGCTTCTGTCTATCACCCAATCACGGAGCTTTACGAGACGAACGTCACGCGACTTCATGAATATTAATCTACCCAGCGTCCTCTACAGATTGTACAGAGTCACTGCATGGGTGTTTGACGCGCTGCAGTGCGGACATCGCAAAGGATGCGCGACCGGACAGTTGTTTATTTATCAAAATGAATTGGATGTATCGAACTTCTGGGTAGAATCATATTGATTTATATAATCTCTTAATTCTCTGGTTTAAGATGTTTGCACTATGATGCCAATCTAGCGCGTGCGTTTATATGGCGAATTAGAGCACGTCACCTGCCAGATTTGTGTATTTGCTTTAACCTTGGACCTTTGTGTCATCATCATATACTGCACGGTTTTTATATTAAAGGCGTGATGTTTACGATTAGATAACCAAGTGAGCTTCCAGTGGGTGTTGTGGTAGTCCACTGGCTCGCAGAGCATTATCAGTGTGATTAAGAAATGTTTTAAGTTACATAGCAAAGATAAATATTATAATTTGCTGTTGTCTTATTAGTCAAACCGCTATTTATTTTAGCATCTGTGGACAGAATTTTAACTAGATGGAGCATCAGTAACAAAATGCAAGAATAAGGCGGTTTATTATTTTAAAAACGGTCCCAGCTGATGGTTTGTGTCACTGTGAGGACCCAAATGAAGATTTCTAAACGAAGGAAAGGACTGACTTCACGTAGTCTGTGTGCCAGGTAGGGTGAGAGCATCTAGATGTATTTTAAAATAGGGAATTGCCTTTTACTTTTTTACTAAAGCATGGGAAATAATCTGGAGTAAGGATTGCTATGAAATGTTAAATCTTATGTAAGTTGTTATGCAGTGTTCTGATAAATATTGTGAACATTTCCTACAAACTTTACTCCAACTCTGTGACATAAGAGAGAATGGGGTAAGATGCGCCCTCCTCAAAATGTATTTTTGAATCCAAATATTTTAACGGTCCATCATATAGGTTTTCCTGTGATTGAGTCTTTTTGTGTATGTGTGTGTGTTTTAGGTTTTCAAAAGTGAGTTTTTGCATGTGAAAGTCAATTTATTTTTACATGACAGGTAAAATAACTTTTATGTCAAACCAAGTTTACGAGGTAGTTTTATAAGCATTTAGGCATCTAAAAGATCTTACCCCCAACCCCCCCCTCCCACTTTGTATTTTATTACAGTATATAAATATTATTATTAATAAAAATTCAATATTCAGAATAGTAAACCTTTGTTTTAAACCTTTTTCTTTAAGAAAGGGATAGTGCATTATTAATAATTTTATAATTTTAAATACATGACAATACAAAACATGGGCCTTTTTTGAGAATTCATAGTATTTTTTCTTTGCTTATTTGGAAAACTAAAGTAAATCGGCACAGCTTACCCCTGCTCTCCCTTATGCATTTGAACATAACATTTATGCACTTATGAAAGCATTATATGTATTTACTGTCCATCTTTTTCACTGGCCCATAGTGTCCAAGTGTGCTGTAATTTGTGTATGTATCTGTGTCCATCTCACTGTGTTGCACACCAGTATCTTTTTGTGTTTTCTTCAGTTCACAGGGCTTTTGTAATGGTGATGTCTTTTCGCAATGTCAAGTCAAAGACACATTTTTTTCATTTTGCGCATTAGCTTATGATTCAATAATGCATGTATCACCTTTCTCTGGGACATTGAGTGCAAACTGACCTTTGTGACATTCATCCTTAAGGATTGAGTTTCTGTCAGACCCATGCTTGCATTAAGATGGATGGTGAGTGTCATAATAGTCAAAAAGGGAACTGCTGACGGTTTGCGATCTTCAGCCACCACTATCCGATGTGCCAAATCCTTGATAACTAGCACAGAGAAGGAAAACAAAACAGCCGTAACGTCATATCAAGTGCTCCATCAGCTCAAAGTGCATAAAACTAATTGCTTGTTAAGTATAATCCATCTCTTCTCTTGTTTTTCTGGCTTGTAGGCTGGCAGAGGAGGGTTTTGGCGTCGACTAAATTGGTCAGTTGCAAGATATTTGTCAGAGACGTAAGGTTTTTGAAGAGATTTGTGAACATGGTGAGAGAGTTACACTGTCCTTCATAGCTCCCCCCTCTCCCTTCCTGGAAATGTGGCTGCACTTCACTTATCAGAGTTTGATCACAAAATGGCTGTTGACGCTTCCCTTCCCTGGGATTCAGAGGAATTTCAATTATTATTCTTTTTTAATAAAGGTGACTTTGAATGGCACCCCCTCTGCTTTTCGCTCACCGTAACCTCACATCCCATGGGTCCCCTGGAACGAAACTGAGAAAAAAAATCTCCCATGCAGATTAGCGAGAATACAAGCCGTGCGATTGAATGCTTTAGTTGTTTTGCCAGCATTATGGCCTGTGTGCGAACAACAACCCTAGGACTGTTCAGAAGCTGCTTGTTAGTTTGTCGCTTGTAAGGGAGAGATAGCAGCTAATGTAGAAAATATTGAGGATATCTGTCTGTCCTTTGGCCTAAGGTGGATTCCATTTGTAATGGGAATGAAGCAATAGTATTTCCACACATTGGCAGACATTTTACACTTTAGTTTGCAAAGATGTTTCTCATGCAATAAAAAACAAAAAAATCTGTGCAAAAGTCTAGAACCCGCAGTAAAAAATCCCATTCATTTTCTCCATAGAGGAATGATAACTTAAAAACCTTTAAAGACAGACCTACTGTGAGCTACAAGATTGAGAACCAGTGCTATATGCCTTTTGTTGAAGCCATCAGCCCACATTATTACTTTTTTTATTTTTATAATTGTGTATGACAGCAAAATTCCTGATGAAAACTACATTATCCCTGAGTATTATTATATATATGGTGAAAAACTAATATATCTAAAGGAACATTTTTCCTATACAGAATACAGTTTTTGGAAGTGAATAAGAACAAATAAAAAAATATTTTGGTATATAAACATTATTACAGTATTACAGTAAATAATTGTTTTACTGAAAATTGAATTGAAATCTGTAAAACGCTGCTACCATATTTTTTACAGTAAAATTCTGGCAACCACTAACAGTTTTTTATTTTTTTAATTTTTTATATAAATTTCAGTAAAAAAAAAAAAAAAAGACAGTACATATTTTGCAATCTGCATAAGTCACTTTAAATAAAAGGGTCTGCTAAATTATTAAATATAAAATGTAAATGTAAAATATGTTCTTTCTTTAAATCAATAGTTTTATAATTCTCCATACTTTTTATTATTTTTATTTTATGTCATTTGTAATGCTTCGTAGGATTTAATCATTAAAGGGGTTAAGTACACAGTCTTATACCCTCTTTGTTATTTTGTCCGATGCTGTGATTCACCTTATAGCTCGTCGATTTGGTTCATGGCTTTTAACTCTTTTAACAAATAATTTTGTAAAAATCCCTATGGGAAAAATGAATGGAAAAATACTTCCTGAACCAAGGTCGTTGAAAACATGGGCGGTCTCTGTTGAACAAATAGCAATTGACGATTGGCTGTGAATGAAAAGATGGGAAAGCAAGGCATGAGATATAATGGTTAAATAGCTACAATAAATTCACAACAATGTAGCTAGAATAAAGAGCTCATTCACAACTGGCCACTGTAGAGTGTGGAAATGCTGGCTTAATGAACTTCAGTTGTATCTCAGTGTTCAGAAACCAATGCAAAGTGATTAAACTCTTCACTGCTTACATTCTGTTGCCAACTCATGTGCATTCGGACCAAACAAGCTTTCAGTCTTTTATATATTTGTAAACTGCATCATTCATCCCTGCCACTGCCTGTATGATATTCAGACTCTCATTTTCCAGTCAATTTCCTCAAATCTCCTTGTTCGATCAAGGGTACATCAATGCAGGTGTCAGGAACTTGGCACATGAGTTGGCAATATTACGCTCTGTCACTCTTCTTTGTTAACCTTATATCATAGTGCAGTTTGTTCCTATATTGTCTGTAGAGCACTTCTCTAAGATGCTGCACTAGAGACTGCAGTTCTTAACGGATGCTGGGCTGGGCATGAGTTAGCGACTGAGCTCCTGAATCTGAGCCGAGCTGGGCCCTGCATGTTTAACCAACAAAACAATGGTGCTGCATGCCAAAAAGCATGTTATTGGGTTTTATTATGCATCTTAACCTTCGTTTAATTGAACCTTGGAGTAAAGATTCTGTGCTATAATAAGCATTTAGAGTCTGTATTTAGTGCTGAACTTCATTTGTGCTAAAAGGCTGATGTTTAATGTAAAAGTGGGACATATTTAAGTCTTTAAAAACTGAATGACTAATAGAATTTATTATCAATCATCTGCTTTTTGAATTAGAGATTGACGGATATTGTTTTTTTTTTATGACCATTGCCATTTATAAAAATTTTTAACAGTATTCTTTTTTTAATTAATTGTTCTATTTGTGCTTTCTGACTCAATATAAATTATTCAATAAAGACATTAAAATATTCAGTTAGTTTTTGAAATTTTGAATGCTGTTTTGAAAACCAGATTCCGTTGTGCTGTTTATTGGTAAACCTTAAGCTCTGATAGCTGATTTAAAAAAGTTTGAATAATCATAATAATAATAATTTTTCAAACTGATTATCGATCTGTCTCTTTTTACAGTGGGAGTAGTATTTGGCCTTGTTATTTTAGGGATGCACGATATATTGGTTATTAGCTGATGCTGAATATTCCCGGTATAATTTAAATATATATAGTTTGTTTTTTCCCATTTTAACATTAAAATTCACTAAAATAATTTAATAACACTGTTAAATTGAGCTTTAGACCATCTCAAATTGAATATCAGTTTTTTCTTTTTTTTATAAACTGTATAATATAACTTTGTGATGCTCAAATTTGCTTGTAATATTTTTTTAAATGACTGATTTTAGTTTTTTTGTGTTATGTTTTCAATTTATTTAGACAAAATAGTATTTAATTGTAATCAATCATTTGCCATTGACCATAATGGCTTATCCATATCAGACAGAATGTTAGTGTCAGTGTGTCCCTTTTTGGTCTAGCATGGGATTTGAATAACATTGCTTTAGGGCAATAAGATAAATGTATTAATTTCAATAAATTAATAATAAATATTTTAGGTGTTCTGATAATGGCTCCTGTTTAAATCCTATCAGAAATGCAAGGCACACTTAATGGAACTGTTTTAGTATCCCCTGTTTGTACACTTCATAAGCTACTTTTCATCCATATACTGTACAGTAGAATGAAATATCCTCACAGTGTGTTTATGCAGGCTAGTGCGTGTAATTTTTTCTTCATTCACATGATTTCTAGACTTTTCTCCTCTGACTATGGCTATTTTATTTGCGCAGGTATTTGGGTCAAAAAGTATGTGGGTCAATGGATGTGCCTAGTAGACCTTTTCTTTTGTCTGCTAACAGCATGGTAACATTAAAGTGCTCAGGGTTCTTTTTGCCTCTTGAATATGTATCAGTAAATAACTGCAGGAATAAATTGGTTTTATTTCATTGCTACTTTCTTAAATCACACATTCCAAAGTTAATGGCTTTCTTTGGAATATTAGCGTTTGTTGAAGTTTGAATGGCCACTGCATGTAGAAGCCAGTTCAACTGACCAAAAGCATGATAGCAATGAATAGGTGATTTAACACATTTTGGTGGCTTTTCACAGATAAATGGATCATTTAAGCTGGGGGCTGCCAGAGTGCTCTCAGGGTTGCAGTGCCTAGCGCCAGCTCTGCAGGACAACGCCAACATGAACGGCACTGCAGAGCAGCAGGACATACTGCCCCCTAACTGCATGGTCAAAGATCGATGGAAAGTGGTAGGTGTTCGGAAGATCTGAACATGACGTTTGTACACACAGGGATGCACAGTAATGCACCAAGATAAATATAACAATACAAAACATCCTGTATGCTTGTGCTTTTTTTGATTTGTGACCTAAAAGTAGCACAGAATCCTAAGTATTGCTTATTCATTGTCATTAATATATATACAATTATTTAATGATATATTATTTATAAATGTAATTATTATAATTAATTAATATATTAGTTAATATGCTATGTTGAAGATTTTCACTAAAATTATATATGTATATAGGAGCTTCTATAGATGAAAATATATATGTGTGTTTCAGACACCTATCTTTTCTCCCGTTCTGAGTAGATTATGTAACGGTAAAACTAACGGCTCTTTTGACCCCAATCACTGGGACTGTCTTGTCAAGAGACATTACAGAGAGATCAAATTCCACAAAATTCCCAGTACAAAGGAGAAGAGGATCTTCTCACATGACTGCTCAATTCCCAGCCAGAGTAAATGGGCTCTAGACTTCACGAGAACAAGAGGAGAGAGTGACATTACTGACTCAAATAGACAGGATGGTTTATGATTCAAACTTCTGCTTTGCTTTCTCTGTTGTCTAGTGGAAATGTATTAGTCTGTATTGTGAAATTTGTAACACATTTATGCAAACCTGATTAATGTTTGTCTGCAGAGGGCCTGCTGCAATAATAGCGTATCCCTGATCAATATATGTGCCCTCTAAATTGGTAATCAATGAAACAAGGATTTTTCATAAATACACGATCGTGCACACGTAGACGGGTTTATGTTACAGTGATATTTATTGAGTTTGTTGTTTGAAATGTATATCTCAGGAGAGGGAAATAAAGATATTTTTGAGGCACTTGAAATGCAGATATTACAGTGCTTTTTAATGTTTCCCAAATGCATTTTATGAGATCATCAAGCACTTACATTGGGAGGAAAACAACTGTTTCTCGCACTTCAGGTTTAATGCATGAAATCATTAGCAAATAAGACACACAAAAATGTAGATAACATCCTGTTGTGTTTTTTTTTTTTTTTTTTTTTTTTGATGTCCAGCTGAAGAAAATAGGTGGAGGGGGGTTCGGGGAAATCTATGATGCGTTGGACCTGCTGACTCGGGAGAATGTGGCGTTAAAAGTGGAGTCAGCTCAACAGCCCAAACAGGTCTTGAAGATGGAGGTGGCAGTTCTGAAGAAACTGCAGGGTAAGACATGGTCATCGTTAGAGGGATTTTGAGACACTATCAACATCACTTTGACATTGACAAGACATCACGTTGTCCAGTAGCTGAAGACAAATTTCCCAAAGGAATACTCCGGGTCATTTGTGTTATGAAGTACCTTTTGAACTCTTAAAACGTTTTCTGTTTTAATTTAATGAAGTGTTTCTATAAAATTATGTAACGTTACCAGGCTTTAAGAATGTGCACTGCATAAACTCAGACACTTCTAATTCAGTCACTGCAGTCCAAAAGTTTAGTTATTCAGCAAATATGCATTTCATTTTTCAAGTTAAGACATTTGG
The DNA here is from genome assembly GCF_963082965.1 of Carassius carassius. Lineage (NCBI taxonomy): Eukaryota > Metazoa > Chordata > Actinopteri > Cypriniformes > Cyprinidae > Carassius > Carassius carassius. Next base: position 22,272,811 of record NC_081792.1, read on the forward strand.
TGCAAAATGTTTTCATATCAAATGATGGCTGTTCTTCTGAAGCTTTTATTCATCAAAGAGTCCTGAAAAAAAGTATTGCTGTTTCCGACATAATATTAAGCAGCGCAATTATTTTCAACATTGATAATAGTAATAAATGTTTCTTGAGCAGCAAATAAGCATATTAAAATGATTTCTGAAGGATCATGTGACACTGAAGACTAGAATGATGACTGCTGAAATTCAGCTTTGATATTTAAAAAATACTCAAATTGAAAACAGTTATTTTAAATTGTAGTAATATTTCACTGTATTACTGAATATTTACTGTATTTCTGATCAAATAAATGCAGCCTCTGTGAGCTTAAGAGACTTAAAAAAAAGTCATACTGACCCCAAACATTTGAATGGAAATCTGTATTTTTAACCATCTATTGAAATTTTTAAATTACTGATTTCTTTTTATCTTATCCATTTCTATTATTTACTGATGTTTGGTCTGTTGTCTTCCTGTCAGAAATGATGTAACTTGGGATGATTTGGTTAGCTAAAATGAGATCACAGAGGACTCACAGGATAAAACCATATATTGAGGACACAGGAACAACCTATAAATTAATTTCTAATTAAGATAGTTAAACATGTATTCAAAGTAATGCAAAAACAAAAGTGCTGCATGGGGTATAAAGTCTCGGTGCTCTTTGGTTGTGGGATAATAAATCTCTGAAGACAAGAACTCCAAGGCACTCGAATATCTCAGTGAAAAAATTAAAAAGCCTTTATTACATTCTTGGCTTGCTTTTTTAAAAAATGGTGAGAGGTACACCTACGCGTTGCGGCTACATGCCTTCATCAGGGTGTGTATTACAAACAATGTCTCAGTTCATTTAACAACAGCTAATTAATCAAATTAGAAACACCTGGTCACTCTGTGTAAAGCAACTCAAAGAGAGAGGTAAAAAAAAGGAAGTAAATTCAAATTGCATCTCTTACACACAAGTCATAAAGTGTGAAACTATCATTATAAATATAATGCATGAGAAAGAGAAAAAAAAAAATAATAATAATATCAGAACATCTCACACAAAAGTAATAAATCATGAAATTAATAGAAAGGCTAACAGAATTAAGAAAATTATAAAAAGTAATTGGGAAATAGTTATGAGTGATCCTTATCTAAGAGAAGTCATGCCTGAATCTCCTTCCATTGCGTTTCGAAAAGCACCTACAATCAAAGATAAACTTGTGAGAAGTCATCTTCCAGCTATGAAATCAAATACCTGGTTAGGCTTAAGTGTAAGAAATTACAGATGTGGTAATTGCAATCATTGTGATAATATGGTTAAGACTGGTGTGTTTAGAAATGTAACCTCTGGTTCTGAATTTAAAATAAGATCATTTATTAATTGTAATACCTCATTCGTGGTCTATAAGTTGGAGTGTCCATGTGGTTGTTTCTATATAGGGATGACTACAAGAAAATTAAAGACCAGATTAGCAGAGCATAAAAATGCGATTAGAGTTTGCAACCCATTATACCCTATGGCCCTACACTATAGAGATGCGAATCATGGTAATCCACGTACATTAAAAATTACTGGCATTGAACATATCCCGAAATCAATCAGGGGAGGAGATAGGACTAATAGGCTGTTACAGAGGGTGCTTCTCAATTCATATTTGTGCATCCTCGTTTCCTTTCCTCGCTTCCTTTCCTCGTGTCTTAGCTCCACCTCTTCAGGATGCGAGGGAAGGACGCAAGGAAAAGACGTGAGGATGGAGGACTTGAATCAAGTGAAATGATTTATCCTCGCTCCCTTCAGCGTTACTTCAAAGTGTCATCAGCTGTAATTAAAGGGATCTGCCCTTATGTTGTTAAAGTTTGTTAATTAAGACATTCATAATAAATATTAATAAAGCAAGATGCCCTGTTTGAAATATATGACATGCATGGTTTATTTGAAGTGAAAAGGTAAAATATAAATAAAAATTGTTACAACAGATGTGAAGGGGGAGGAGAATTTATACGTGCGTCACGTTAAGTCGATAAAAGACTTCCGCATAGGATACACCTGTGTATCCTCGCTGATCGCTCCTCAGGAAGCCTCCTCCCTTCTCGATCCTCGCCTCCTCGCGGTGCAATTAGAGAATTGAGATGTCCTTCAAGATGGCTGAGTTCGATCGGTTTCCGGGTCATAGGATGGAGGACAGAGGAGCGAGGAGACGAGGATGGATATTGAGAAGCACCCAGAGAGAGTCTTTCTGGATTTATACATTGAAAGCAACTACATTTCCAGGCTTAAACGGAGAGTTAGACTTTGTACCATTTCTTAAATGAATTTTTTCTTTCTTTTGTCTCTCATGCATTATATTTACGATGATAATTCCATGATTTATTATTTTTGTGTGAGATGGTTTGATATTTTTTATTTATTTATTTTATTTATTTATTTTTTGTCTCATGCATTATATTTATGCTGATAATTTCATGATTTATTACTTTTGTGTGAGATGTTCTGATATTATTATTATTTTTATTTTTTTTCTCTCTCTCATGCATTATATTTATAATGATAGTTTCACACTTTATGACTTGTAAGAGATGCAATTTGAATTTCCTTCCTTTTTTTTTTTTTACCTCTCTCTTTGAGTTGCTTTACACAGAGTGACCAGGTGTTTCTAATTTGATTAATTAGCTGTTGTTAAATGAACTGAGACATTGTTTGTAATACACACCCTGATGAAGGCATGTAGCCGCAACGCGTAGGTGTACCTCTCACCATTTTTTAAAAAAGCAAGCCAAGAATGTAATAAAGGCTTTTTAATTTTTTCACTGAGATATTCGAGTGCCTTGGAGTTCTTGTCTTCAGTTAAACATGTATTGTTTGAATCATTTCAATTATAGAAAATAATCGAATTGAAGGAACAGGTGCCTTGTGTTTCAAAGGCTTAATACGAAATGATATGTTAGTGGTGTTTTATTATTTTATAAAGTATTTAATTGACATCATCATTACTAAGGCATTTATTAAAATCTGTAAAGACTGACCATCCCATCAGAGTGGACCATGTGTGGCACATTATATATTTAGCACTGTGAATGAAGCGGCAGTAACACAGCCTACGTGACTACAAACATGTGAAGCGGCCTACAGATCATACAGCCAAGCACACACACACACACACACACACACACTTATTCAGATGATTCACTTCAACCATTAGTCATCAGAAAGAATAAAAATAACTAAATATGATACTCACCATACTATAATACAGAAAAAATATATGAAAACAATATATACAAAATGATATTAGGTATATAAAAAATAGCTGATTTTTTTGTACATTTATTTTACATTTAGTATTTTCTCAAACTCACAAAATACAAGAGTTTTCAACATTTTTAACACCAGTGTTATTTTTGTTTTATTTCTATAATAAAGTAGCATATATTAATAATTGTAACTAAATAATTTTTGTTTTATTTTCAATTCTCATTGTAACTTTAGATAAAGTTTTATTCATTAAGGTTTTTGTCATTTTTATTAGTTTTTGTTTTTTCAGTTATTTCTATATTGCTTTTTTTTCAGTTTCATTTTATAATTTTGGAAGTTAAAATGATAGAAATGAATGTTAATGTTAATTAGTTTAGTTACTTGCCAAGGCAACATTTCAAATTTTCTTTTAAGTTTTTAAATGTATATTAATATTTTATTTTACTGTGGTTTTCAATTAAAAAGCTTTCAGTTCAAATTTATTTGAATAGTTTAGCGTTAGTTAAAAATAACAACACTGATTGACACATCTGTCAGTAGATTTTGGAAGATTTTTCTGTTGATTGGCCAAGTGAATATAGTTATCTTTGTATTTGGTCTTTTAATCACTCTGACCAATAATGTCATTTAAAAAAATTATCATTAATGACCTGCCTACATGTTATGTTATTTTCTTTTTTTAGGTAAAAACCATGTGTGTAAGTTCATTGGCTGTGGGCGAAATGATAAGTTCAACTATGTCGTCATGCAGCTGCAGGTAAACGATACTATCATAACTAGTCGCATTTACAGCAACATCAGATCTCATCAACACCAATGCAAATAGATGCATTGGAAAGACTGAGGAACATTTTATGGTAGATCACCATCACATGCTATTTTCTCTGAAATACTGTGACTGTGTACTACTGGTGATATGGAGGTGTGAGGGCTTCAATTACACTTTGTTATGACTCTCAGGGTAGAAACCTGGCAGAACTCAGGCGAAGTCAGCCACGTGGCACCTTTACCATGAGCACAACCCTCCGCCTGGGAAAACAGATTCTAGAATCCATAGAAGCCATTCACTCTGTTGGCTTTCTCCACCGAGACATCAAACCGGTAATGTTTGATAGATTTCCTGTAATTGCCTTCTAATTGTGTGTAGAATAATAATACAATGCATCACTGTCATTAGGTTTCCTGAAGTGATTTTATTTATTAAGGATCTTTGGATTTTCTTTCCAGTCCAATTTTGCCATGGGAAGGCTGCCTTCAACATACAGGAAATGTTATATGCTAGATTTTGGGCTTGCACGACAATATACAAACACCAATGGAGAAGTCAGACCGGTATGTCACAATTCAATTCAGTATTTTTTTAATATCTTTCAGTATAATGCATTGTAGATTTAATTATTTAATGGAAAATTTTACTAATTTGCTGTATGTGTTTATAAGGATACAAGATTCCTGCACTGAAGTTAAATGTACCATTTATGTCATTTGAAATTATTGATGACAATACTACTGAGATATTAAGTTTTTTTAAGTGTTTTGATTGACCCTGAAGGTCTGGTTTTATTAAGAAGCACCTCTCAGATTATATTTGTGCAATAAAAAGCTTGTTTCACTGTAAGAGTGCAGGCTCGCAGAGAGACGTGCTGAAAGCTCATGAGAGGTTTACAGAGCTCTCTGAATCAGGCACTAGGCTGTTTTCTTTTTTTAGCTCATTACACAGAGCTCTTCATTCGCACATGTTCTTCTCTCCTCCATCTTTCACACTGTCTCTCTGTTTCACTATATATGCAGGTTTTAGTGCAGCAGTATGAATATTTAATAATTTTAATGCATGAGTGAGCAATGCCCCCAGGTCTGTCTTGAGAGCGTGGGTATAATATTTTCAGCCTAGTTCAATCTCTCTACTGTATATCCGCCTCATTCTCGTTCGCCTTTCCTTTCTGCACAGCTGAGTCAGCTGTACTCATCGATTCAGGCAGGAAACTGAGAGTCATTCGTTTATCCATCCATATCTATCTATCTGTCTGCCTGCCTGCTTGACTGTCTATCAATCTATCTATCTATTTATCGATCTATCTATTCTAGTTCAGTGCTGCAGCATTGAAGTGGTTTGGCTGTGATTTTCCCCTGCAGTCTTCAGCAGCTGTTGTCTTTTTCTAAGGCAGATTGAGCTCATTCAAAACGGGATTAAAACCAGGCTGTAATTTTACTGTGAAGAAATTTATTTGCTTAGATTTTTCATCCATTCTGTGGTGCATCACATTTATGAGATATGAATAAATCATTTCAGGTTTATAAATATTTTTGGTGTCCTCAGGACTGTAAATGTCATCTTGATTCTGTTGAATGTGTACAGTGTGAATGGAACAATTAATGTCCTGAATCATGCTACCATGCCATGTTTATTTCTTTGTTCATATTTGTTGATTTTATATATTTTTTAATTTTAATTGGTTGTACTAACATTTTCTATGGACAGCATTTGAAGTGGATTGCATGGGGTCATTAGTATAATTTTGCCTGGTGCATTATTTTAGTTTTTTTCCTTTATTTGACCATCTTTTCTTATTTTTGCAGTTTTCGTTTGGGCTTTAAGTTATGACGTGCATGTCTGACATATTTCTCCATCTGTTCCCTTCTCCTCCATACTCTCACCAATGGATAGACTTTCATTGTGAGTGACTTCATGGAACTTTCATCTTTGTTTTATAGCTGACCTTTCCACAATATAAAAATAATGCACAAACTTGTGTCTAAATTGACATAGAAGTACTTAACCGATTCCTTTCACATAGATATGCTAGTGGTGTATATATATATGAAAAGAATAGGACAGGAAAAGCAAATTTTATTGAGAAAAAATAAATTAAATGAAATAAACTGAAAGCTGTGCACATAATATTCATTCCACATATAATTTCATCATGTTCTAATCCAAAGAGAAGTTGATTTATTATAATATGTAATAAATTTAATATGCCCATTAAATAAATTCATGTCGAATAATGCTTGTGAGATTTACCTTTATGTTCAGCAAAAGTGCAGTCTTTATAATTGCCAATACAACAGTGAACACAACAAGAGAAAATTAACTGCATCCAATTTTGTCATTTTTTTTTTTTTAACCGATGCAATTTGTCATGCCATTTAGTTATTCAAAAAGAAATTAGAGCAGGTTTGTGAGAGAGACCCATTGGGACTCATAGACACATATGCACGCACAGACACACAGGTACATTTACGCGATGGAAGGTGTTTACCTGTCGCATTGCGTTCACTGTTCTGTAGGAATGGAACACCATGTTCAGTCGCTTGCCAAAGACATGGTGCCTCTTCTTTCTGAGTGTGTTGTGCACTGTTTGTCCCTCTCCTGTTGCTGCTGTAATGAAAATTATAATGCATAAAATTATACAGTAATGCACAGTAAATTTTTACTGATTTGTTTTGATTTACCCTAATGCATAGTACCAGTTCTACTGTAAATACATTACAGATAACAAAAATTAAAATGCATTTATCGCTGACAGATTTTCTTAACACATTTCCGCTTTTAGCCCAGAACTGTTGCAGGATTTCGAGGGACTGTTAGATATGCATCTGTGAATGCACATAAAAACAAAGTAAGTGCTTAATTTAAGTCAACTTATTGTGAACTTGTATCAAGCAATGTATTTTACAGAAGATAAAATCATCTAATGCTTATTTAATAGAATATTTGTGTTGTTTTTACAGGAAATGGGGCGCCATGATGACTTATGGTCATTATTTTACATGCTGGTTGAATTTGCTGCTGGGCAGCTGCCGTGGAGGAAAATCAAGGACAAGGTGCTCTGACGTTCCTCACCTGGTTTAAAAATGAGTGTTTATGTCTTATGCTTTATTCAATTTGTTTATTAATTGTTTTTTAAGTTGTATTCTGTATCAGACCACCATTGTTGAAACCTCCTGTTGCCTTCTGCATTATTTAGGAGCAGGTGGGTCAGATCAAGGAGCGCTATGATCATAGGATGCTGCTTAAACACATGCCATCAGAGTTTAATGTCTTCCTGGAGCATGTTTTAGGCCTTGACTACTGCACCAAACCTGACTATCAGGTACCTAGTCTAGAAGCACTTTATTTCTCTCGCTCTCACTATAATTATATAATATTTGCAGGGAAATGCAGTGCTTTGACATGCAGGAAAAAATAGTAGGCTAAATCGTGTGCACGATTTACCCTCAGTGTACTAAAACGTGCACACGATTACTATTGTGTTCCCTCAATTTACTATTTAATTCACTTGATTTATAAATTGTGCGCACTATTTACTAATTCGTTCCCTCGATTTGCGCACGATTTAGCAAATCGACTGAACGCAATAGTAAATCGAGGGAATGCAATAGTAATCGTGTGCACGTTTTAGTACATTGAGGGAACAGATTAGTAAATCGTGCGCACAATTTATTTATTCTTGCATGTCATGTGCGGGGCTCCGTACTTTTCTGAAATGTTCTTTTATATATATACTGTATATAACATGTAATATTTCAAAGGCTGCATTACATGAATAAATTCCATTATACAGATATGAGTGGTCTTTTGTAAGGTGTTCTCTGTGTCTGTATTAGCTCCTGATGTCAGTGTTTGAGAACAGCATGAAAGAACGCATCATCACAGAGAACGAGCCATATGATTGGGAGAAAAGTGGGACGGACTCCATGATGTCTGCCACCACACCGACAGCAGCGCAGCAGAACACACGGCCTACAGCGGCTATGGTTGGGTAAGAACCGCATACATGTGTGAACACATCACCAGCATGTTATATGCCTGTGGACATGTGACTGTATCTATCTGTCTATCTATATATATATCTATCTGCTTTATTGTTAATTATCCTCTTGTACTGTAACACGTACACATGCACTAACTTAACAAATCCCACACTAATTAACAGACAGTTTCTCGGGGGGCCTTGTTACTTGTCACACTTTGTCACATAAAAGCCGTACAGATGGATGAAAGGAAAAAAGAGACAAGCTTGCATCTATTGTCATCTTTGTTTTACTTACGGTAATTCAAATTACTGTTATTTGCATGATAATAATTTAGCAAACTGATTTATTGGTCACAAACATCCAGTGTTTCTTGGAACATTGTAGGTAGTTTTCAGTAGGTTTGTATGTTTAGAGAGGAGAAAACTCACTTCTGATGGAAATGTCACTGACTTGTTTAGGCAGAAAGGAAGAGTTGTTGGATTGCTCCAGGACATGAAGAACATTTTACCATAAAAAAGAAAAATGTCTGATGACTTTTAAAGGAGTTCCCCCTCTGATGCTCTTTTATGAAACTCTGGGTGACATTTACAGAAAATGTCATTCCTACAACACTACTGGAAGTAAACAGGTTTTTTTAAACAAATAGAAAAAAAAAAAAAAAAACAGTTTTCCAATTAGGACTCCCCAAAACATTTGACCAAAGGTCATTCAGGGTGACCCTGATTTTTATTTTTTTCATTTTATTTTTTTTTATTGAAATTGATAGTGATCTTTTCTTTGACCTTTAGGAACATAAATGTGAACCCAATGGCAGGTGACCTTCAGAGGGAAAACACAGATGACGTTGTGCAGGATGAGCACCTAAGTGACCAGGAAAACGCTCCTCCGATTCCTTCTGGCCGGCCAGCTGATGGCAGCCAGTTACCTACGGACGCAGATGGATGGGAGGAGACAGACTTTAATCGAAACAAACTCAGGATTAACCTTGGAAAGGTGCTGCAACCAAGTAAACATAATAATCCATTTAAAGTTTTATAAATCGATTTTATTAGATTTTCTTTGATTTTATGTTGCAGGGAGGTCAAGAGGAAGATGGTAGCCGGGGTTTGTGTCCTGTGTCACCACAAAGGGGTTTGGACTCTTCGGGTGTGCAGATGCACTCACTCAGGTACCGACGGGTCAACAGCCCTGAATCTGACCGCATATCTGCTGCTGATGGACGGGACGGTTATGGACAACGGTGGGTCATAAATTTACTTTGGATTTGTCCAGATTTTGTATTGACTGATCCAATCAGAAGTTTAAAGAAGAACTATCCAATATTAGTTTTACTGTTTTGAGTCATAATAATGTAATGCTGTTTTTGCACACTGACATTTATCTATTAAGTTTCCTTTTTAACCCTCTGGGCTTCTTCGTAAATGGGTCACACTTAGCTTCCTCCCGCCCGAAAACGGGCGAAGCCTTAAAATTGTACTTTACTTTTTCCCAGGATAACCAATCAAATATATTTTTGTTCTATAATGTTTTCTGATTATTATTTAGAATTTTTAGATATATTTATGATACTTTGCATTAATTATATAATTTTTATGAGCTATTTTTTCCATTAGAATTAATATATCATTTTTTATTTTATATTTATTTTTAAAAAAAAATTCAATAAATGCAGCATTTCACATCAAAATAGAGTGCCAGCCTAAAAAAAAATGTTCCAGGAGAAGAACTTCATCTAGTGGCTTTAAAAAATAGCCACTTTTGTGTAATGTCCTGTACCAGCCTGTAGGCTGTCTATAGCTTCCTATATATCCTATGTAGAAAGGCTATTTGATTCCTTTTGTTGTTTTAGACATGATTTCTCTATCTTATTCGGTTTTTTTATTTAGATATACATTTAGATATTCTAAAAGATGATTACTTTATTTTCTTAACAAAAATGTTTAGATAAGTATCAGGTTTTGCATTATGATTACAATCAAACTATAGCATTTGGTTAGAAAGGGAACACAATGTGTGTGTGTGTATGTGTGAGTGAATGTGTGTGTGTGTGTGTGTGTGTGTGTGTGTGTGTGTGTGTGTGTGTGTGTGTGTTGCATTTGAGCGAGAGTCTCTTTTTGTATGTTTTATTTATTTATTTTTGCATATTCTCAAAATTTGCTGTTGCAGTCTTACCAGTCTCTCTCTTTCTCTCTCTCTCTCTCTCTCTCTCTCTCTCTCTCTCTGTGTGTGTGTGTGTGTGTGTGTGTGTGTGTGTGTGTATTTGAGCAAGTTTTTTTTTTCATTTATTGATTTTATGTGGAATATTCTACAAATTTGCTGTTGCAGTCGCCAGTTTATCTGTGTATGTGTGTGTGTGTGTTTGTGTGCGTGGGTGTGTGTGTGTGTGGGGGGGGGGGTCTTATTTGCACTCTTGATGTTCTAGAGTGTCACCCCTTCATTGCTGTACACTTTTTTTCAGCACAGTTGCTGATCTGTAGCTTGTACCACCAAAAGTTTCTCTGAGTTTTCCTATTTTTTCGTATTTCCCATTCATTTCCTATGTCGCCCGTTTTCGGGCGGGAGGAAGCTAAGTGTGACTTTTTTTTTTACGACCCTTTAACATATCAGAATCATCTCCTTGATTTTTTTGTGTGTTCATATAGGTAATACAACAAAAGTCACCAAGTTTCATCCCCATCCGATGAAGCAAAAAAATTAAACATTTCAAAACGTTCAAGTTTTCGCCCGTTTTCGGGCGAAGAAGCCCAGAGGGTTAAAAAGATAATAATATTATGAGTTGGCTATTTCTCACTGGTAAAGTTTTAATTCAATGCATTATTCAAATAAAGATGAGTATTCACACTACCGTTTGAAATTTTGGGACCACTAAGAATTTTTTGTTTTGAAATAAATAAATACCGGTAAATAAGACATTCATTCAGGAAGGTCATTTTGTAATTTCTATTCATCAGAAAAAAGCATCACGACTGTTTTCAACTTTTAATAATAAGAAATATATTTCTTGAGCAGCACCAAATCAGCAGATAATAATGATTTCTGAAGGATCATGTGACTGGAGTCATGAAAATTCTAAATATATTATATATTCAAAATATGTAAAAAAAAAACAAAAACTGTTATTTAAAATTATAATAATATTTCACAACATTACTGTACAATAGTGTTTTTGATCAGATAAATGCAATAAAAGTCTTCTTTCAAAAAAAAAAAAAAATTGTACTGACCCCAAAACTTTTAAAAGGTAGTGTTTATAATCCAATCAAATTGTATAAATACATATAATGTTGACCTATGAAGTAATGTAATTTATTGATATACTTTTAATATTTTTTTATGTACTTGTATATGTTCTTAACTTCTTTGTATCATTTGGCATTATAAATTCGTAATTTATTCCTGTCTCAGCTCTCGAATGGACATCCTGGGTTCTCCTTCTCGGCACGTTTACTCCTCGCAGCCCGCTCAGATGCTGTCTGTCGAAGGTTACCGTGGAGACCGCGGCCGTAATGAGGCCTCTGCATCGGTGGACCAGGAAGCCCACAGCAATGCCTTCATCCGCTCTGTACCACTTGCAGAAGAAGAGGACTTTGACAGCAAAGAGTGGGTTATCATAGACAAAGAAATGGAGCTCAGAGACTTCCACCACCTCCCAGGGGCTGAGCCCACCACATCCGGCACTACGGATGAGGAACCAGAGGAACTACGCCCTCTGGAGGAAGGAGAAGAGCGGCGGAGACATAAAGGGACAGATCCGTCAGTCAGACCCAAGACGTCACATGGGGACAACACTACACGAGGCATGCTCCCTCTTACAGAGGAGGAAGTGTCCAGGAGGAGCGGGAAAGGCCAGTCAACATCGGCAGAGAGCCCTGTGCAGTCGCCCTGTCACTCGCTACCCTCTGGACGGCAGCGGCGGAGAGAGTCAGACCTCAACGGACCTCAGAGACAGGTAAGATTATCCTGACTAAGATGCACTGACATTCTTATGCTAAAGATGGAGAGCATTGGTAGGATTGAGGTGAATGAGGCTAAAAATATTTGATGGTGGTAAAGAAATCATGAGATCCAGTTAGAAGAGCTGTTATAATTTGTTTGTTTACATACATTTTTTTTTTTTGCATGCATGCAGTGTTTTCAAGCTCATGACATGTTGAAGAAAAATGGTCTGGATCAGATATTTAAAATTAGATCAGGAAAGGGATGTTAATTGTTAAGAAACCTTCACTTATCAGCTGAAAAATGGATTTTAGCTAGCTAATAATGAAGTGAATAATAATGAAATGTCCCATAAGATGGCAGGAACATTATAATGTAGTTTATTTTGCATCGCATCTTGCTATTTTGTAGTTCTCTGCTTGTAAATCAATGACAGATATTTTCAAGATGTTATTAATATATTAATGCATTTTTTATATTTTATATTTTACACAATTTAATACAAATTTAATATACACATCTGAATATACATCACCATTCAAATTTTTTTGGAAGAAATTAACAACTTATAATAAGAAATTATTCTTGAGCAGCAAATCAGCAGATTAGAATGGATTCTGAAGGAAAATGTGACACTGAAGACTGGAGTAATGATGCTGAAAATTCAGCTTTGACATCACAGAAATAAAATACGTTTTGTTATCTATTAACATGCAAAACATTTACTTGAAATTGTAAAAGTAATTTACAATATTACTGTTTACTGTATTTTGACTAAATAAATGCAGCCTTGGTGAGCATATGAGACTTCTTTTAGACACATACACACAGGGTTTAAATATTGTACATGTTTGTGTAACAAATATAATGCATAACAAAGCTTTAATATCCTCTTTGGAGCACTTTCCATCCCCCTTTAATTGTGGTGCCTAACTTTTTTTTAGCTATCATTTACAGAGAATAACCTACATCAGGGATTTATTTTACCTCAGAAAGAAATTTGTTCTCTTCCCGCTGCTTCAGAGAGCGACTTGGTTTGGCTTAAGATACATTTATAGCACTTTTTTTTTTTTTTTTAATCTGTCTTAAAAGCAACTTTTAATGAATGTGAAGGCAGTGCTGATGAGGTGGTGCTGTTGTCCCACTTCACTTTTTATAGGGTGTGTGCCTATTTCTTGCTCCCTTTCTTCTCTCTGTGTCTGTCACTTTCTTTAATTCAATATGTCTGACACACAGACTCATGCCTCATCCCTTCTTTTCTGACCATCAAACATTTGGTTTTCACATGATTTGGTTCAATAAAGTGAATCTTCTTTGCTCATGTTTGCTCTTTTGAAAATGTGTTATATGCAGAAGTTGAGCTGTAACTAAGGGGGTATTCAAAATGCTTTAGGGTCATGTACACACTGCAAAGATACAAGGTACAAATGTATATCAAAAAGCTATAATTATCATATGTAAAGAATAAGGAGTCTTTCATACTACAGCCGTGCATTACGGATGTAACCACAGTGATATTTTTACAATTTGCAGCTGTAGACAAAAACATGAATACAAAACAAATCTTTGTGGAATATAAAAGACAATTTGAAGAAAGGCGATAACCGATCACTTTGGTCGACAGTTTGAAAGACATAAGGAAGAGTAAATAATAATATAATTTTTTTATATTTGGGTGAACATTTACATCCATTTATGTCATATAAATAAATCAGTATGAACAGTACAGGTTAAACACTCAAAAGCGGAGTGACAACCATATTTACATTACAATAGCTGCAGTGTGAACATAGCCCAAATTTCATTTCTATTTTTCTTTCCACCTTTTTTCCTTCCAGATAAATTACTAGGTAAAATATCCTAAGTCTTGATCTATGAGGCTAAACCAGACCTTTGCTAATGAGATTTAGGGCTACGTCTATCTGGTACTTCAGAAATTTTTTTTTTTTTTTTTTTTTACCTAGATACTGTCTTTGTCTCTTTGACTACATTGTTGAATATGAGGGTTCTATTGCTGAGCGTTTTTACAAATTCCTTAAATTAGCTATTTTTAGGATGCTCAGCACTAAACTGCTCAGTAAAAAAATTGCCCTAATTCACATTAAAGTTATTCATTTTCATATTTGAATGTTTGTCATCCCTCATAGTCCAAAACAAAATATGTGAAAATATTTCAGCCGTTCTTTATCACTAGGGTGAGCCAGATGACATACTGTATAGTAGACCAGCATTTTGCTCATTTTAAAGTGCCCCTTTTATGGATTTTTGAAAATTGCCTTTCATGCAGTGTTTAACACAGCTCTAAATTTTTTCATCTGAAAGTGCACCATCTATAAGTAAAAATTATTGTCTCACAAAAGAAAGAGTCGACTCTGTACCATTGAAATTAGTCATTTTTAAAATGAATCCCAAGCAGTTTCTTGTTGACATCAACGTGAAATATTAGCATATTGCACTTGTTGGTCTTTTCCTTTGGTCTGAATGAAAATGCAAATTCATTCTTTGCCACTAGGTGCTGCTTTTGAAGCGGCAAAAATGGCGGTTTCACCAGTGACGCTGTACACAAAGCAGCACTACACTCACAAACACCGCTTTTTCAGGCATTACAGGCAAGATGAAATGAAAATGAGACCAATCGACCAATCACGCAGATTAGCATCACGCAAAGAGCGGTTTGGGAAAATGAATTATTGAGTGAACTGTTTGGAAGTCATTGAGCAAATAAGGTAAACATAAATGCATATTATAAGACAATGAGAGTGTTTTTTTTTTTTAATTTTTTTTTTGCCCTACCATGCATGTTAACCTGTTGTTGGGGACTCCCAAAACCAAAATATGAACCTTTCATTACCCATAATAGAGGCACTTTAAAAGTTAGCTTTTTTTATTGTTCTCATTTAGGAAATATAGCAGAACACAAAGATTTTTCAGAAATACCTTTGAAAAAAATTGCCCATTACTTTGTTTCACTATAAACACAATTCACAGCCTTTCAAGCTGAACTGAGATTGCTGGATGTCTCTTTTGTATGATAGCCAAAACCTCAAATTAAAACAGATGAGGATGCTCATTTTTCCAGCAGTCTTCACCTTTTAAATGCCAACTGCCTTTTGCTCGGCCTTTCGCTCAAAATCATGAATGACACGTTGATTTCACCCATGGAGAAAATACCAAGGCTGTCTCTGGAGCCACAAAAGAAGAGTGAAAGAGGTGTTTGCGGTAAGCACAGTTTAGGCTAGTCCCTTCTGTACCTGTTTGATGAACTTGCTCATTGTATTTTTCTTATTTGATTTCTGCTTGTCATCTTTTTATCCATATTTACCCATTTTTATCCATGTGTGTTTGTGTTTGTATGCCTGACGAGTCATTTTTCTTAAGTTGTCCTCATTTACAATGATGGTTTTCTGACTATACGGATCAGCAAAATGGTTAAAGTACTTTTGTCTCTAATCTCTTGTATATGGACACATATGGCACATTTTTGAGAGGTGAATCTGCATCAAACGAACAGCATCTGTGGAAAAAGAGAGGCTTTCAATGTTGGCCGCCTGACCAAAAAGAAAAAAAACATAGCTATCCCTTTAGCTTTGTCTCTTGTGAAAACTTGTTTCCAGGCAACCCATTGTAGGTCTGTGTAAAGAGAGACTGTTCCTCTCTTTCCTCTGAGTGTTTGGCGTTCTCCTCACTGCATGCGTCTGGGGAGATGCTTTAAATGTTACAAATACAAATCCTCCACTGAACTCGTGAATTTAAACCCATGCTCTTTCTCGTTTTATTACAGCTGGATGATGACAGGCCACACTCGGGCCCACGTTCCAACCAGCTACGACGTCTCGCCTCCTATGTCTTCTCGTCCTCTACGTTGGAGACTGAGCAGTACCCCCATGCTGGAGGATCCTTCATCCACCGCAGCAGATCAGCCGAAAGCAGCCCGGCTCACGGTAACCTCCGATGTGGCTCGAGACGTCACGCTCCCCTACAGCCACCCGGAAGTCCACGCAGCAGGCACTCCGTGCTCAGTTTGTCCCCAATGCAGATCCGGCAGAGGCTGGCCAAACTAATTAACAAAAACAGCTGAGGAAAGCTGATATAGTCTCTTCTCATAAACTGAAGTTTTTTTTTGTTAAAAGGACAATTCATTATTTTTAGGAACGATATAGTCTTTCCTGATGCAATAAAGTGTAGAGGGCTGCAGGAACGGAATAATGAATCAAAGGGAATGGCGTGCTTTTACACACACTGTTCATATCTCGCACTTTCTGCTTGTTATGAACAGAAGCTTTAGTAATTTCAGTCACTCTGTGAGTAAAAATCTCAATGGATATTGCAAAGGTATCCAAAGCCAAAATTCTCTTCATTATCTGTAGTTGTGTTTGTGTACCTCAGTTGCATGTGTGTTGCATTTCTGCACAGCAGCTGTGATCACCCTGAAATATACCTGATCACGTTAGTTTAGACTGAAGTGACCTGCTGTCTCTAATATGCAAGTTATTTCATTGTCTTCCATGCAACCATGCAAAAAAAAAAACTATTTTTTTTTTTTTGATGATTTTTGTCTTTCTTTGTTCAATTTATTTATTTTTTTACTTTTATATATTTAATTATAATTTAGACTGTCAGTCTTTTTCCAAATCCTCATTCGTAGTACATAAAGTTCCTTACACAGGCTTTCAGTTTTACAAAGAAACTGTATTTTTTTCTGTGCTCTAAAGGTGCTTTGCCTCACAAAGGAGATATTATGCAAGATTTTAATTAAAGTGTTTTAAATGTAAAATGGAACCAGAGGAGCAAATGGAATAATATGTCTACGCTTTTATAACTAGTGGAGTGGCATGCTGGAGTCTGGTTATCTTCTACGAACTAAATTTGAGATTAATGAGTGAGCTGTTTTGATGATTTCATAAATGAAAGAAAAGCACTTTGGATTTTGGTTTCTCTGCCACTGATTAAAAAGTATTATAGCCATAAAGTAAGCAAAAGCAAAAAAAAAGATAGCAGTTTCCATTATATAGCATCTTTTCTTTTGTGCGTTTAGGATGGTGTGTAGATAAAAGCTTCCATATTTGATTTAATCATATATTTATGTGCGAGCTTTGAATGCACCATGTAAGCATTATATCTCATTGAATACCTCTTAGTTAGTACAGATTTGTGTTGTATGTTACTGAGTAGAAAAAGTATATGTGCAAGACTGCTGTAGAATCTTTTGAGTACTGTTTCTCACTATTGCACTTTATAAAAGACACCGAATTGGAGCCATAGCTGCTTCCTTGGCGATGTGAAACAAAAAATGTGATTGATTGCAATAAGATGTGAAGGGTTTTGAATTGAGAGGTATGAAAGGTGGTGTGCTTTTGTCATTTTCTCAATTAAAATCCATGATTGTTTCTTCTGAAAACGAGAAGTGAAAATAAGGGCATATTCTAGAAAATAGTATGTGCATTAGTAGGACATATTCATTTAGCAGGTAAATAGCACCTTTGTTGAATAATCTTCATGTAATAGATATTGCTGGCTAAAGTTGTTGCACGTTTAAACAAAACCTAGTCTTGAAAGAAAAATGGCTCTTGCAATGTTATTGTGGTAGCAGGCGGAGATCTTTTGGCAATATGACATATGGCATATGGATGGATACTTTATTCTTGCCTCTTGTCAGGAAAGCAGATGAAATGGTCATTAATTCTTTAAATATATATATTTTTTATTATTTACTTAAAATGCTCTAATTTGTAAATATGTATATATATATATGAAAAAGAAGTAATTAGAAGAATATTAGAAAGAAAATTATAAAAGAATATAATCTAAACAAGGGATTTCACGTGAAAACGTGTTGTTCATGCTAGCATAAAACTCGTCACTTTTTTTTTTTTTGCACCTTTATATGATCACATTTACTGAATTGTGCATCTTCAGTGAGTGAATAATAAGTATTTGAAATTGAATTTCAAAATTCAGAATGACTTATTCTAATAAATATAAATATGTTTCTGGTATCGTCACAGTCATGGCTTCTCACATGAATGTACTGTTTATATACCCAAACAGGCTGCTAACTCTTGCACTTGTTTTGCACATCTGCTTTTGCCTGGTATACATCAATGTTTTTAGCAGTAATTTAACAGATATGAAACTGACATTACTGGTGCAAGAAAAGTCAATAATGTTGAGACCGTCCAGGTCTGTTGACCAGGGAGTACTGGAAAGACAGTGCTGTTCAAAACCTTGTTTTTGCATGACTAACTAATGAAGTTGGTCCATGAAAACAAATGAAAATTTAAGACTGTTTTGTATGGCTTATGTCATGCCTTTATGTTCCCGTGAATTGAATGTTGATTGTTGATTTACATGCTCTGTGATTAACAGAGCAACTTCCTTGATGTCTTTTTGAACCCAATATATTTAATTGACAATATTCAGAGTATTATTTGACAAATACATTTGCATTGAAGATTAATAGCAGTGGCAGCACAGTAGAGAGAAGGGTACTTGTCTCTCTACCTTCTTTCTGCCATTAAAAAATAATCCGTTTTTTTTTTCTTTTTTTTTTTTTTAAAGATTTTCTTTTAGTTTAGATACACTGTTTACAAAATTTTATAAGGCCTTTTAATTTATCTCTACCTGAACATCTGCCTGTGATGCTCTGAAATACCAAAAAGAAAGTAATGCGTCACACCCCTCAAACTGCTCTTATGTCTAATGAGTTTTACATTTACTTGCCTGTACACAATGCCTTTGTCACAATAACACCTTTTATATGAGGGAAAATGCTGTATTATAGCTGTAATGTGCATGTTGTATGATATATTGTTGATTGAAGGGGTATTCTATATAATGTATGTAGGGAGATAGGGAGATATGATGGATCAAGGACATTTGGAGAATAATCTTGCCCACAGTGAGTGTTAAGCTGGGAGAACCTTCAGTGAACTCTGTTATGTTAGTACGATGAAAAGCAACAATGTACACAGAACAAAAGAAAAGCTCTAAAAGGAGCTGATGCAAGCACTAACTTTTGTTGATATTTAATGTATTTAGTATATTTGCACAACTGTGTGTATTTACGTTTACAGCTGTGATTTAAAAAGTGTGTGCTTTAAAAAATAAAGTGCAAAAATAAGTTGCAAAGGGTTATTTTGACTTTTTATGTAACCAGGCAAGAGTTTAATTTACAATGACGGTCTGGTATTGCTATGTGATGTAAATTGGCTATGATCTGTTAGATTGATGTACAAGAAGAATATTACCTTTTCTATAACAATATCACTGTACAGTATGCTTATAATATTTCCAATTAAAGCATGTATTTTAAACTTTTTTTAAATTACAGCAAATGTGTACATCTAAGAAAGATAAATTGAATCCTGTATACGTAAAAGCATGTTTTGGGGTTGGTTTTAGTCTATGTATTGTATAGAAAATCTGTATGTTGGGATACACTTGAAAAAAAGCTTAATATGACTGGATGCTGTAAAAGGGAAAATTCTTTAAGACATTTTTGTGCCTTTTTTATGTATGTAATCTAGACAATCTTGAAAAGCTTGTGTACAATTGCAAATTAAAGTCTTTGAGAAAAAAAACAGTTGTGTTGTGTGGTTGTACAATGTGTAGGTCTGATTGTATTCATAGAAATGAATAAAATGGTTAGAAAAAATCTGTAGAAACTCCATTCTGAAATTGCCATTCAGTATGTTCTCGTGTACAGTAAAGTGAGTTAGGCAGTCAATGTCAAAGTGTTTTCATGGAAGATCTCACTGAATCAAAATCTCAGTGTTTCTCATAGTTATTCTTACATTGCCTTACCAATATGGCGGCATTGTAACTTTTGCCTTTGTATACTGTCTTTTAGGGTCCAACCCCAAGTGAGCCTTTATTGTCACCCACTGACTACAGGACTAAATCCCAATCATCAGAGAAGGAGATATTCCATATCCTTCCTAAACTGCAGGCAAAGAGAGCCGACTTCCTCACCGTCATGCTTCCAGGAAGCCTACACCAGCGACGTGCCTTCACAGCAACACCACCTGAGACACAAGCTGAGGGACCCAGAGATGACGATGTCACAAAGAGTGAATCTAGTAGTGGGGCAAGTGAAAAGAGTACTGAACGTAGTCAAGATGGGGCTCCATCCACCTTAGTGGCTGATGATCCACACAAGGAGCCAAAAGAACCGGGTTCGGTGGCTGATGTAGATCCCGACCAAGAGGATGTATCAAAGACCCTTGTCTTGTTTTCACCAGGAGACACAAAGAAGTCTCCAAATGCTATAAATGGGACTGAAGTGGATCAGGGAGTGGCAGGACCTCAAAATGAGCAGTTGGGTGAAGCTGATCGACTGGTGCAGATCCAGGAGGACATAAAACAGGCAGAGAGACCTACAGATGGAAGGCAACCTGATGCAATCGGTGTTGACCCACCCATACAGACATCTAAATCAGTGGTAACCATCTCAACAACTCAAATGGCTTCAGCCTCAATTGCATCGCCCCCTTTCTCCAAAGTGGAGCAAACTTTTGTACACATTGCAGAGACAACCCATCTGAATGTCATGTCTTCCAGTGGTGCACAGGTTCCTGAACGTTTAGAGGAGGTTGAAGGCAAATCACAGGCCAAGTCAGTCCTTTCTCAAGAGCCAGGAGAATTGGCATGTGTCCAGTATGAAGTCACCTCTCAGACTCTTACAGAGGGGCCTCAGGTACTCAATGTTCAGGATGGGTCTTTGCCAATTGAGACCAGTGTAAAACAGGACGGTCTTGTGATTCCTTTCCCCTTAGAATCCAGGGAACCTATCCATCAAGATTCATCAACTGACTCCAAACAGGACAAGCAACTAAAAGAGGAACATAAAGAGGAGAACACAGCACTTGAGAGTGTTTCTAAACATCCACGGCCAAGGAGCAAGAGTCGAATTCCTATCCTAGCCCCAGAAGAGGAGCCAGGACCTGAACAATCCCTGTCCAACAAAGAACGACTACGTAGAAGAGCCATGCAGCAAGACCTGGCATGTCAAGTTGTTGAAAGACAACGTCAGGGCCGCTGGATGAGACTGAATTCCAGGACTTTGTCTTCGTTATCTTCTAGAGACGAGCCCAAGAGACCTTCAGAGACTCTTTCTACTATGGGCTCAGAGGAAGATATTCATGAGTCTGATGATTCCATCAACAAGCTCAAGAAGGAGGTTGAGGAAAAGTACCGAGCTGAGTGGAACAGCAGGATCCCACGACCAGTCACACCAATAAGGAAGCCTTCAACTAAACTAGTAGTTGCAGCTCCTATTATCCAACCTGAAGCTGGGACTCCAAAATTAGAACAAAAGGCAAGCAATGGGTAAGTCTAGTTTAATATAACTGAATTTTATAACATGTACATTAATTTTGCCCAACCCAGTTTACAGCATACCATAAGATGAAACATTAAATAAATGTGTGTGTGTGTATGTGTGTGTGTGTGTGTGTTTGTTTTTCACCTTAGCCAAAAAGTACAGTCACAATCAGGATCAAATGCTCTAGCACTTCACACAAGATCAAAATCAACACTGTCCCGCTTTACCATGTCAAGTGGAAGCAATCGCATGCCTCTATCCTGTATTCCGGCATCTTCCCGCCGCAGCTTGACCACCACAAACTGCACTTTCTCTTTAACCCGTATAGCTAGTCCTTCACCCCATAGGCTACCCCTGCGATCAGCAGTTAGCGAATCCCGCAAGCAGCCGTTTGCCCTCCGAGCCACTGTGGAGCTCCCAATGAAGTCTAGGACTACTACTTGCAGTGGTCCTGCAAAGGACATCAAACCATCACCAAACCAACCCACCACTGCATTAGTCAGGGTTCGAACCAAAGCTTCTGCTCATTCGAAGAACACAGTTCCCTTGAAAAGGGAAAAAAGCACAAGCAACAACACAGCTGCAGACAGATAAGTCACTGTGACTGCTGTTTACTGGGATTGTTTCTTCTCAATTACTTGAACCTATTGCCTCAAAATGTACATCTGCCCCATTGACCAAAATGAATCTTTTTAATTAATTTATTGTTCTTCCTAATCAATGTATGGCTAGTTCTAATTTTGGATTCTGCACCAAATATTTTTATGTTGTACTATAAGATGTAGAACTTTCACTTTGATGGAAGTTTCTTGGAACATAGTAGAGGAAATGCCACATTTAGCTTACATGGTGCTATACTGTATATGTGTTGTTCTGTTGTGTATATTTCATTTAATATATAGTTTTGATGGTGGACTTTATTATTAGTTAGATGCCAAGTTGTCTTTTGCCCTTGACACACAATAATGATAAAATTATTATGTCAGTTTATTTATAACATCTGAAACAATCATACAGTATATTACCGGTATTTAGCCAGCACAAATTATTGTAAACCACCAGACACACAGAACGTTGTAAAATCTGCCACATATCCATGGACAAATGCACAAATTTCCTCTGGTCTGCAGCTTAGCCCTCTTTGTAACCTTGTGATGATGGGCATGCCTTGTCTTTAGCTTGTTACAAGTGTTTGATGATACTGCTTGTACATATTCTTTTCAGTATTTCTTGCAGAGACTTCTTTATTTTTATCAGGCAAAGGAAATGGTGAAATATTTGGATTTTAATTTTGCTAAAGGAATATATTATGGGTTCTACACCCAGTTGTCTCATTTTCTAAGCATTGCAGAAATGACACCATTATTAATAATTGCCAATACGGATTATTTCTAAATGAACGATTCCCATCTCTTTTGCTCTTATTACAATGGTGAGATGTTAATCAAGATTTTTGTTGGAATAAGGAGCATAAAATGATCAAGTCTTAATCGTGTCATGTTGTTGTTTTAACGCATTCAACATTCTTTCCAGTCCTTGAAAAAATGTACACATCAAGTTCAATATAAAAAACTTTTTTTTTTCTTGTTTTTTTTTTTTTATATTCACAAACTCTCACATTACCAGGTTGAATAAGACAATTACTTTCAGGAGTTAAGTGGACAGACATTAAACATCACAAGTTTACGGGAACCATCATCAGTCTCGGGTGGAGTGGAGGGAACTTGCTTTTGGCTCTTCTGGCATATCTCATTAGGGACTGGAGGCACCTCATCCTGGTATTGACTTCACCCTGCCTTGTTGACACAAACCCTGGTGGTGAGTGGTGGAACTGCAAGTGAAAGAATAACACTGGATTTCAAATATGAATTATTCAAGATTATGGAAGACGATCAGATTTCTATTTATTAATTAACAAATATAAAATATACATAAAACCATTGTTTTTAAACTAACAATGTATGTATTTATTAATATTAGAATATTTAGGCCTATCTTTCTTCATTTCAAAAGGTGAGGATTCCAAGGATTCCTGAGTCAGCAAGATGGCCGCTGGTCAATGGCAGGGTGGAAGAGGCGCAGAAGTATATCATTCAATGTGCTAGGATTAATGGAATGTACAGTTCCACTCATAAACTAGACAGTGAAGTAAACATATCTAGCTAGTTATTATTATGATAATCAGTTGTGATCTCATCTTTTACTTCTTTGTTAAAAACTTACTTAAAATAATTTTTACTGTCAGCCAGACCTTAAAGAAAATCACTGTTAGTGAGGTCTCCAACAAGAATAATTTCTTGATCTAAGGAAATCATAACTGAGGAAGATTGTGTTTTTCTCAGGGATTTTCTGGTATGAATTAGCTGGCTCCCATGGTTGGTCATATTATTCGAGGACATGTGGCACTTTGCATCCTCTCTAGTGTTTGCTGTCACTGCAGTTCTCAGTGGATGTGTGGTCTTCCTTCTACCTGAGACCTGAGAGAATGTTCTGGATATAGAGGAGGGGAGATATAGTATCATACAACCAATACATAAGCA
Organism: Carassius carassius; assembly: GCF_963082965.1. Classification (NCBI taxonomy): domain Eukaryota; kingdom Metazoa; phylum Chordata; class Actinopteri; order Cypriniformes; family Cyprinidae; genus Carassius; species Carassius carassius. The sequence goes on from NC_081792.1 coordinate 22,296,624, forward strand.
TACCAAAATAGTTTTCTGCTGAATCCCACAAAATGTGAAATACTGTTCCACCTAAAGACTTTAAAACAACCATTTCACAAAACGTTTTTAAGTGACTTACACTACATTCAAGCTATACATTTTATTAGTTCACCATAGTACTGTATTAAATTGTGACATGCTGTGAAATATTGTTCTCTGATTTATTTATTTATTTAAGCCACACATGTGTTTACAGAATCAAAGAGGGATGTTGAGCTCACTGTAATGAATTCATCGCCTGCGGCTTTACAAGAGAAGGATTCATGAAGGCAAACATTGTCAGAAAAACAATGATTCCCTACAATTCAACATCCTTATGGATAAATGTGAATAAACATTAATAACATTACTTGCAAGACATTTATGTTGCACAAGGGATAAACAACATATTCGATGTACTGTACTTGAGGGTAAGATTGCACAATCCTAAAAACACCAGTGTAGTAGCTTAAAATTTAATTAAATTTAAAAGTCAACAAATAAAAGAATAAAAGGTCATGAGGTGTTTTTCTTCTTCTGTAGCTTTACAGAAATAAAATGTAATGGTGTTTGAATATTAGCATGATTCTTGTCTTCCTGTGTACATTATACATTTACTCTTGCTATGAATGGTAAAAATGGAATGAAATGGAATGCATGCATTGTGTAATTTGCCCTTTTTTAGACTGAAATTTTGATTTCAGAATTCAATACATCATCTATGTGATTATAGGGATGTTTGAAATATTATATGGTTAGAATGATTTAATTGTAGCACTCAACACATTCTGATTAACAGTATTTGAAATTATAATAATAACTTGCCCGTTAATTATTTCATTTGATTTTCAAATAAATATTTTACACTGGTACCACAATTATGCATTCGAGATCTCTTGTCAGTCAGTCGTCTATCAATAACACTCCCTAGCAGAAGGGGGTGCAAGTGTACCAAATTCAACTTTAAATACAACCGAATGAGGCGTAGTGGAATTATTCCACAGGTCAGCTGTTCGCTGACGTGCTGATCTTAAGCTCTTATATATATATTTATTTTAAATTTGATTAAGATTTTATTATAATATGACCGTGAACAACATGGCAGATCCAAGACGAACGACTAAGATTTTTCGGTGAGTATTATGTCCGTATTTAAGACTCTTTATATGATTGAGATGAGAGTTTTGATTGGCTCTCGTTAGCATCACTTTTAGCAGCAGTTCGGCTTATGATTAGACGAGATTAAATGAAACATTGCAGACCGTTAAATAGATGCTAGTTTTTACCTAATAATATGTTTTAAATTGTAACATCAATGAAATAAAAGCTCTATCTTAAATGTTAGCAATATTAACGTTACTATAGTCATATTACATGGCATGCGTTACTTATAATAGGCAGGCAAAAATGTACAATCGTATGTATTAGAGAATTATTGTTGCTCAGTTATTGCTCACCTAGTTGCATCTTTATGGATTTTTCTGCCAAAATCATGTAATGTTAATGTTCTGTGTAATTTATAGTATGAAGAAAAAGGCCAGCCTACACTGACAGCATTAATAGACTAGGCATTAAAGGGTTAGTTCACCCAGATAGCAAAATTATGTAATTAATAACTTACCCTCATGTTGTTACAAACCCGTAAGCCCTCCGTTTATCTTTGGAACACAGTTTAAGATATTTTAGATTTAGTCCGAGAGCTCTCAGTCCCTCCATTGAAGCTGTGTGTACGGTATACTGTCCGTGTCCAGAAAGGTAAGAAAAACATCATCAAATTAGTCCATGTGACATCAGAGGGTCAGTTAGAATTTTTTGAAGCATCGAAAATACATTTTGGTCATATATACAAGATGCACACCGAGCCGAGCCAGATAACGAACAAAAGACTGACTCGTTCACAAGTCAAGAACCGGTTGCATCGGTTTTCGGATCACCAGTAGTTCTTTCGGACAGTTCGATTCAATAAACCGGAAAACGGTTCATCGGTTCTTTTGCGCTCGACGTAATGGCGTCATTTGCGATGATTGCCCTTGATTCAAGCCTTCGGTTTACCTGCGCTCATAACACTAGCACAGAATCAGTTCAGAATCAATCACCAAAAGAATCAGTTCGGTTCATGCGGGGACTGAGGGACTGAGAGCTCTCGGACTAAATCTAAAATATCTTAAACTGTGTTCCAAAGATAAACGGAGGTCTTACGGGTTTGAAACAACATGAGGGTAAGTTATTAATTACATAAATTTGCTATCTGGGTGAACTAACCCTTTAAATGTTTGCTTTACAGCTACAAGCCACCTAATACAGAAACCAACCCCACATTGGAAGATCCTACACCCGATTACATGAACCTGCTTGGCATGATCTTCAGCATGTGTGGCCTGATGCTCAAGGTGACCGGACTCTCATTTACATGAACACCTGTGTTTACAGTAAACCCTTTATGATTCTCCTATTGTTTATGACTAAAACACGAGCAGACTGATGCACAGCTCTGATTTAATGTTCAAATTGTGGTGTACATGTGTTTTTGGCAGCTTAAATGGTGTGCGTGGATTGCAGTGTATTGCTCGTTCATCAGTTTTGCCAATTCACGGAGCTCAGAGGACACTAAACAAATGATGAGCAGCTTCATGTGAGTTGCTTATGCATGTTTGTTTTTGCCTTCAAAGAAATCCTCAAATGTAATGCTTCTGGACTTGTATGACAAATTTAATGTACATCCCTTAAATGTTCATTCCTTCAGGCTGTCCATATCGGCCGTTGTGATGTCGTATTTGCAGAACCCACAGCCCATGTCGCCACCGTGGTAACAAATAATCCAAACCCAATAAGCCATCTCAGCAGGGACTGCATGAGAACCAGCTGATCCACCCACTGTTCTTCTGGGACACAGGGACATGCACTCATCAGCCCAGCTGGCCAATCAGAGGCTGACAAATTGACCGATGCAGTTCCTGTTAGACCGTTTCAAGTCTTCCCTGTGCTCATCAGTTGTTTTTATGTATGCGACCACACTATGGTACAATATTCATATGCTGTGAAAGATTTTGAGAAATAAATGAGTAATTTTCTGCACTGCATCAAACATTTTCATACTGTATATACACAAGTAGTTAGTGCTAATTAGGACACTTTGAAGTGCAAAACTAGAGTTTGATGTTAATGTATTCATCCTGCAGCTGCTGCTTCTAACTAAATGTGTGGACAGAAGTATAAATAAGCCTTTTATTCTGAAAGATTTAGTTCTTCTGAGAAGAAACTGCTGCAAAAATTATATACAGCACTCTATAGACACGCCAGATTTATTCCTGTTAATGTGTCCAAGACGGATTCTACACAAGCCCGGAGGATTTAAGGAACAACTGGCAACTCATGAACTGGCATTTTTGGAAGTGTGTTCTTATTAGTAGGAGCAATGTGCATAATGTTTTTTGACACTTAGGTGGTTTCTTAAAAAAAACTGTTTTTACCATGTTTGATGGTAAAGGAAAATGTGTGTTTGTCTATAACCTATTGCACCACTAGGTGGTCACAATTTATCTGATCACTTTTCTTTCAATATCATAATCTAGGAATGTGTTTCTGCTCATCTAACCATATTTAATGATTGACAAGTAGTTTGATGCTATATATTTATCCACAACAAATCCAGTTCTCACGAATATGAGATGTAAATCAGGCTCTAATTTGAAATAGAAGAAAGTTTTATACACACACACAGTAATGGTAATGTTTAGAAACTGCTGAGTGCTATGTAAGAGGCTTATTCACAATAAATCCACATCCTGTAAATTGCCATTCAACGGTTTGGACAAACTCAAAAAAGAGCACTAGAAATGTTAATGAAATCAGAACAGTCTTGTTTCCATTTTTTTGCCCTGTGCTCACCAATGTCTCTCTCTCTCTCTATATGTATATATATATATATATATATATATATATATATATATATATATATATATATAAGAATGAAACTACATAAAATAATTGTATAATCCAAAATAACAAGAAACAGAAATGTATTCAAACTTTTGTGAATCTAATTTTATTTCATTTATTTTGACGAATGTTTTATGTCATTGACAGTCAAAGCTGAGTCAGCATTTAAACGTCATTACACAGAGCCCACTTTTTTAACGCCTCATCACGTTTATTGGCTAATTCCTTATTCATATAATGTTTAACCAATCCAATAATTATATTTTATTGTGAATTACTATAAGAAATATTATTGTTTGTTAATAGCCTACATTTTCATTAGCCCTCAAACTGATCAGTGAGATTTGCCTTTAAATTTCCTTCATGAATAAAAATATATAGACCGTCATTATAACCCTGAGTAAGGAGGAGAACACACACATGACCATACTGTCTCTCACCCACCACGCACAGTTCTGATCCGCGCCTCTGCTCTCATCGCCAGGACAGTCACGTATCCGTTACGCGCACAGAGCGCAGCGCGAGACTCCTCGTACAAGCGCAAGCGGCTCTCGCGCCACGTAGAGTCGTCTCTCGAGAGCCTTGACAGAGCACATCTGACGAGAATCATAAGATCACACTGAGAAACAACACAAAATTGTCTTGTTTTGCCCTACAAAAATACTTAAAGACAGAATGTTCCGAGCGTGAAGATGGATATGACCTCCTGCTCTGAGACAAAGGACCTCGGACCATTCAGTTCATGGAGTTTTAGTGATAGTTTTGTCAGTTCTAAACGACAGGTGACCCGGACGAATCCAGATTCCAGGATCCAATCTGAAAAAACACAAACCTCTCTGGTGAGTGTCTCTTTAATTTCTCTGATCACAATCGCAAATATGTTTATGTAATATTTTGCTCTAGCCTATATACAAATTATTGTAATGTTCATATTATATAAAATGAGACATCAATGTATATAACGTAAAAGGTGAAATTACAACATGAACACTATATACTAAATATGCATAAAAAACTATTTTTTTATATAAAGCAATTTTATCTGTAAATATACTGTAGTCTGAATTTATACAATATGATAATTGTTTTAGTATCTATCTATCTATCTATCTATCTATCTATCTATCTATCTATCTATCTATCTATCTATCTATCTGTCTTTCTGTCTATCTATCTGTGGCATCAGAGAAGAATCTTTAATCTTTCTCTTGTTGAAAATTACCATGAAATACCATGCTACAGTACCTGTGGTCATGTACAGTACCATGGTCATACTATGGTATTCTTTTCAAGTATCTTGGAGTAAATGGCATGGAAATATTATACAGTATATCAAAATACTATGATTTTACTCCCTGTTATATTCACTATATCATAGTATCACAGCAGTGCTTTTTTGTTTGTGTTCAACACACACTTTTGTATTTGTTAGATGATTTTTTCCCCATAGTATTTTGCTGTTTTTGGTGTGATGGATTGTACTGTAGTTAGAGCTATTTATCATAATGTCTTCACTCAGCATATTATTTTTGCTCTGAATGGTACTAAATGCAGCAAATCATTTTATTGTGTTTAAACATTTCCCTCTGCCCTTCTTTATAACAATACACACGTCAGCAGCAGTTCACTATAAAATTATTATTATTTTTTTTAATATGCAGCCATGTGATATGCCTAATATACTGATTGAGTTCAGTCCAGAAAAACTGATCTCAAGCTTGATACATGACATCTTTGAATAGGGACTTGATGGCCATTATTATGGGTAAGTTTTTGTGGGTTTGGAAAACTTTGTAAATGTCACCCTGACTGCATGAATTCATACACACCCACACAATTTTGAGGCTGTCCGTTGGCTGGTGCAATGGAGATCCAGCCCACACAAATGGCTACTTGCTGTAACACACAAGGATGCAAATGAAATCATCCAAAATTGGGTCTTAGTACCTTTTGTGGCTGTGCATATTGCTTTACCTTGCCATTACAGTGAGATTTATGATGTTGTCGCTTTAGCAAACAAAGAAAAGCAGGATTCTTTTGTCTTGTCCAGGAAGGAAATGCATCAAACCCTTTAAACAAGGATGAAAAGTGTTCCTGACTAAAAATACAAAAAACAGGAATGTCATGATGCTGCCAGGCTCCAAGAGAGGACTTAAACATGTGTGAAGGCCTTTCAAGGTGTCTTTTGGTTCTCCTTCACCTCACTGAATATATTTCCTGTTGGAACTGGCATGCGTGTTGTAATAGCTTTGCTCTCCACTGGCCAAAAATAAAGAGGCAGATTTAGTTAGTTCCATCTTTAGTGTCTGATCATTGATACAAGCTGTGACTCTCCTAATCACAGCCTGACAACAAAACCTGCCGGTCAACAAAGAGCAAAGCCAAAATAAGGACTGTAGTGTGAATGTATTCCATTCACATTTTGGAAACTGTGCTTATCTTTTCCTGTGCTATACTTCATTTTTGTCTTTCTTTTTATCTACCCTTTGTACTTGGGAGAATGATCACTATAGCATTTGCCACAACTTCAGTGCTTTGCTTTCAGAAACAGAACAGTAGAAGTGTTATCAGCCCTTCTGGCTTGTCTCAGAGAGCCTCAGAACTCCCCAAAACATAAACTTCTGCCTTGTTCCTGTGCATGTGTGAGTATGTTTTAGAAATTCTTGAGTGTGTATGTGTCACTTTAAATTACTTTATTCCTCCACCCGTGTCACGGTGGACAAATTCTTCAAACACAGTCAGCATATATCATAGTATCAGAGTGCATCATTTATTTTCACCTGACATTGGTCTATTGCAATTTTCTCTAAACAACTATTCAGCCTTTTTTTCTACCATCTTGATTACACGTCACATATTTTCTCCTTCATTTCCTTTTTCTTTCTTTTTTTGTTTTGTTCTTGTCAGTTTTTATTACTACGATGAAGATGATGATTTATAGTATTATGAACAACATCACAATATAAATATTTTCTAATAAAGACATTTTATTTAATAATAGCATTTTATTATTTATTTATTAGAAAATACTTTTCTGATGGTTTTTAATGTTTATAATGCTGTGGATAAATAAATAAATTAATTAATATTATTTATTATTTATATATTTGCAGCACTACCTCAATGTAAGTTTTCCAATAAAAAAAAAAGAAAATTACTACAAACCAATACTACAACAAAAACAACAAAACATGATCATAATAATAATTATTATCAATAATAATTATTTACAGCATTATGGACACTATCACAATATAAATTATTGTATTTTCACTAAAGACATTATGCTGTGATAATGTGTTCATATTTATTTAATGTAATTAATTTATTTTCAGAATTACCATCACAATACAAGTCTTCTAATAAAGAAATAAAATGTTACTGTCAAAAATATAAATAATAGAAATACCAATACTAAAACAACACCAATAAATTAATTAAATAATAATAATTATTATTGTTGTAGTTATACAAACAGGGCATATTAACAGGTTCATAAATAAAAGGCATATTATACATTACAAATTAATCAAAGGATTTATGCTTATTTACACATATTTTTAAATCAATGTCTTGATACAAGTACATTTAATTTTAATATTATATTTTAATATATTATAATATATTAATAATATATTTGTAATATTATATGTGACATTTTTCTAATCTCAAAAAAACGTTTTTAAAGCTTTTTTTTCACTTAAGTAACTATATTCTTTAAAACAATGACAACAACAACAACAACAAAAGATTACACCATTACATTAATTTCTCTACTTTCTGCCCCCATAGAGCCATGCTGTCTCCCATGTATGCAGACAGCTCAGTCATCATCGAGAGAGCGCCGCCCTTGCAGAAGGGAGGGAGAGTGCAACCTCAGGGCCACAAACTGCGCTCTCATCCTCCTACCAGTGGGAGCAGTGTTTGTGCCAACCCGACCTACTATCATACTGTGTATGACATGAGTGATACATCATGCCATGACTACAGCAAAGCCAATGGAGGGGAAACCGTAGTGATAGATGGGACACTTTACTCTTTGATGCCCAGTGACTCTCTGGTTCCTCCTGTCAGAAGGAGAGGAGGCCTAGTTGACCACCGTGATGTCATCAAAGCACACCAATCCCATAAATTGCAGAGCACTCCACAGGCCCGACGAAAACAATGGGAGTGAGTATTAAATAATCTGTTACATTTTGAAATATCTTGGATTTGATGACTTTGTCATTTTTAAAAACGTACTAGAAAAAAAGTCCATCATAAAGCACCAATCACGTGTTTTGACATGTTTAGTCATTTGATGACATTTAAGTTTAATGTACTTTTGCGCAGGTACAGTAGTTTAATGTCAGTGCTAGTCCTATGGATTTAATCATCAACAGCATAATCTTGTTTCATGTTGAAATGTCAACTGATGGAAGTGATTGTGAAATTCACCCACCTAATTCATCTTTATTTATTTATTTTTTTTATCTACCAGTATTTTTTATTTTGTACAACATTGTACAACATCTGGATTCTGAATCTATCTTTCTGAGACCTAGTTTGTTGCCATGCCTCCTGTACAGCCTTCAGGGAGCAGACTGTCACTCAAAATATTAATCTCCTATCATATCTCTGAGAATAAAGGGTAGGTCATGTAGGAGAGGATGTGTATGGACACACTGATGGACACAGTGATGACCACTGCTGCACATACCCTGTGTGTGGGGTTTTGCCTGACAGCAGTTAGTGAATGTGAAAACCTTGGGTTCTGGTGAAACAGATCTGGAATGGATGGGGAGAAAATTCAGACCAAGATGGAAACATATTAAGGCAAAAAGTAGTGGCATAGAAAGCCTGTTTATACTCTTGTGTGGTGATTAGTGGGTACATGCTCCTCACGAACTTGTCAGCTTCAGTCAAATGCTCTGCTGACTTTAGCTTATAATTGGAGCCCATCAATATGATGTGTGTATTTTTGTGCAGCTAGCAGCACCAAATAGAATATCAAAAATCATGCATTCTAACCTTCCATAGTTTGGACAAACAGGTAAAATATACATATATAGCGACTTACAGTGCATTCAGGCTAACATTTTTTACTTAGCATGTGTTCCCTGGGAACCGAACCCACAACCTTTTGCACTGCTAACACAATGCTCTGCCACTGAGCCACAGGAACACTATGTTTCTAATTCCTATATTTATAGGTTTATATTTTTACATTTATATATTATGTTAAGAAATAAACATCATTTTAGATGAAACATATACAATATTATTAATGTATTTTATTAGGTAAAACCATAAAAATGATATCTGTAAAATATAAAAACTGACTTTATGGCTTATTTGTAGTTGTTTTTGGTACAAAACAACATGTTCTTTTTCACCTTGACATTGTTAGCATAAATACATGTATCGTCAGAATCAGATCTCTGGTCTTTAGAAGAATGTGCCTGTGTTTTTGTGTGTTTTCGACAAAGTTACAGTGAATGTAGAGTGACAGTGGAATCCAGTCACGATTTCTGTTGTGCTTTAGGGGTGTGGAGGCTTCCACTCTCATCACTCACCCACTCAATCTGGCAGTCGTAGCAGTGGGGAGACAAGAGATAACAGGTTACTGAGAGAAAATGCATTCTCACCTTCTTTCACTGACTGACTCATTTCCCCTCGCTCTTTTCTCTCATTCATTTTCCCTTTCTTGTCTCACTCTGTCATACAGCAGAGATGCAGATACACACACAATTAAACACACACACACACACACACACACACACACACACACACACACACAAGTATACACATAACTAATAACCCATATTCAATACACGAGATGTTTCAGTTCCTACATGCAATGGGGTCCAGAAGTCTGAGACTACATCGAAACTCTTCATGTAATATTTAATCTAAGTCTGTGTGTGATACTGACCATGAAAACTGCAGTATGGAGATGGTCAGATATTCTTGTGCTCATTAAAGCACAAGATGCTATCTGCATTTTTCTAGAATCATGCTATTATATTATATTATATTATATTATATTATATTATATTATATTATATTATATTATATTATATTATATTATATTATATTATATTATATTATATTATATTATATTATATTATATTATATTATATTATATTATATTATATTATATTATATTATTGACAACAAAACTATAAGATATAGCACAAGCCCAAGAGGACAAGTGATCTGTAGTTTCATACATTGGCCTAAAACTCTGTAATACTGGTCCCAACTTTATTGTTGAGCTAATTGTCATTAGTGGTCTTAGATAATCCCAATACCTCTATTAAAGCAATACACTGGAGAGTAGACTCTGTTATTCCTCTTTCACATGTTCTCCTGCCGCTGCCTTGTGTTCAGTGTTTTCCATAAACATGGGGTACGTCTCTCACTCACTCTCAATTAGAGCACTGCTATATTAAAACAGCCTCTTAAATAGACAAAAAAACTGTCTCTCTTAGCTGTGTATTGCTTCTGTTTTTCATCCCTCACCCTTATTTATCTGTGCTGTAGATTACTTCAAATCTTATTTCAATGTACCCCCTATTTAAGTTTAGAATGAGAAGCTTTAAAATCGAAGCATATGCTGTGAAGTAGTTTACATTTATAGACTGTACACGCACACACTAACACGCATAATCGCACATAGTCTTATTTAGAGACACTTGGCAGCAAGTGCGGACAGATCAGTGGGCAGTGTGACAAGGGGTCAGTTTTTGAGCGGACGCTTCTACAGTTTCTGCTGGCAGGAGAGACCTAAGCTGCATAAATAGGGTAGCCATGCTATTTTTAGCATCCATAAAAATGGGCTTTTTAGTATTACCAAGGCCGCAATGAACTGAAGCATTGATTTAAGGCTGAGAGACTGGAATGATTTGTGGAATGTGATGTTTCAGGTTTCGAGGCCGCATGATGGGTCAGTGTCATCCAGGCAGCTGCAGTCCTTTTCCCAACGACTGAGAAAGTGCCAACAGACGCAAATGTAAAGACTTCCTGATTAGATTCTGCAAATAGTTTCCATGTTGATTTATACCAGTTTCAAGGGTAGATTGGACCTTGGTGAAATGTTATGAATTTTATGAAGCATAATTCTTTTCCTTAGACTATAAGAGACCTTTTTTTTGTGATATTGATTTTACAGCTATACGATTTTTAACTGCACAATAACTATATCTGCACAATTATGGAATTACATTTGGTTCAATAAAAATGAACGTAGTTTTCAGAAACTATCAAAAATATGCCATTACAAAAGAAGAAAAACACAATGAAAATGAAAAAAATGAACTCAGTCTCACAAATTTAACAGTCTCTTCAAATATGCTTCATTCTTTGTTAATGTTTTTCAAAGAACCGTTTTCGCTAATCGTGGATTCTGAATGCATTGCCAAAGATTTCGCTTTTGCTTCGCAGTTTTTCGTTTGGTGTTTTGACACAAACCTCTTGTGGGGGCAGGCTTAACAGTGATCTACTCTGATTGGATAGTGAGCTTTTGATGGACAGGTGCTCTCTGACCGGGAAGTACAGACGTCACTCAGTGGCCCACGAGAAGTTTGTCAAAACAGCAAGCGAAAAACTGCCGAAGCAAAAGCGAAATCTGTGGCAATGCATTCAGTATCCAAGATTAGCAAAAACGGATCTTTGAAAAACATTAACAAAGAATGAAGCATATTTGAAGAGCCTGTTAAATTTGTGAGACTGAATTCATTATTTTTCATTTTCATTGTGTTTTTCTTCTTTTGTAATGGCATATTTTTGATAGTTTCTGAAAAAGTTACTTTCAGTTTTATAAAGTTACGTTCATTTTTAATGAACCAAATGTAATTCCATACACAATTAGGTTGCAGATTTACTTGAATACATTACCATTCAAAAGTTTGGGTTCAGTAAGATTTTTTTTATGGTTTTTAAAGAGGTCTCTCATGCTCACCAAGACTGCATTAATCAAAAATACAGTAAAGCACTGTACTGTAAACAGTAATATTGTGAAATATATATTTTTTGTTTTCTATTTTAAAATATAACATACAAATATTATTATTATTATTATAAATATCGCTATTGCCACTTTGCCACAATGTGTCCTTGCTGAGTAAAAGCATTAAATAAATACTTACTGCAATTTGCATTTAAAAAAAGTTAATTTCTTCGAATTGGTTGTGCAATGTGTATGCAACATTGCTGCTTTTTTTAAAGATCATTATTTTGTGCATTTGGTTTAACAGAATATGTTGACATGTTTTAATGTTCAAAAAACAAATTATTTTTCGAATACTGTACATTATAGTAGTTCCTCTATGCCCTGCCTCTCTCAAACACATAGTTTTCTACAAAGTCCCTCCTATGGACAAACACAGTCTGCTCTGATTGGCCATTTGACCCAGTGCACTGTGATTGGCCAAACACCGCAGGTACTCGTCAGAAATGTAACGCCCCTTTCCATAATTGTGATTTACATCTTTCAAAATAAATGCAGGTAATAATGTCCTTAGATTTACCATCAGTTCAAGCCAGAAAGTGGAACAGAGTCACGTGACAGACACAGTGATGAAGCTCTTATGTGTTAGCAGTACACAAGCCATGGATGGTTAAGACATTTAAGACTCTCTCTCTCTCTAACACACACACATCACACACACAATTACCTCCTCTCCTAGGTACACAAAACAGTTGTCTATAAAATGCGTTGCTGTTCTGTTGTAAGTAATCTTAAAGATTCCTAAATGCAAGGCCAAAGGCCAAATAAAGTGGTTTTGGTTTCGCACAGATACACACAGCATCTCCCTAACATGGCTGCTTCCACACTAACTGCGGTTACTGAAACCTTCTTTCTTGGCGTGAACATTTGGGCGTCATTACGCAAATATTTCCACATAGTGGCGTAGATATGTGGGGGCATGTTTGAATGAGCCGTTTTAGGGGGGCGTGGCAGAGTCTTAACTTTGATAAAGAATATCTCTTTGGTTTCGAGACTGTAGTCTTTGCAACTTTACAGATCTTGTTAATTTACCAAGAGCTTGTAACACTCCAAAGAGAAAGGAAACATTTAAGTGTGCTTTGTTCAGGGGAAAGGCACTTTTGTGCTTGGGGGGTAAAATTTGGGTGGTAATGAAGTCGTATTATATATCACAAAAAGTGTTTACAGAGCTTTTTAATTCCCAGAGGCAGCATAAACCGGTGTGCAAATCAAAGCTGCAAACAGTGTATCACATGCTCAACAGGTGATTGTTGATTTTCACGCACAGTTGACAGAAAGATGATATGCAGAGCAAAACTATAAAGTAGGCTGTGACAACATATTCTACAATAGCAACCAAATATTATTATTATTTTAGTTGTTTTATTCACATGCTTAAACTGATGCAGTGGTTTCAACACAGGCCACTGAGAGCAGAACAGATGTCTGTATAAGGATAGTAAATTAGCTGCATTGTGAATAGCAGCTGTTGTTCTCCATGAAAAAAAAGCTTAATAAACATACTAAACAGTGTTTTAATGAAACTCTGAAGATGCAAATGGTTTCTAGAAGAGTTAGTGAATAGAAAATATAGCGTTGATATAAAAACAATAGAATTCAAAGAAACCATGATAGAAAACCAGTGTGAGAAAGACCAAGGAGACATTATATATTTAGTTGATGTGAGAGAATGGATCAGTAGATGAATATCATCTAAGGAAATTGTGAAATGGAAAGTAAAGGAGTGAAATAAGCGGCAATCAAGAGGAGTGAAACAGGAGACAGGTTTATCGTTAAGACCAATGAGAACAGACTCTTAAACACTGAGCCAATGTTCGTTTTTTTTTTTTTTTCCAATTTCCCTTTTCTCTTGCAGTTCAACTTAGCTGCCTTCTTGCCCTTCATCCTTCCTTTCTTTTTTCCGTTGGTCCCCCTTTCCAACTATCTTCTCTTATCTTCTTTTTATCTTGAATCAATCTGGCTGATTGCCATGCATTGGAGACCTGTTCCAGACAGAGGTGTCCCTCAGGACTTAGTTTCTTCAATGCGTGTGTGTGTGTATATTGATTGCTTTCTGGTGTGGTTGGGAAATCGTAATTCCTGACGTGTTTTAAACCCTGTTGTTATTGAACCTTCGAATATACCTCAGCAGTTTCCATGCAACTATGTCTCTCCATTAGATTCATTACTCTACATAATTACTTGGCTGGATCCAAATTGCTTCCAAATGCATTACGTCAATCTAGGAGTCTGTGTCGTAAAACTGGGCACTGTCTGGTTTTTGAGCATAATTTATTATACCTGGGATTCCTGTCAAACTATAGTGTTCTCCGAGCCTGAGACTGCATCTCCTGCATCTCAATTATGCATTTGTGTCATACTTTCTTCCTCTAAGAGATCTCAGAAATGTGTGATGTGTGTCTCTGTACGACAGAAAGCAGTACTAGTTTGATAGCCTGATCCTAAGGCTGGACTGAATGTTCATTCGCTGTGTTTCTAGAGTTTGTGTCTACTTAAATTTGCTGAAAATTTGTTCACCGTTCAGCTTCAGGCCATCCATGATATACAGTAGATGAGTTTATTTCTTCATTGGAAGTGATTTGGAAAGATTTAGCATTACATCACTTGCACACCAATGGATCCACTGCAGTGAATGGGTGCCGTCAGAATGAAAACCCAGACAGCTGATAAAAACATCACAATAATCCACAAATAGACTCCAGTCCATCAGTTAACGTCTTGTGGAGTGTAAAGCTACAGTACATGTTTGTTGGAAACAAATCATTAAGATGTCTTTAACTTCAAACAAGTCCTTTATCCATATGTTGCTTTCTCCAGTAAAAGTAATCTCACCTGAATCAGAAGAGAAATGCAGATCATGCCCCATTTACAAGCTAAATGTCGGTGGTTTTTGATGTGAGAGGACAACAGGAGATGGGATTTATTTTTTCACTGGAGGAAGCATTATTATTGATAATTGTATTTTTGCCAGAAGCGATGGTTTAAAATTAAAAAGCCTAAATAATGATTGAATGATGATTATTGAAAAACACACAGCTTTTTGTTTCACAAGACAATGGACTGTGGTCATGTAGATATTTTTTAAGGCAAATTTTATTTTGTGTGAGCTATTCTTTTAAAACCAACTAATCTGACCATTTCATAATCAGAGATTCAGTTTAAAGAGAGAGAAAAAATTTAATTCTGTCATTTACCCTCATGTTGTTCTTTCCTTCTTCTGCAGAGAACAAAAGATATATAATAATATTTAATAAAAAATATCTATGAAATGCAAATCAACAGGGTGCGATATTTTCTTGGACCCCAACGAATTGCTTTGAATTGACAAAAACAATTAAAAGGATGGTTCATCCAAGAATGAAAATTATCATCATTTACTCACCCTCACCCTCATTTTCTAAACCGGCATGACTTTATTTCTTCTGCAGAATACAAAAGAAGAAAATATGGTGATAAAACCTTTTGTGTTGCCTTTGACTCCTATTGTATGGAAAAAAAAAAAAAAATCTCAAAACGTCTTTTTTTTTCCACAGAAGAAAGAAAGTCACAGAGGTTTGAAATTATGTATTGGGGAATAAATGATGACTAAATATTCATTTTTGTGTGTAAGTTCATAAAAATATATGCTTTTGTAGTTTGTGAAAAAGACAATGGTGAAAACATAAAATTCTTCCTATGTTTGTGCATCTTTCAATCTCCTGTTCTTAATGTCTGTAGGGCAGAACTCACCTTATTTTATCTCTCTGTCCTCTGTCATTTCTCGAGCCATTTAGATGCTAATGCAGCCAGTGAGTCCATCCCATCTGCTGTCAGCTCAAAGGTCACAGCAGGGCCAGCTAAAATCTGCTCTGGGGGGCTGGACAGTCTGAACCTTATTCACACCCACTTTGACTTCCTTTTTCTCCTGACTAAATCATGGATAACAAATATGACACAATACACACATGCATTATGTTTTATGGGATATTTCATAAAACAGTATGCTGCAGGTAAATATGAGTGTTATTTAAAGCATATTTAGAGGTTTATTTTCACACAAAACAAATTCTCAATATACCTTCTTATTTCAAATGCGTTCACACCACTCTGAATTGCTTTGTTTATTTTCAGGTGTCAGATAAACTCTGGCTAGATATCGTCATATATTTATGTTAGCAAATAATCTAATCTACAATAAATGTGAAGTAGAGGATGTTAAAGATAAAAAATCTAGCTATTGTGTACAGCCAGTTTTACTATCAAATGTTCTATATTTAAGCAAGTCAGACAAAGACAGTTTTAGGAAAAGGGAAAGAGGTGCTGAGACTAACATGCTCAAAGCAATCTTCTCAATGGACATTGTCATAAATAATTTCTTTCTGAACATGCTATAATTTTCTCTCATATTCAGAGATTGCTCTAATACTTATTAATACTTAATACTGATTTGTTTAGAACCTTTGAGACGTTCACATATACATATAAAGAGAAGACACAGTAGATGCTTGAATTTGGCTTTATTTCAAAACTAGAAGATATTCAAAGATATGTATTGCATATATTACATTATAAGATCATATACTTTTTTTACTTTTTATACACACACACACACACACACACACACACACACACACACACACATATATATATATATATATATATATATATATATATATATATCATAATTTCATTAAAGTGTAAAAACAGACAGACAGACACTGAAAAAGACAGACGGACATTGAAAACCAGACAAAGATTAATGAGGGGAATATATATATATATATATATATATATATATATATATATATATATATATATATATATATATATATATATATATATATTTCTGTAGTTACGTAGGTAATTCTATCTTTTCATTAAATGTATTCATTGAAATGATCCAGAAAAATGAGTTTTAAGCAAAAAAAATTTCCCAACAAAATAGTTGCACAACCGTTTTCAACATACGTCTGTGTGTGTGTGTGTGTGTGTGTGCATGGATATATTAAAAAAGTTTAAAAAAAAGATTTTTTATTTTTTTTATTTTTCCATTCAAATAAATCCTCAACGAGCATTAGATACTTATTTCAAAAACGTTTAAAAATCAAAGTTTTAAGGGTTGTTTACAATTTTATATTTATATTATTTATATTAAAAGTATTTTATTTAAAAAAATATATATATACCTGTCATGAGCAGTACACAAGGTGGGGCTGTTCAACCAAGTTATTAAAAAAAAATTTTTTGCCTACTCTTTCAATGCCAGACACGTGGCGGCACTGCAGGACAGTACTTGTAGATTTCTGCAGCCCCACCTACTGTTTTGTCACCCTGTAATCACCCACAGCTGAGGGGGATCTTCTATACACATACTCACACACACACGCCGCTCTCTGTCTCTCGCCCACTCTCTTGCTCTAAGCCTCGACACATAACGTGATGATCATTACAGCAGTAGTGTTAAAACTCATGCAGACAGGCTCTGTCTATTAGTTTGATTGAATGGATTTAATCAGTATGATTACCATGTGCTGTGCCTGAATTCTCTATGATATCTGTAGGCTACAGTTGAAAGCAATAAAAGGCTGAGAAAACCTGATCCACCAGAAGAAGACTACACTAACATCTTATGTCATCCTATGCTGTGAATAAGGTGTTCATGTTCATGTCGTTCCAAACCTTGATAACTACATTTAGCATGATATCTGAGCTGCCTTTTTCCACTAAATGACAATGGGTGATGACTATGTGCTGATCCAAAAAAGACCAAAAGTAAAGCAAATGTAGTTCTTGCTTCTGTGGTAGTTCATAAATATATTCCAAGTCCTCTTAAAACATTTTATAAAATTGAGTCAAATGAAAGTTAGTATCACTGGTATAATAGCTTTTTGTTCATATTTTGAATTAGATATACAAACTGTGGCAATATCTCCAAAACACTTCAAGAAACCTGCAAAGCTACAGTACTGTGCAAAGTTTTTAGGGACTTATGTAAAAATGCTATTAAGTGAGAATGCCATCAAAAATAATGCTATAAATTGATTTTATTAATTAACGTCTATTAATTTAACTAAATTAAATCAACATTTGGTTGTGACCACACTATGTGTTGAAAAAAGCTTTTGTCCTAGGTGCACTTGCGCATTGTTTTACAGGTAGCTTTGCAGGTAGGTTTCTTGAAGTGTCTTGGAAGCCAACAACCAAAAGATTACATCAGGTGACCTACAAAAAGAAATGCAGCTGGGGTGAAGTGCACAGCGAGAACAGTTCGGAAGAAGAGAGTCATACAAGCCACACCTACTGTGAAATTTGGTGGAGGATCGGTGATGATCTGGGGGTGCTTCAGCAAGGCTGTAATTGGGCCACATGAATCAAGCCATGCACATACAAGGTTGTCCTGGAAGAAAACTTGCTTCCTTCTGCTCTGATAATGTTCCTCAACTCTGAGGATTGTTTTTTCCAGCAGGACAATGCTCCATGCATCACGGTCAGGTCAATCAAGGTGTGGATGCAGGGACCACCAGAACAAGATCATTTGCCTTTTCTGTCCCCAAGTCTCATCTAATTTCTACAATTCTCCCACTATGATCGCCCTCGCTGTACTGTATGAAGACGATACTGATACACATCTTCCAGGCAGATTTGTAACATCCTGTTAATTATTGATGTCTATTATTGTCTAATTATTGTCCTGATGGCGAAAATGGGATGGCATATTTGAGAAAATCATTTACTAATTAAGTAACCCCCTCCCCCAACAGTTTTGCAATGGAAAGTTAGATTTTTGTGAATGAAATCACATTTTAATTTATTTATTTATTAATTTATTTTTGAATGAAAGAGGACAAACAAAGCATACTTATTTTCACAGTCACCTCTGCTCATATTTACTATGGACGGGGTAATAATTCTAATAATATCTTTATTTCATTTTTTTCTTATCTAGATTTCTTTTTTGGGGGAGCAATCCCATTAAGGCTTTTACATTGCTCTTAATTTTGATATTTTCTATTTGTGCATCACAAGCACCATTTGGTTATTTTCACCTTTTTTATTCCTCTTTAGTTACAGACCATTAAGTAATCAAAAACTGAAGCTCTCAGGTTTGTGTATGATGAAAAGCAGCCGTGTTTATGTACAGTATAGTATTCCCAGCAGTCACCATGTCACCAGCGTTCTGTTCTGACTAACGTCACTGTTAAGTGCTCCAGCCTGTCTGAGTAGCCATGCATCACATCGCTCACATGTCTTCTCAGGGTCACTCTCCCCGATTGGCTGGCTGCCAGTTTCAGCTCTGCTCTTTTCTCAATGAAACGTTCAGTGAGTGTGATTTACGCTGTCCTAACGGCTCCAGTGGTAATGAGATGCAGCAGGGTGCAGATGGCAAATGCACACAAAAACAAAAAAGGATATCAAAGCATAGAATCAAAGCAAATGTTAAAGGGATGGTTCACCCAAAAATGAAAAATCTGTCATCATTTGCTCTCTCATGTCATTCCAACGCCGTATGATTTCCTTTCTTTGGTGGGACACATAGAATAGGGGAGTCAGTAATATAGTAGTATGCTATAGTGCAATTTATTATGAAAGGCATAATAGCTGTTTTATGTGTGTGTTTAGCAAAGAGATTTAACTATTTCTTTCATAAGTCTTTTTGTCTTCTGCACGAGACAAACACATGCTCATCAGCACAAATCCTTTAAGCGCAAACCATGAACACATACTCTTTAAGTCTCTCTTACCCATTAATAAAATGGTATGCAAACACAAGACTGGACTTAATACAGTGTTTTGCTAAACACATCCTTCTGCATTACATGCTTACTCAAGCTCTCACAGTTTGGGGTTTATTTGCAGCAGCCTGTAGTAAAATGAGGATGCTCTTTTTTTTTATCCGCACCTGCTTCATGTTCTTGCTTTTTCTGAACAAGGACACTGAAAATGGGTCATATCTTATTATTAATCCTTTCTCTATCATTCACATTTTATTTATTTATTTTTGTTCTTTCTTTCTTTATCTATATATTAATACACTGTAGGCTATATTTATACAATATAATTATTTATCTATCTGTCTGTCTGTCTATCTCTTTTCGTTCTATTTATCGATCTATCTCAGGATTGGTCCACTGATCTATCAATCTGTCTGTCAATCATTCTGTCTAGCCTTGGATAGTTCTATCTGTCAGTAAAAGTGCTTTTCTTGTTAAAATGTATTTTCTTTGTTTTCTGAATTTCAATTTAAATGGACTTAAAATTCTGATTCAAGTTCTATATTGTGTTTTGTTCTTTAATTCAAATGAATTTTGAATTCAGGAAAACAGTTTTTTTTCTTTAATAAATTGTTCACAATTAATCTAGAAATTATTTCTAGGGAGTAAACAGGGTCCCTTTTGATTTTATGTTAAGATCTCAGATTCATTTAGACAGAAAGGACATTGATGCATTGCGCACACAAACAAAAATATACTTCCTTCTCTCTCCTTACCCCTTCCTTTTCATTTCCATCTTTCTCTAACTCACATCATCAGACTCCTCCCCCTCTCTCTTGGCAAATGTTTTCACTTTAATTGAAAGGCCCTAAGTGATGAATCAGGGCTGATTTGCCATTTGCAGGAACAGGAAAAACGAATGCTCAGCACACTGGCTAGATGCATGGATGGATGAAAAGAAGAAAAGATGAAGGGAGGGATCGATGGACTGACGTGGTCTCATTGCTCTCAGCCAGACTCATTCACCATCTCTCCTGCTTACTCATAACTTACCATCCACCTCTGATAACACCTCGTGCTTTTAAAATAATTTCCTGCCCGTAATATGCTCTTTTTATTTTCTTTCTCTCTTTTAGTCTGCAGTGCTGTCTGCTCTTTTGAACCATAAGAATTGTCAGCATTTATGTAATTCATCTTGATTATGATACATTTATTTTGTTTACAAATCTACTAGTTCGTATTAAAACAATAGCTATATTTTACTTGCAACAAAATACATTCTGAAAAAAAAATGCTGCTAATTTTAAATGCTTAAATATCTAAAGAAAGATGCAATTTTATAATGTAGTTATGACATCTGCTAGCAGTGCCTGGTTAATTAGCCATATTTTGACCTCCTAGTTTTTGCTTAAATCTTCACCACCTTCTGTCAAAGGTTTTTCACTGTGAGATTAAGAATATACGGAGCCCCGCACATGACATGCAAGAAAAAATAAATAAATTGTGTACACGATTTACTGATTAGTTCCCTCGATTAATAAATCATGTGCACAATTTAGCAAATCGAGGAAACAAAAAAGTAAATTGTGTGCACAATTTATAAATCTAGGGAACGAAATAGTAAATTGTGCACACGATTTAGCCTACTATTTTTTTCCTGCATGCCATGTGCGGGACTCCATAATAATAAAAGTGGGTAACAGATTGAACGACTCGTTCTTGTTCACACCTCTGTAATTCTTCTCTTATCCACTGTCATGGATTGCAACAGCCAATTTTGGCAGCATATCAATGTAAATCTCAGTGCAAATGCCACACAAACATAATCTATTTCACTATGTATTTAATACTATGGAAGGCAGTGGGAACCAAAACCATTTGCTTACCAACATTCTTCAAATTATCTTTTTTGTGTGTGTTAAACAAAATAAAGTTATTTTTGGGTAGACTATCCCTTTAAAGACTGATTTAGGATACAGTTTATTTTATGTAACTTTACTTTGTGAGTGTGTGTGGTTATCTCATCAGGGAGTTGAGACATGGGGTTAAAGTGGCCACACCAGCTACCTCTGGTTCTTGACTATGCAAATTTAGTTTAAATGCATGTGTATTTATATTGTAGACACATACAGTGTGTGCAAACATTCAGCATGTGTGTGTACGTGTGCACATGTGTGTAAGTGCTGATCCTTCTCAGTAGACTGCTTACTCCACAACAGTCTTAGGCCATTAGCTGAGGCCAGCAGTGAAGTCTGATCCCTCCATTCACTTTCTCCACCTCTTGCTGCCTCCCTACACCCATCCCTACTCATCAATCAGTTCATCAATTAATACACACTCAGTCCTTCAGCAAACACACAGAACAGCCAAAAAAAGACCAATCTCCTAATTACTGTGGCTCTTCTTCCTCCCATTCCTCTCTGTCATTTTATCGCTCATGCTTTCCCCCACTCATAAACTCTCTGTCTGAAGACTCTATCCATTGAACGCTATCTCATTGGTCTCAGAACTGAAACAGATACAGATAAAGACAAGATATTTTATGTAACTTAATATGCTAGATTTGCATTTTATTTAGGAATATCAGGGTCGGAAAGGCAGTAAAAATAAAGTTATGTGTTTTTACATAAGCTTAAGTGATATATATTGCTCCGCCTAAATGTATAGCTTTTAATAAATTTTGTTCTGCATAAAGTATAAGTAGAACTGCTTTGCTGTTTTTGTTATATGTTTTCAATCAGATAAAAGAGAATCAACATGCAAAGCAACACATGCGAGAAGGATAAGACCAACTACAATTAACCATAAAAGCATATGTAATATTAAATATTTAATATTAATTGTACATTACAGTATATTGATGTATAATATACAGTAAAGTTAAAGTATTTATCAGTCTTATAGTATTTATTAATATTGATTAATTTTATTTGATAAAAAACTACCACTGTTCATTGTTAGATCATGCTAGCCCTGTTATAATTTTTATTATGTATTAGTAAGTGTATAGCTTTAAATACATTTTGTTCTGCATAAAGTATAAGTAGAACTGCTTTGCTGTTTTTGTTATGTTTTCAATCAGATAATAGAGAATCAACATGCAAAGCGACACATGCGAGAAGGATAAGACCAACTACAATTAACCATAAAATCATATGTAATATTAAATATTTAATATTAATTGTATATTATATTGATGTATAATATACAGTAAAGTTACAGTATTTATCAGTCTTATAGTATTTATTAATATTGGTTAATTTTATTTGATAAAAAATACCACTGTTCATTGTTAGATCATGCTAGCCCTGTTATAATTTTTATTATGTATTAGTAAGTGTTGAAAGTGATTATTCACCCAAACATTCTGTTATCATTTATTCATCGTTTTATTCACCCTTCTATTATTCCAAACCTGTGTGATTTTCTTCCTTCATTTTTACATGTCATATTTTGTGTTCCACAGAAGAAAGAAAGGCATACAGGTTTGGTTTAATCTTCTGTTTATCTATGTAAGTGAAGATTTCTGATCATTGTATGGTACACACATAGTGGAGGCTCCCTTATACTGAAGTACCATGGTACTCAATGCATTGCCTAATGAAATATTAACCAACAGAACAAAGGCCAGCATGCATCGGTGCTGAGATGTTGTGTTTGTGTGTACATTTTTTGTTCCTGAGTCTGATTAATTAAAAAAATTAAGTTGTATAATATAGAGGAGTGAACACTAGGGGCAGGACTTTCTTGGTTTGGACATACATAGGAAAACACATCAACTTGCTCAAACTTACACTTGGAGAGGCTGCAGAGAGTTAAACAGATCAAAGTTTAATAGCTGGGCTAATATGCATGGCTACTATGAATTATTTCGGTTTATGAATCATTGAGTGAGAGATGTCTATTATTTGACACACACACACACACACACACAGACACACACACACACACACACAAGTGTATATAAGAAGTATTAATAGTTATAGTACATTAATATAATACTTTAAGATAAATATTATACAGCACATATTAATATAACAAATTAATATTTACAATACATTTATTTTATTTTAAGTACAGAAGAAAGTGGTTGAGTAATGCTCATATAAATTAAGATAAATAGTATTTTGAACATATACGCAAATTGTTGAATGCTTCTCGATTTCATATAGCCACTATAAATGTAGTCCAGTTTGTAGAAAGTAATTGGAAATATATAAATTAATTAATTAATTAATTAAAAGAAAAATATTTAGTTTTCAGATGCTACTTAGTTTATTTAATTTTCAAATTTTTGTAGGTGTCCTAAGTGTCTTAATACATATTTGGGCCACTGTATTGTCCCTTGAATCCTGATCTCTCCTGTCAGTGCATAAGAGCGAAGTTTGAGTATAACTATTTCTCAAAGACTTCATAAGAGCAACTTGCTCCTGGGATTATAACGACAGCATCTATTGCCACAAGTGCAGTCTTGTCACATCAGATTCCTTTGATTGACATCTCCAAGCTGGGGCATTTATTCTTGCTGTGGGTGAGCGAGGTGCTTTTTAATGTGTTGCAGTCACAGAACAGTAGAGTAAGTGAGTTCTCGAGCATATTCTAACCTCTTGAGACAGCCTATAAAGGGGCTACACATACCTCCTGCTGCCGTACACCGAGATAAGCTGAGGATGAATCTATTGCACTCGCTAGCATGGTTTAAATATAGTAGCCCCCACCCAACCCCCATCTCCACATACGTGCTCTTTATTGCTGAGGGACTCATGGGTTCTTGGCAGGTGGTGATTTTCTGTGCATTCTTATTGTGCTTTACATGCTGTTTGACTTATTTCAGCCATTTTGAAATGCCATGAAAATGCTCATGAAAAGGGATCTAAACCACAGTGTCAACATGATTAGTGGCTCAGCATATCATTCCAACTGTTTTTATCCAATTATCTGTTAATTTTTGGGCATTTCTTTTCAAAATGTTTCTTCGAAGTTACAATTAAAACTGGTAATTGGACTACATTTTACAAGAAAATACTATTTCACATTTAATTTTGTGTGCTACTTGATGTTTCTTTGTAATTTTTTGTGATATTTGTTAGAGGTTTCTGTAACACTTTATTTTGCAATGTCCTTGTTACATGTACCTACTATTGTAATAAGAGTAAATTATGCATAATTACTGTACATGCAATTAACCCTAAGCCTAACCCTATTATTAACCCTAAACCATTATTAAACCTTTGGAGCAATTTAGCATTATGTTACTTGCTCCTTATGGTTGCTGTCAGAATGAGAATCAAAACAACTGATAAAAACAATTGTTTATAACTGTTTTGAGCTGTGCATAATCCGTGCATATTTCTTTCCTGATTCAGACAAGGCATAATTTTTACTGGAGTAAACAATATTATGGACAGGGGACCCATATTGCATGGAAGCAATGAAGTTAAAATTATTTTAACGATAAATTTGTTTATTGCAAACGTGTAGATTTTCCTACACAAGACATTAATTGATGAACTGGAGTCATGTGGGATACTTGTGAATTATTGTGAGGTTTTTATCTGCTGTTTGGACTTTTATCTGCTGTTTGGTGAGAAAGTGATAAAATGCTAAAATTTTCATCTGTTCTGATGAACAAACGAACTCATTTACATACTAGATTGCCTAAAGATTGGCAACTATTCAGCAAATTTTCATTTTTTAGTGAACTATTCCCATAAGTACTGTACATGTTGTTAATCAATATTACACACAAGTTACCCCGCCACAACATCATTGCTTTATGACAGTAGAGTGTGAGCTTTCCATTTGGATACGATTCTCACCGCTTGCTTGTGGTAGATGTAAGGGTTGTCATGCTTCATGCTATGTGTAGTCAAAACACCATCTGGTAACCCTGAATATCCCTGAAGGGCCAGAGCTCAGAGAGCAATTGGTTAGAGAGTTATATGTCTTTCCATTCTAAAAAAAATTACGCATATTTACATTCCCATCTTCCTTTTCCCATGCATTCTGATCCATTCCCTCTATTTCATATTTTACTTGAGGCTAGATGAGTGCAGAGAGAGAGGAAGTGGAAGGATGGAACAAAAAAGGAGAGGAGCAGGCAGGGGAGAGAGAGCAAAAAGCAAGCCAGAGTGAGAGAGAGAGAGAATGCGGGGGAGCACTGGGTGCTTCCTGCAGGGTTGCCGTGTAAACGCAGTCTGAATGACAATTGTGCACATCAGGGCCCCAGCACGACTCACGGCTCAGCCAGAAACACATAGAAACATAGCATGCTGTTACACATAGCATGCTGTATGCATGCACACATGCTGCACCAAATGCACACAAGATATATTAACATTGATTTTTTTTTTTATTTAATTCCTTATTTTTCACATTTGAACTGGTTATGATGCAAATATCAAAAATTTCGAAAATGTTTTTGCTGAATGCTAACAGTTAATAGTCACCTATGTGCAGTGTGTCCTGCAATGGTAATTTCTCTCTCACTCACTCTCTTTACTCTGAGCTGTGCGTTACAAAACCTTTTGTCAAATTGTCTCCCCAAGCGAATGCATTAGGCCTTAATTAACCATGTCTCTCAACACGGAGGTTGATCATCTTTGTTGCATTACACCAGGCTCTCCAGCAGATATGCTACAGACTGCGCATCCACGCCCCATACCGACACTTATGCTCGCCCACTACCAGGACAACCACTCCACCCCCTCAGCAGGAATCCTCCCTTTTTATTGCATTATTATGGGCGGCTTGACACGAAAGCTCCTGGAACAAGTGCACTGACTAATCATGCTGTACCTGCAATGCTTTATTTCTGATACTGAGTTTGTTTGTTTTTATTTCAGGACCACGGATAATGCAGTTTCAGTGCAGGGGGATAGTTCATGGTTTCAGCACCATGGACAGCATTAATGAATTTTGACTGCAAATATTGTGATTGCTTTCAAACACAACATTCCCAAATTCAGTTTACAGCCCTTTAGTATGCCACCAGCTGTCTTCAGATGGAATTCAGACACGTTTTCTCAGCAAGTTTAGCTCGAGAGTAAACCCAGGGAATTAGCGACCAAAGGCATTTCAGAGGCTGGTGCCAGGAGGACAGATGGGCATGATATGAGCTGAGTATTTTTAGGACATGCACTCTCTCCTGAGTGTCTTTTCAGGCTGACAAACTGTCTGTTCAGGGAGAGAGAGAGCGTCACATTGCACTGTTATGTAAAAACATGTTATTTGTTAACTGTACTATAAGTTATCTGACATATTCAAAACATATTGTATTTTAAAAGAGATATCATGCATTTTATTCAACTAAACATTGTTAAAAAATGACTTTTGATTGATTTTTTTTAAGATTATGTATTTATAACATTTATAATTTATAATAATTTTCAGCAGCCATTACTCCAGTCTTCAGTGTCATATGATCCTTCAGAAATAATTCCAATATAGTATTCTGGTGCTCAAGATAACATATTTTTGTTGAAACCATGATACATTTTTCAGGACTTTTTCATGAATAAAAAGTTAACATTATTAAAGTTTACAATTTACAATATATAGCTTATTTATTTGAAATATTTTTGTGGTGGAAAAAATATGTTGATTAACATTTTTATGTTAGTATTAGAATTTTTTCATGAAATACAAGTAAAATATTTTTTCTTACCATATATTTATTTAGCCGTAAATATAACACATTTATAGTGTATCATAGCGATTAATTATAGTAACATTTAATATGTGTAACAAGAACACTGAAAAGTCCCCACAAATCCATACTTGGTCAACAAGTACACACTCCCTCTTCCGGCAAGGTGTATGACTCAGACACAATACGTATTGAGAGATATGAATCCATCCGTCGCCTTTGGAAAATATCTCGTCTCACACTGTTTGCGAGAAGCAAAATGGCACGCAGTGCTCGTTTGAGTCTCGTCTTGGCCATAAGGAGGAGTGAGGTGGAGGATAAGCGAATCGTTACGGGGACGCGCGTCATGTGCTGCAAGGCTTGAGCACGAGCGTTAAATTGATCAGATGCTCTTAACCCGCCAGCTGATCTGAGGAGGATTGCGCTCGTTTTCGTTTTTTTTTCCGACAAAAATTAAACTTTTAAACCCGAAAAAAATCTCGTGGTCCACTGAGGCGACAGAAATCTCCCCGAAGAGGAGCATTTTGGGGTACTTCAGGATATGGGTGCCTCTTGGTTCTTCTCGGTTACCACAGAAGATGCGAGCTCGAGCTTCAATCCACGCGCTCCAGCGCCTCTCCAAAACTGATGATGCTCCTTTCAACGACCACCGTCGGATTTTTCCCGTCTTGGATTTGTCTACAGATTCTGGAGTATAGATGATAATTGTTTTTAGCGAGGAATTGAGGGAGAAACCGCGAGATATCATCATTATATCTTGACATGGTGTTTTTTGTTTTCCCAGAGCGCGCTCACGC
The DNA here is from genome assembly GCF_963082965.1 of Carassius carassius. Classification (NCBI taxonomy): domain Eukaryota; kingdom Metazoa; phylum Chordata; class Actinopteri; order Cypriniformes; family Cyprinidae; genus Carassius; species Carassius carassius. Next base: position 22,324,689 of record NC_081792.1, read on the forward strand.
CCACCGTGTTGGACCGATATGGCTGTAAAAAAAGCAAATAAACTTAAATGACTGAAATCAACAAATGTTACCGAGGTGTGGATTTTTTTGGGGAGGCCCTGTCGTCTGCATTTGCCAGAGTAATTCGATAATTTGGCGGAGGGGAGGCTGAATATTGCCATAGTAGCCTGTACCAAACATTGCGGATACCACAAAAATAAATAAACAATTAAAAGGTTTTCACCATTTTTTTCTATTCTATTTCTGTCTTGTGGATGTGAAGAAAAAAATAGAATTCAACTCCTGAGAAAAACACAATAGACCTGATGTAGTTGATGCCAATGTACATGTAATGTATTAACGCAATTATGCTAAAAGGATCTGTTTGTACACCTTACAAATGGCAAGACGACCCGCACCTAGCTGTTGAGACAGGAAATAGTTCTTAAAATGTGGATCCCACCCTCCTGAGGAAGATAATCCGTCGACATTTTATCTCTTTATGTTTGACTATTTGTTTGACTATTTGTTGAGCTGACTGCACGATTGAAAGGACACACTCCCATCTATCCATCCATCAATCTTGTTATCTGAGTCCTTTTTTGGCGCTGACACACTCTCTTACACACATTCCCCTTATCCACTGATCTTGTTTGGTGCTTTATGATGGACATTTCTTAGCCATGGAGATCAAATCTGAATGTCTGTGTGCTCTGTGCTGAGGCGGATGGGGTGTAATGTTGTGTTGTCACCCTGAGTCTTCACCCCCTTCTCGGCTGCTTCGTAACGATTGGCGTTTGGTGTCTACAGAATGGCTCGATTCGGAGACGAAGTGCCTGGCAGGTATGGCGGTGGGGGCTCCGGTCAGGGGGGACCCGGCCGCGGCGGCAGCAGGCAGGGTGGCCCGCCAGGCGCCCAAAGGATGTATAAGCAATCGATGGCCCAGAGAGCCCGGACCATGGCCCTCTATAACCCGATCCCGGTCCGACAGAACTGCCTGACGGTCAACCGGTCTCTGTTTCTCTTCAGTGAAGACAACATAGTGAGAAAATACGCCAAAAAGATTACCGAATGGCCATATCCTTTACTTAATCCAAAGCTGAGGGCCCATGGGAACAGGTACAGATCTGTAATATGTTATGTGCTGGTGGTGGGTCTTTCAATGGCCCCTGCTTCCTCATTCCTTCTAGACATCTCTGTAATGTAAGTTGTTAATCATGCATTTAAATAATTATGAATAATTACTAGCCATGTCAAGATTGTTATTAAATAGCTATTTAGCTGGTTATCATTAGTTTTAGTTCATTTCACAGTTCCAGCTTTATCTATATAAATTCCAAAAAGTACCATACACTCTTAAATATGAAGCAGCGATTGTTCAATTAAGAACATCCATGGAAACTTTCAAATGCACCAAGGTTCTTTATATTGAAAAAGGTTCTTTAGATCATTTATTTTCTTTACATAATGGTTCCTTTCACAATGGTTTAATGGTACATAATGGAACCTTTCAAAAAAGGTTATTTGAGGTATCGAAAACCCTTATTGGAACCGTATTACCCTTTGATATATATATTAAGACAAATACCATTTTAATACCATTGTAGTCTTTGGAATATGTTAAAGTAGCATGTAAATACCAATATAAATTAATCATTCAGCATCACAGTACATATCAAAGTGCCTTGATGCTACCATTTGAGACAATCATGAGGCAGGGAGTTTGCAAGTGTGGGCTTAACTTCTGTTTAGATGAGACAGCCCTGTTCAACAAAGCTAATGTAGATATTTTGAACATGTGTTTGCATTACTTCTGATCTATAGATATTCTTCTAAATAAGTAATTCCTATCATATTGTAGCGATTGTACCACGCCCTTTTCCATTTTCTATAAATCAACTTGGTGTACCATGAGTTTAAATTACCATGGTACTACCCCAGTACTGTAGACAAGAGAAAGGAAGGTGGTTGCCAGGGTGGGCTAGGCTCTTCCCCCCAGGGGGCCTGATGTGCATGTGTTTTCATATCCATGTGGAAGCATGTGTTACTTGTATAGGTCTGTGTTCAGAGGCCTAAGGCTGCGTGGGTGTGCATGGTTTCCCACTGGTCAGGATTGGCAGATTGTGTGAGTGACTGTTTGAGTGCTTGTGTGAGTGTGGAGGGGGCTGCTGATGTCAGCATATGAGCTTTAGTGGACCCTTGCAGTGTGGAGTGGAGGAAAGCAGGAGGAACAAGGAGAGAGATGAAGGATGGAGGCTTAGAAAAAGTATTCTGAACCCAAAACTATGCTTTTTAATATTGTATGTACACTGTTGAGTGAACTGCACTGAGTGGTGATTTGGTCAGAATTAAGTATTGCTATTACTATTAGATAGTGAATTGTGAAAGATTATAATGTGTATAAAAACATCTATTTTAAAGTCAGTAAGAAACTATATTTTGAAAAATAGTTATAGTTTACCTAAAAATAAAAATTCTGTCATTATTCATTTACAATTATTTCATTCCAAACCTGTATGACTTATTTTCTCCCACGAAACACAAATGTTTGAATTCCACTTTCGATGAAAAAAATAAAATTAAAAAACAGAGACATGTTTCAAAATATCCTTTTGTGTTTCCCAGAGGAAACTCATACAGGTTTAAAATAACAGGTTGATTAAATTCTCACAAATTTTTTTAGTTTTTTGGATAAACTATCTCTTTACTATAATCTCATGTTTATTGCTGATTGTTATTTATCAAATTCGTTATATAGTTGCTTGCAGACATAGGCGGCGATTTATGTTTCTGCGGGTGAGTACCCACCCTCCTTATTTATTTATGTAATGAATGATTGATTGGTTAAACGAATAATAAAAAATTAGTTTTTTTCATTCGGCGCCTATGCTTGCAGAAGACATTTTGCAAGAAATGTCTCATTGGAATAACCTGAAGGCCTACTAAAGAGTTCCTTTCACACTGAAAGTGCACATTTTGCGATATTGAAGCACTAGACCAAGACGATTCCTCTTCCCTGTGCATTCACTTATGCAAGAAGATCACTGTAATGCAATAGCAACATTTAGAGACTTTAAATCTGTTCTTCTCCCATGACTGGCAGATTGCCATGTGTTAAGTTCTCTGTAATATATTAGGTGTACTGTTACAGAGGCAGAGTACTTATACTAATGTATACTCCATTTCTTGGAGAGTTGTCATATGTAACTTGCCGTTGATAGAGGTTATTCAGGCCCTGAGATCACAGTAATTCCCCGTTACCATTTGGATTTCGTCAGCAGCAGAACTCTTCTATTGGTCTGTATCCTTAGCTCAAATTGTTGGCTTGCTGTTTATAAGTTCCTTTTCCATCAGAGTGCTAATGGTTTGGTAAAACAGTGCTGCGGTAGAGGTGTTAGACTGTTTTAAAAATACTCTGTCGGAATGATGAGTTTATAAGGTCTTTGCTTGTATGAATTCCAGTAAAAAAAAAAAAATGCTCCTACGCCTCCCCTTTCCTTTTGCCATCTCTCTGTCTCTCTCTCTGATTCTGTCAGACCATCTGTTCGTTCTCTCTGTTGTCTGTATGGTGGTGGTGCTTCCTGGGGCTCTGCTGGACTCACTGGGCATGGGCATGTCAGAGGAAACGGTAAAAGAACGGAAAAGAGTGTTTTGGAGAGGTACACTAATTTTTGTCCCTTTGGACGTGTGTTTGAATGTGTGCGTTTGCGTGCATGTGTGATGCAAGTGAAACAGATTTGTAGCTATTTGGCCAAACATAGTATTTTAGAGGCCAAGCTCATGGTCTTACTTTAAGATCATGTTTTTTAAATTAACTTTTTTTTAATTTCTTTTTATGACATTTAAAAATCAGTCCGATAATCTCTGTGGGTTAAAATTCACCCCAAAATCAAAAGATGAAAATAATAATGTTAATCAAATTAAACTTGTTTTAGGACTATTACAATTATTTGTTATTATTATTTATGATAAGCACATTCCCTCTCAAATTATCTTTTTGTAATGCAAAAAAATAAAAACACCTTATTCTTAATACAGTAATGCTGAAATTTTTTTATTTATGTACACTACCATCCAAAAAGTTTGGGGTCATTAATATTTCTATTCAGCAAGGACACATTCAGTTGCTCAAAAGTGACAGAAAAATACATTTTTAAGGTTACAAAACAGTTCTATTTTAAATAAACACTCTTCTTCTGAACTTTCTATTCATCAAACAATTCTGAAAAATAAATGTATTACTGTTTCCACAAAAATAAAAATGACCAGTTTTCAACATTGATAATAAAAATAAAATTTTCATGTGGCACCGAAGACAAGTAATGTGGCTCAAAATTTGAATTTGCCTTCACAGGAATACATTTTAATATATATTAAAATAGTAAGTTATCTTAAATTGTTTTTTGCTGTATTTTTGATCAAATAACTTCAACCTTGGTGAACCTAAGAGACTTCTTTGATCTTACAGACCCAAAACTGTACAACCATATTGTATTACACAACCTGATAAGTCTGCTGTACTGCTTTTAAATTTAAGATGATTAATGTAAAACATAATTTTACTAAATTAGATTTGTAGTAAATTTACCACATTAACTGTAATTTAAGAAAAATATGGAATATTGGAATATTTTGAATTATTGTACATTGTGGGGACAATTGGGACCGTAGTCCTAGGCCTGGTATATGAAAGGTACTTAAATTAACGCCTACTTGTTGGACGCAAAGGAGAAGTTACCCATGATAATGTCAATTTTGGAGGAAAATGTGGTTTATTATAATGAAAAATAAATAATTAGATAAATATATTTAATTTTCTTTATGCTGAATTTTCATAATTTATATATATATTTTGCTAAATTTATTTTAGAATGAACCCTTTTTTATATATAATGAACTATTTTTCTTTTGATTTCAGGGTGAAATGTAATCTTGACATGTTTTCGTGACATTCACTCTTTGACCTTTTAAGTCCTGCTTTCATTACCTTATGTTAGTAGTCATGTCTGTAATCTGTTCTTGCACGGATGGAGGTAGTGACGTGTTTTAACAGAAGAACAGGGGTTTGTAAATGCCTCGGCTGGTTTCACACTGTGGCCTCCTGTCCAAGTTGAATGAACATTGTGTTTCAGCGGTAACATGCAGTGGATGGATCATTGCTGGGTGAGTTAAGACTTGGTAGAGCGGCACAGCCTGTGGCATCAAGCACACAAACTCACACACATGGACTATGGCAGCTAAAACAGTGACACCTGTTCTGTAGGATCAGTCTCTTCAGGAGACCAAGGGAAAAAGGAACCAGGCCAGAACTCAGCACCAGCCTATGGCATCACATGCACACACCATGTGGGGCAGTCACGCTCCAGTGTGCAATCATACAGACACACAAAAATCGGATGCACACACACACACACACACACACACACATCCACACGAACGCCAGATCCAAGATACTAAATCCATTGCTTTTCTTTGGCTAGCGAGCACAATCTGGCCCTCTGCTGCAGTGCAGACTTGAAAGGATACAAGATCGTTTGAGCAGAAGAAGCGTTCAGTGGTGATCTGAGTGTTACTCAAAACAGAAATACAGTACACCACAACATACTTCACAATGACAGTGTTGATTGTGTAACACTCTTAGATACACACATACACAGCTCCTCTCTTTCTCTCTTTTTAGTTCTGTTGCACACTCCCACACAATTTCATATTGAAATGCTCTTTTTTTGCTTCTCAGTTGGACATTTCCTTCCTTATTGCCATAACCTTTAGGTACCCTATGCTGTTTAAAGGTCTTTTTTAGGAATACCAAATTATGTTTTATTATTATTATTAATAATTTTGTTGTCCTGTTGACCATGTTGCCCCACTTTTAGGAGGAAGCCATTTCAAGAAAGCTTTGGGGTCATAACCTTTTTGCAGTTGTTATATTGTGAGAGCTCCCATAATGCTTTGCTAAACCACATTGAGTCTCCCGTTTGGCCCCAGGCAACAGTTGATTCGATCTCAGTAGATATAAGACAGTGATTTGATATAAGAGTTTAATTGTGATACTAGTAACCACTGGCAAGATCTTGAGATGCTTGATATAAAAGTACTGGGCAATATTAGAAATTAAGGGTATTTATATAGTGTATAATTTCTCCTATTTTAAGATTAACATTTAAATGACCTTTGCCGTCATCTGATGCTTATTAAAACGGAATATTTAAATGTAATTTAGGAAATGTAATCTTTAGTGTATCTCAAAATGTATAATCTTTTTTTATGCTGTACATTACAATGTAGTGTCTTATTTTTAATATAAGAATATATAATAAAGTAATATTGGTTATTTATCAGTTATATTCTAGTCTTGTTCATCATGTTATATACACTACCATTTGCTACTTTTGCAGTGTCACAAAATATTTTATTTCAAATAAAGGTGTTCTTGTAAATTTCCTACTGTATATATATCAACATGTTATTATCATTAGTAATATGCGTTGCTTCATTTGGACAAGGTGTTTTTCTCAATATTTAGATTTTTTTTTTGCAGATTCCAGGTTTTCAAATAGCTGTATCTCAGCCAAATATTGTCATATCTGAACAAACCATGCATCAATGGAGAGCTTATGTATTCAGTATAAATGGGCCCTTATGACTGGTTTTGTGGTCCAGGGTCACATATAGTATTGATGTTACTTGAGCACCAAATCAGCATATTAGAATGATTTCTGAAGGATCATGTGACACTGAAGACTGCACTAATGACTACTGAAAATTCAGCTTTGCCATCACAGGATTTAATAATGTTTTAAAATATATTACAATAGAAAAAAGTTATTTTAAATTTAAATTTGCTATGTTTTTGAACACGATTACAGCTTTGGTGAACATTAGAGACTTCTTTCAAAGCAATCTTACAAATCCCAGACTTTTCAGTCTTAGTGCATATCTAGTTTTTCTCCTGCCATTACCATATTTAAACCCTATAACCTTTGCATGAAATGTGCAACGATAACAGAAAGTTACTGTTTACAGTAAAATGCACCCACTTATGTTAATAATGCAAAACAGAATTTAAGCCACCTGTAAAAGTACATTTTAGACAAAAATATAGTTCAAATAACACCTTTTTTGTATAGAAGAAGTAATGTAGGCCAAACAACAACAAAAATATGAGCTTCACATTTTTTGCTTTTAAACCTCTCAAAGTGCCTTCCCACATATACACAGATCCATTTTAAACATCCGCGGGTACTAATGGTCTAGCGGCAGAACTTAAGTTACCCACTAACTTAACTTCTAACCCACTCTTGTATAGTTCCTCATTAAAACCAAATGTGTTTATCAGTGATTGTATATCAAGAGCAGGGACAGGTTTGTGTGTATTTTTATGATTTCTCCCAAAGGAATAGAGAACCTCCACAACAGGTTATCAGTAGATTTAAGTGCTCGTCTGTGCACAAGCTACTGTCACTGATAACGGCGGCAATGAGCACTCAATAGCAACACATTTCAGCACCAGATAGTCTCTTATTTAACACAAACGAATGAAATTCATACTCTACCAGTCAACTAGAGATGCTTCATTTGAAATAGATATATCTGTACTGCAAGATGTTTAAAAAAAATTCATCCAACTCGCATTAGCAAGGGAATAACCAATCTGTCTGCTTACATGGCAAGCGCCAATGCACGTATCCGAATCATGTCAGATTTATTTCCACCTATGAATGAGGCCTGAAACCGATATGAGTATACCAGAATCCATGTGTTTTAAGTTGCACTGAACATGGAATATTCCTTTCTTATGTGTGTGCATGTGCATGTGTGTGCTTCAGTGGGCACAGATTACCCTCATCATTCAGAGAGTTCTTTCATTGTCTGGCACGATGGGTTGGACCTGAGCCATTGGCTGGCGTCCAGAGCAGCTGTATAGCCTTAGTGTCACTGCTGTCATTGTAAGGAAAGTCTCACCTTATGAGCTCCCATGGTTCCCTCTTTAGTTTACTGTCTCATTTTGAAAGACACACTTTGCTGATTTTATAGGGATTTTTTTTTTTTTAATTCTGTCATCATTTACTTCTGTGGAAAACAAAAAAAAAAAGATCTATATTTTTTTAAATTCATTACAGGAACTGAAGATGTGTCAAAAATTATAAAAATATACCATACAAGTCAATTAAACAAGTTTATCACCACCTTCAAGTTTTGTTGATTTGTATTAATGCAAACATAAATGTACTTGAGATTCTAGGCAAATAGCATTTGTCTGTTTCTCACAAAAAGCTATCATATGGCTTCTGAACACTTGGAATATAGCACATATGTCTGGACCACATGCTTTGTTAAATAACATGAGAGTGAATAAACAATTACAGCAATTTTAAAACTGATTAAATAAGCTAAAGAAAAGCTAAAAAGAAGAGCATACTATCATAAAGAAGATTTTTTTATGTTTTTGAAAGAAGTGTCTGATGCTCACCAAGGCTGCATTTATTTGGTTTAATAAAGCAGTAAAAATAGTAATGTTGGGAAATATTTTCAATTTAAATATATCTTAAAATGTAATTTTTTCATGTGATGCTAAGTTGAATTTTCAGCATCATTACTCTAGTCATTACTCTAGTACTCGTCACATGATCATTAAGAAATCCTTCTGATATTCTGATTTGGCATAATGTTGTTGTTGCTATTATTATAAATGTTGATTGTTGATGATGATGTTATGCTGCTTACTATTTTTGTGGACATTGTGATTTTTTTGAGTGAAGAACAGTCGTGATTTAAGAAATAATTTGTAATATTATACATTTCTTTACTGTCAGTTTTAATCAATTGCATGCATCCTTGCTGAATAAAAGCATTAATTTCTTTCAAAAACAACAACAAAAGAACTTTTGTATAGTAGTGTAGGTTGTAAGTAAAATGGATATGTTTTGAAGCTGAAGCATAAAACGTTCATGGAGTCCTAATTTGCATACTGTCCACCCTAAATAGTAACTTGAATACAATTTAGAGTGGATAGTATGCAGATTGAGTTGGAGGAAGTGTAACATATGGCAAGTCTTCACAGCTCTATGCCAAAATTGATAAATAGCAAATTCATATACTTCAGGTATACAGTGATGTTAACGTTCGTGAGCACTATTGCTTTGATGAGATCAGCAAAATGAAATAAACAGACATACAGAAGAAGTCAAGGAGATGCTGCCGGTTGTGTCGTTTTGCTTATTTAACAACTTTTTCTTCACTCATTCTGCTGAATGATTTATCTATATGATATTTTTTGGTCTTTCAACCAGCCCTCATGGTTGCAGCAAGGCTTGTGTGTGTTTTATGCCCATTAATAATTACACCAGACCTTTCCATGTGACTGAAAGTGCCTTAGCCTCAGGTATCCACAATCTCTTTGGACTGTTTCTGGCCCTGGTTTTGTATCGGTGGAGTTTCTCGGCCCACTGGGTATGAGCTGAGCAGTACTGTTAAATATCACAGTGTGTGCTGTGAAGCATTTTCTGATTCTTTGTCATGCATGCTTTTGGCTCTTCTCCTCTCCTTAATGTTCCTTCCTTTCATGATAAAAACATGCAACTGTAAGAACATCTCAACAGAAAACAAACCCTCTGCAACCTCGATGACTGAATGAGGCTGGAGGTACTGTAATATTGTCCCTTTTTTGCTCAGGAGCCATGTTTTCATCTGTGCCCTGAATCGATCAAATAGATATCCAGCCTAATTGTTATTTTGTGATTAAAACACTGCATTAATGAGAGGATACTAATAGGAGTGCTTATGTAAGGCAGGGTAATGATAATAATTACTCAGATGACAGTGTGATTTGGCATTATAGGGGCTGCTTCAGGAGAAACTGAGAGAGCAGAGATAAAGGGAAAGGAGGAAATAAAGATGAGTAGAGGTGGAGAAAGAGGAAGAGATTGGACGAGACTGTGTGTGTGTGTGTGTGTGTGTATATTTAAATCAGTTTGTATAAAAATAGAGCATCTATGTATCTATCTATTTATCATTTGTTTTTTCTCTTCAATTCAATCCATTGTTTCTTTCCATCGTTGTATTGCTCATTTTGTCTCTGTGTCTATCGATCTACTGTTCATTCAGTCTGTTGTTCTTTCGTTTTATGATTCTATCTATCTTTCTAACTATTTGTCAATCATTTCATATAACTCTATCTGTCATTTTTTCTATAATTTCATTGTTCTGTCTATCATTTTATCTTTCTATCTATCATTTTATTGTTCCTTTTATCATGCTGTTGTTTTTTCTTTTTACCATTCTATCCATAATTTTGTATTGTTCATTCTATCAGTGTCTATTGTTAATTCTATTTATAATTATTTTGTTTTATCCTACTATTTTATCTACCATTTTATTATTCTGTCTGTTTTTCTATAATGTTTGTCTATTGGTATATCGTTCCATTCTGTTGTTTATTCTAACGTTCATTTTGTAGTCCTACAGTCATTTTATCATTGTATATATTTTTTGTTCTATCTGTTTGTTCTATCTATCATTCTGTCATTCTATTATTCTATCATTTTATCTCTTATTTGTTATATCATTTTATTTTACTTTATATATCATTCATTCTGTTGTTTTGTCTATATGTCTGTGTCATCTTTTCTCACGTCTCCTCTCATTCTCGAAAGTACAGATGTTATGTACAGTATGTGTCAAATTCTGGCAAGAAGTTTATTTTTGAGTGGATTTTTTTTTTTAAAGCGCAACCCAGTTCCCAATTGGGGTTCGGCTCCAGCACCAGCCCCGGTGGAAAAGCCGTATCAGAGCCAATTAATAAAGACCTCCATTTCTTTTTTCTTTTCTTTTTTTTCTCTGTGTACAGTGGGATACTACTGCCCTCATAAATAAGCTCTGAGCGATCACTGGACAGAGGTAAATTATTTTGTGGGTGCACTTTTGTATCTCATGAATGGGTCTTGAAATGTTGTTCCTCTTCAGGAACTCGAGCTGCGTCGAGAACGTTTGGGGAACGCGTCCAGCGTGACGTCTCTGAATAATGTGTATAATCAGTCCAAAGGAAGGCCGTGACGTCATAGGCGGGTGACGATGAAGGCGTCATCCGGTATACACCGCATTACACGGTACCCGTCTCTCCTCAGTGCCCTCAGGAGATCGATCTGCCAACCCTGCCGGTGTTCCAGGGCACAGTGGTCTCCAGCGAGCGCTTCTCTCAGTTACCGCCCGGAAACGTAGCGGTGCTAAGAGGCTCGCGACCTCTTGGGAGGTTTCCAGAGCAGCTAGTTTGGCTGTCTCAGTGGGTCCTGCACACTGTAGTGAGAGCCCACAGAATCCAGTTCTGGTGGGCCCCAAGCAGGCTCTGGTAATGGAACAGAAGTAGACTCTCTCTGAGGATGGAGACCATCGATGTGGTCCCTCCTTGGGTTGCAGAGTCCGGTCCTACAGCCGGTACTTCACTGTTCCAAGGATGGATGAGTTGTTGTGTCTTTTTCTAGATCTGTGCTTTTTGAACCTCTCAGTCAGGGGACTGAAGTTTAGCATGCCTGCACAGGCCAAGTCCGAGGACTGGTGTGTCACGATCTATCAAAAGATGCACTTATCTCCATCCTTCTTCATCGGAAGTTCCTGAGGTTTGCTTTTGGGGGCAAAAGCCTACCAATACGGATCTTCCTCTGGCCTTGCACTCTCACCCCACACTTTCACGACTCAACCACATTGACGATTGGTTGATATCAGCTCGATCTGAGCAGATGACGGTTCTGCACAGAGATGTCGTTCTCGCTCACATGAAACCTACGTGCCTTGGATATGTGGAGGAAGCCTTGGTTCTTGTCTCAGGGCCCGGTGCTGGGAGCTCCTTGTTACCACGGGATGCTAGCGACAGATGCGTCCCTCACCGGCTGGGGTGCGGTCATGAGTGGCCACCCTGCCCGTGGTCTGTGGAGTGGTCGCCATCTGACATGGCACATCAACTGCCTGGAGATGCTGGCCGTGCTTCGTGCACTTCGTTATTTTCTCCCAGACCTAAGAGGTCGCCATGTGTTGGTGTGCACCGACAACACAGCGGTGATCTCTCTCATCAACCGCCAAGGAGGTCTGCACTCACACCGTTTATACAACTAGCGTACCAGATCCTTGTGTGGGCCCAGGACGAATTCCTATCGCTCAGAGCAGTTCACATTCCTGGGCATCTTAATATGGGAGCAGACATCCTGTTGAGGCAGGGGCCAAGGCCCAGGGAATGGCGGCTTCACACTGAGGTGATGAAGCAGAGTTAGAGATGTTGGCCAGACTCGGGTGTATCTGTTTGTGACTCGAGAGACATCGCACTGTCCCCTCTGGCTTCCTCTGACTCATCCAGCTCCACTGGGGCTGGACTCCATGGTACAGACATGGCCGAAGCTTCATCTGTACATTTTTCCCCCGATTGCTCTGCTCTCGGGAGTTCTGGAGAGAGTGCGAGTTCGGCTGCTGTTAGTAGCCCCGTTCTGGACGGGCCGGGTATGGTTCCTGGGCATGATTTCTCTTTTTGACGGCACTCCATGGGAGGTTCCCGTCAGGAGAGATCTCCTCTCGCAGGCGGAGGGTGCGCCCCCGCATGGAGCTTAGAGGCTGTAGGAGCTGTCTCTGAGGAGGCACAACTCTTAGCTTCCGGTCTCTCAACCGAGGTTGTAAGACCGTTCTCCAATCCAGAGCTCCCTCAATGAGGAAACTGTATGCCTTGAAGTGGAAGCTTTTCACTTCTTGGTGCGGAGACCGCCAGCTCGACCCAGTTAACTGCCCGTATGGTACAGTGTTGGAGTTCCTGCAGGCTCTCCGCAGGGTTGACCCAGTCCACCCTGAAGGTCTACGTGGCGGCCATGGTGGCCTACCGCGCCCCTCTCGGTGGCCAGTCAGTGGGCAGAAACCCTCTGGTTACATGTTTCCTCCATGGTGCGCTGAGGCTCAGGCCTCCGGCCAGAAGAAGCTTATGCTAAGCAGTGATCAGGATGTTATCCTAAGCCTCGAGTCCTCTGATCTCCCCTCTCCTGGGGGTCAAGACTCACTCCTTCTGAAGTTTGGCCATTGGACGGGTTGTCCCCGAATTCTGTCAGGCTCTTTCTCTTGCTTTAGCTGTTCTCTTCCACACTAGGCAGAGATTTGAAAGTCTGGCGGCGTGGGCATTCTCGTTCCCCAAACGTTCTCGACGCAGCTCGAGTTCCTGAAGAGGAACGTCTAAGGTTACGTATGTAACCCTGGTTCCTCGAAGGAATGAGACGCTGCGTCGCAGTGCCACACTTCCGGCATCTCTGGCTGGCGCTTGCTTCATCCTTTGAGGCTGATTTCCGGCTTCGCCGCTCATGCTTTATGCTTCCTGGTCTCTGACGTCACCCGCCTATGACGTCACGCCCTTCCTTTGGACTGATTATACACATTATTCAGAGACGTCACACTGGACGCGTTCCCCAAACGTTCTCGACGCAGCGTCTCGTTCCTTCGAGGAACCAGGGTTACATACATAACCTTAGACACTTCTTATAATTCCGTAAGATGAATAAAATTGGAACCACATGAGACTGTTGTCATCTGTTGACAAACAGTAAAAGTATAAATTTATACCACTAGCATAAATTACATATCTCAGATAATTTGATTTTTTAAAATCTGGAAATTATAAAATCAAAACATAGTTATAAAAACATTGTTGATCTGAAAATAATTTGCTCTTCAGTTGATCTCAGTGCTGTCTAGGAGAACTATTTTAGATATTAAAGAGATCTCAGTTGTGGCTTTCCTTTCCTTTGGATACTGTACTGTAGTCATCTAGCCAGAGCTTGTCCATCTATTTATGTGTGCAGGTTTGACCAGGTTGGTGTGTCCTGACAGCAGTAATGTGTGATTTGGTGCGACAGCCTCCTCTTATAGATCAAACACCACTGGAGTAAAAGTGTGCCAGTGAGAAGTCACAGTGTCCTCTTGCCCACATGAAAAAATAAATACATGTAATATAAGCATTATATCCTTATGGTCCTCAATGCTTTTCATCTACTGTTTTCACCTTCATTTTATTTAATTTGTAATTTAAATTTGTAATGACAATAATGTATGAGAAACAGAAGTATAGTATAACAGTATGACAATATATCAAATAAATTAATCAAATATTGACATTGATCAGTGGCAATATATGAAATTATATATTTTAATAAAAATGATTTTGGTTAAATAAATAAACATATACATACAGTGTGTGTGTGTGTGTGTGTGTATATATATATATATATATACATACAGTACAGACCAAGTTTGTTTGGACACACCTTCTCATTCAAAGAGTTTTCTTTATTTTCATGACTATGAAAATTGTAGAGTCACACTGAAGGCATCAAGGGCTATTTGACCAAGAAGGAGAGTGATGGGGTGCTGCGCCAGATGACCTGGCCTCCACAGTTACCGGACCTGAACCCAATCGAGATGGTTTAGGGGTGAGCTGGACCGCAGACTGAAGGCAAAAGGGCCAACATGTGCTAAGCATCTCTCGGGGAACTCCTTGACGACCATTTCAGGTGACTACCCTTGAAGCTCATCAAGAGAATGCCAAGAGTGTGCAAAGCATTAATCAAAGCTAAAGGTGGCTCCTTTGAAGAACCTAGAATATGACATATTTTCACACTTTTTTGTTATGTATATAATTACATATATAATTCCACATGTGTTAATTCATAGTTTTGATGCCTTCAGTGTGAGTCTACAATTTTCATAGTCATGAAAATAAAGAAAACTCTTTGAATGAGAAGGTGTGTCCAAACTTTTGGTCTGTACTGTATATATATATATATATATATATATATATATATATATATATATACATATGTGTGTGTGTGTGTGTGTGTGTGTGTAATTTTAATGTTATATAACAGATGTGTCTGGTTCAAAATGAAAGCCTGTCAATGAGTAAATTATGATATTTTCATTCTTTTGTGAACTATTCCTTTTCAATACGGTGGCCTGCAGGCCAGCACAAAATGCTGGAGATTTTATTTCCAAACAAAATCAGATAGGTTGTCCAGAGAATGTATAATGTATACTGTTGTAACCTTTATTTAACTTGGAAAGTCACATTGAGGTTAAAACCTCTTTTACAAGTGAGACCTATTCAAGACAGGGTCAGATAGCAGGATTAAACTACGGTGGCCAAGAAGTGCAAAACAAATCACAATTACAAAAACAAAATAACAAATCCAAAAACACAACGATAATTCAGAAAACAAAATAACAATTCAAAAAACACAACGACAATTCAGAAAACAAAATAACAATTCAGAAAACACAACGACAATTCAGAAAACAAAATAACAATTCAGAAAACAGAACGACAATTCAGAAAACAAAATAACAATTCAGAAAACACAACGACAATTCAGAAAACACAACGACAATTCAGAAAACAAAATAACAATTCAGAAAACACAACGACAATTCAGAAAACAAAATAACAATTCAGAAAACAGAACGACAATTCAGAAAACAAAATAACAATTCAGAAAACACAACGACAATTCAGAAAACACAACGACAATTCAGAAAACAAAATAACAATTCAGAAAACAGAACGACAATTCAGAAAACACAACGACAATTCATACAAAACGGAAAAGGTAGGTATATTTTGAGAACGACATACTTATCGCTGATTGGATGAGACACCTGTCAATCAAAAATAAATTGTGATCAACTTTGTTGAAATCTAATGTTAAATTTTGCTAAAATGGAACACATTAAAGGCTACTTTGAAGAAGGACATTCATATGCCGTGATTGTGGACATGCTGGCGACATACCACGACATTAAAATGAGCTTGCACTCTTTAAAAACACACCTGAAGAATAATGGTATGTTCATAAGAAAGAACTATTCGCCCATAGACGAAGTAAGGAATGCTATTAGAGCAGAGCTGCGTGGGCCAGGACAGTTGTTCGGCTACCGGACAATGTGGCTAGTACTTCTGTGTTTTCTGAATTGTCGTTGTGTTTTCTGAATTGTTATTTTGTTTTCTGAATTGTCGTTGTGTTTTCTGAATTGTCGTTGTGTTTTCTGAATTGTTATTTTGTTTTCTGAATTGTCGTTGTGTTTTTTGAATTGTTATTTTGTTTTCTGAATTGTCGTTGTGTTTTTGGATTTGTTATTTTTTTTTGTAATTGTGATTTGTTTTGCACTTCTCGGCCACCGTATTAAACAGATAATAAACCACAGACAAAACCAACATCATCAATAAATACAACAAAGAATACAGCAGCATAAACAATTTGGTATTACCTAATACCCTATATGATACCTATCACAGAAACAACTTTAATAAAATCATATTAATAATAAATTTAAGTGGAAGTGGGATTATCAAAACATCTGCACTTAACAATGACCAATTCTTTTATTCTATGTTTAAAATCACCTAAAGAGATGAGGGACTGTAGTTTAAGTTTATTCTGCACTTCATTCCAGGACCAGGGGCCATAATAGAACAGGCTTAGCTTTGCAACCTCTGTTCTAATAGCCGGCACTTTAAACTGTAACCAGTTATATGACCTGAGATTGTAGGAGCTTTGAAATGATAAAAATTTCCTATATAAATATTTTGGAAGTTTTCCTAAAATAACTTTGTAAATTAAAATATACCAATGTTCAAGCATGCGCAAATGCAGAGATGACCATCCTACCAAACTGTAAAGTAAACAATGATGTGTCCTAAAACTAGAATTTGTGATGAATCTGAGAGCAGAGTGATAAAGGGGGTCAAGTTTGGACAAGGTGGACAGAGAGGCAAATCTGTAAATAGTATCCCCATAATCAATCTGTGACAGAAAAATGCTAACAACTAAACGTTTTCTTGAAGCCAAGGAAAAACAGGACTTTAGTCTATACAGAAAACCCAATGTGAATTTTAATTTCTTTGCAAGAAAATCAACATGATATTTAAAGTTTAGATTTTTATCCATCCAAAATCCCAGATATTTGTAATTATCTACAGACTGGATGCAAATTCCATCTAGTGACTTGATGGAGAAAGATGGTATTTTGTTCGCCCAGTTTGAAAAACCATAACTTTAGTTTTATGCGGATTTAACAACAGCTTCAAATCTAGTAGGGCATGTTGCAGGGTATTGAAATCTGCCTGTAGATTTGAAAAAGCTAATTTAGCTGTGGGGGCACAGGAATACAGAATTGTATCATCTGCATAAAGGTGATATTTACAAAAATTAAGATTATCACAAACATTATTAATATAAACTAGGAAAAGCAAGGGACCCAAAACAGAACCCTGTGGAACACCCTTAGTTAAAAGGACTGGGTTTGACAAATCATTGCCATATTTGACCATTTGTGAACGATTGGTCAAATAGCTATGGAACCATTTGACCACGTTACATCCAATGCCAGCTCTCAGCAGGGTATTAACCAATAATGGATGGTCCACAGTATCAAACGCCTTTGTGAGGTCTATGAACAGAGAAACACAGCTAAGTTTACTGTCCATGGCCTCTTTGATGTCATCCATGACTTTTAAAATGGCGGAAATTGTACTGTGCCCCGACCGGAACCCGGATTGCATTTCATTTAAAATAATATGTGAGTGCAAATATGATTTAAGTTGGGTAGCAACTAAAGATTTCAATATTTTAGAAAGAACAGGAAGATTAGAGATGGGTCAAAAATTATTCATGTCAAATTGATCACCAGACTTGAATAGGGGAGTAATGTAAGCTTGCTTCCAGATAGCTGGGATCTGATTATAACTTAATGACAAAAACTTATTAAAAATATGAGTAATAGGCTCAGCTATAACCGGTGCAGCCACCTTTTACAAAAAGGGATCCAGACCATCAGGTCCAGGCGCCTTTTTAGGATATATAGAATTTAATAATTTCATAACATCTTGAACTTGTAGGGCTTCAAAATCAAATGACAAATCAGAGATAGAAAATGTACTAGGTGGCAAAAAATGTGTTGAAGCATCACTTGAAATTGATGGAAACTGCTGATCAAATAGATGACCTGCCTTCTCAAAGTGTGCATTAAAGGCATTTAAAATGTCACTTTTATCTGTGTTGGTTACATTTCCAATGATCAATTTCTGGGGAAAGTCTGAAACTTTTTTGTTCTGCAATAATTTAATTGTTTTTCCAGAATTTAGTAGAATTGTTAAAGTTATCAGTAGTTGCATTAAGATAATAATTTGATTTAGATGCCCGAATAGCTAAGGTACATTTATTTCTCAAAATTCTAAAACGTTGCCAATCAACATTACTGCTGGACCTCCTTGCAAGGGACCACTGTTTATTTCTTAATTGAATTAACTGGGCTAGTTCTTGAGAAAACCAAGGATTGTCCCTATTCTTTATTCTATGCTTTTTAAAAGGAGCGTGTTTATTGGCAATTAATAGAAACTGTTGCTGAAAAAAATCAACAGCTTCATCAACAGTAGGAATCAATGCAACATGATCCCAATTCAGTCTTGCCAAGTCAGATAAAAATGCCTGCTCTGAAAATTTTTTAAAATAGCATCTAGAAACAGTGAGACCCTTAAGTTTAGGTAATTTGGTGTTTCTAACACATCCTATTGCACAATGATCGCTTAGATCGTTTACAAACACACCTGTTGCTATATACTTATGAGCCCTGTTAGTGAGAATAACATCTAACAGAGTGTCACTATTAGGCTTAGATGGATTAAATCTGGTGGGGTTATCAATGAGTTGTACTAAATTTAGAGAATTACAAGCCAACTTAAAATTATCTGATTTGTCGCTGAGCCATCCCAATATAAAATCACCAAATAAAATTATTTCGGAATTGTATACATTTACATTAACACACATGCTAGTAGTTTACTGTTAGACACACATCACATGTCTGTTGTAAATATCACCATGGTCCGATGACTGCTATTGATTCTGTCTTTATATAGCTGTTTTTGGTTACCACGATAACTCGGTGGGTCTGCCCCTGCAGTAGCACACAAAGCCTGCATATACACACACAGACGGAGATGGAAGCAACTATTGAGGGGATGCTAACACACTCAATGCAGTATGCAATATCGACTAAAGATGGGAATGAAGGAGGGGAGTGTGTGTTAGAGACCGAAGCATCAGCTTATCATTTATGCTATAGGGAGCAATGTGTATGATACATGAGAGTTGATTGGGTGTACATGTGGTGGTTGACTCTGGGTCAGTGTAGGCAGAGGTGAGAGGTCACAAGGTCACTGTCATCTCATCAATAAAGAGGCTTGGTGTTAACAGAAAGATTACAGGTTTAGTTCTCCATAGGAGTGGCACATGAACTGTACAGTTAGACCACCTTTGTGTAGTGCGTTTGACCCCAGCTTGATGGAGGGGGAGTGACCCTGCGATTAGTGCACTGCTACTGGAGATGGTTTGGATAATGTCATCAGCTAAATGCAATGCAAAAACTAATTTTCTCTTGTTTTCCATTTAAAATATCTTAAAACAATTTAAAGGGTTAGTTTACCCAAAAATAAAAACGCTGTCATATTTTACTCAACCTCATGTTGTTGGAAAACCATAAGACTTCGAAACACAAATGAAGACGTTTTTAATGAAACCTGAGAGGTTTCTGTCTCTCCATTGAAAGTCCGGCTAACCAAAACTGAGAAGATTAAAAAAAGTAATAAAGACATCGTAAAAGGAATCCATATGAATGAAACGGTTTAATCCAAGTCTTGTGAAGAGATACAATCACTTTATATGAAAAACCGATTTGATGTGATGAGCACAGACATAGAGTGCATCACATATGGTAACCCTCATTGATTCTTATGTATCATGTACAGACGTTTGAGTTTTATTATATGTGATACACTATGTAAAAAGAGCAATTGGTCATTGTTTAGATGTAAATATAAGTCTGAATTAAAACTGTTCTTCACATAAAGCAATGTCTCTTATCAAGACTTCGATAAAAACTGTTTGATTCATATGGATTCATTTCGTTCATTAAAAAAAAAAGGCTCAGAATGGCCAAATATTGACAATTTAAAAAAATTCACTGTAATTTTCTTTTTACAGTAGATGAATTGCTACAACAGTCTTCCTGCAGTAAACTGGGATTAAGTCTTGTGCTTCAGGGCACAGTGGTAATGAGGACAGTGATTTCAGTAAGTCTGCAGTTCATGGGTCACAGCCAGCTGGGATCAGGCTGTTTTAACTATTCAGATACTTAACCATTAGAATGCCAAAAGCTTAAAATGGTTTATTAGTGAAATATTAATTTGAAACCCCTAAGTATTCATATTTTCAGCATAACTCATCCCACACTGTTTGTCTTGTTATGAATTATAATTAAATTGGTGTGGATTATGAGAGCTGTGTTGTTGCCCCTCTAAGTGATCAGATTTTTTTTTATGTTTCTGAAAGAAATCTGTTATGTTCACCAAGGCTGCATTTGTATGGTCAAAAACAATAATATTGAAAATAATTAAATATTGTTAATTTAAAATAAGTTCAATATTAAATGTAAAATTTGTCTTCAGTGTCACATGAGTCACATCCTTTAGAAATCATTCTGATATGATGATCTGGTGCTCAAGAAGCAATTCTTATTATTATTAATGTTGAACTGCTTAATATTTTTGCGGAAACTATGATTCTTTTTTTTCAGGATTCCCTAAAAGCCATAGCATTTATTTGGAATAGAAATCTTTTATATAATTAAAAAATTTTTTTACTGTCACGTTTGATCAGTGTAATGCATCCTTGCTGAATAATAGTTTTAATTTCTTTCCAAAAACTCAGAGGAAACTTTTCAGTGGTAGTGTAAGTACACTGCGGGAGGCACTCAAGTAATTATTACAGTACATATGTTTTAACGTTGAAGGTTTGTTTAAGATTATTAGCTAATCTTCTTGTCAAAACTGCCTTGTTGAAGTAGGCACAATACTGGATGATATGAATAGAATATTCTAATTCAGTAAAGGAGCTGAAAGATAGTGTTAATCAGTATTGATCAGGTGTCTGATGGCATGAGCTCATACTCTGATGGAAACTGTCACGGTCATCGATGTGTGTGAATAAGTGTTTAGAGATCCCAGAAGTCAAACCTTCATTCCATTAATCCCTTTATGTATATGATGATATTTATTTGGCTCAAATTAACTTTCATACTAAACAAGTAACTTATTTAAAAAAAATCTTAGCTGTGATTATGTTGCATATGAAATTATGGAAAATAAAATAAATGGATTTCAAATGTATTTCAACTACTTGCAGACACTCTTCTCTCTGTCACTCCGTTTTTTTTCTTTTTTTAAATCAGGCTCTATTTCAAGTAACTGGGACAAGTTCGTGGTCACTGGGCTCCAGGCATCCAGTGAATTATGGTAATAAAAAAAATTCTGTAAAGTTGTAAAATGGAGTCCTCTTAATTACTACTGTGCTCCTGCATGAAGACACAAGCCCTGATTTAATTAACCATTTGACAGCTGGGAAATCTCCTAGTCCTTTAATTACACTCATATCCTGTAGTGTTACCAAACTATTGATTTCAAGATTTTTCAAACTCTGGTCACTTCAGATTGGCATCGTACACTCAGTGTCAAACTATTTTGAAAGGTGCTGCCAAATCTTGTGGCTAAACAAAAGTTGCTAATTAATGCAAAGCTCCTTTGATTAAAAATTAGCAATCACATGTAGGTAACAGTCTTTCCCTTAAGATGACAGAGATGTTGAGATGCTAAACTTTTTAGCTTTCTCCTGAGTTGTAAATGGGCCACTTTGAGAAAAACGGGGTTGCATAGGGGCAGGATCAAGTCCCCAAAGATGATGATCTGGTTCCATATATAGTATGCTGAGTGTAAACCTAGATATAGCTAATGTAATTCTGTGTCCATCACGATTCAAGGGCGAATAACTGCCTGGTCCACACCTGTGTCTGTTTGATTTGTACTGTTGATTATTTTTAGGAGATCTGTGATGCCTGATGTTGCACTGTTAGCTGATTTTATTGCTGTATGATTAATGTATAGACATATATAAATACTGCTGTTCAAAAGATCAGTAAGATTTTTATTATTTTTTAAAGAATTCTCTTCTCATCATGGCTGCATTTATTTGATCAGAAATGCGGAAAAAAACATAATATTGTGAAATATTATTGCAATTTAAAATAATGGTTTTCTATTTTAATATACTTAAAAAAGAACGTATTGCTGTGATCTAAGCTGAATTTTCAGCATCATTACTCTTCTGTGTCACATGATTCTTCAGAAATTATTCTAATATTTATTTGGAACCTGTGATACTTTTTTCAGGATCCTTGATAAATAAACCTTAAAAAGAACAGCATTTATTCAAAATAGAAATCTTTTGTAGCAATTAACACTATGTTCAAATGTTTGGGGTCAGTAATTTATTCATTTATTTATTTTTGAAAGAAATGAATGCCTTTATTCAGCAAGGATGTTAAATTGATAAAAAGTGATAATAAAGACTAATAATGTTAGAAAAGACTTCTATTTTAAATAAATTATGTTCTCTTTAAATTTTAATCAAATAATCCTGAAAAAAAGTATCACAGGTTCCAAAAAAATGTTGATAATGAATCAGTATATTAGAATGATTTCTGAAGGATCATGTGACTGTAGTAATGAGTGATGAAAGTGCATCATTGCATCTCAGATATATTATACAACCCGAATTCCGGAAAAGTTGGGACGTTTTTTAAATTTTAATAAAATGAAACTAAAAGACTTTCAAATCACATGAGCCAATATTTTATTCACAATAGAACATAGATAACATAGCAAATGTTTAAACTGAGAAAGTTTACAATTTTATGCACAAAATTAGCTCATTTCAATTTTGATTTCTGCTACAGGTCTCAAAATAGTTGGGACGGGGCATGTTTACCATGGTGTAGCATCTCCTTTTCTTTTCAAAACAATTTGAAGACGTCTGGGCATTGAGGCTATGAGTTGCTGGAGTTTTGCTGTTGGAATTTGGTCCCATTCTTGCCTTATATAGATTTCCAGCTGCTGAAGAGTTCGTGGTCGTCTTTGACGTATTTTTCGTTTAATGGTGCGCCAAATGTTCTCTATAGGTGAAAGATCTGGACTGCAGGCAGGCCAGGTTAGCACCCGGACTCTTCTACGACGAAGCCATGCTGTTGTTATAGCTGCAGTATGTGGTTTTGCATTGTCCTGCTGAAATAAACAAAGCCTTCTCTGAAATAGACGTTGTTTGGAGGGAAGCATATGTTGCTCTAAAACCTTTATATACCTTTCATTTGGACTCGTCTGACCATAAAACACTATTCCACTTTGAAATAGTCCATTTTAAATGAGCCTTGGCCCACAGGACACGACAGCGCTTCTGGACCATGTTCACATATGGCTTCCTTTTTGCATGATAGAGCTTTAGTTGGCATCTGCTGATGGCACGACCATTGTGTTTACCGACAGTGGTTTCTGAAATTATTCCTGGGCCCATTTAGTAATGTCATTGACACAATCATGCCGATGAGTGATGCAGTGTCGTCTGAGAGCCCGAAGACCACGGGCATCCAATAAAGGTCTCCGGCCTTGTCCCTTACGCACAGAGATTTCTCCAGTTTCTCTGAATCTTTTGATGATGTTATGCACTGTAGATGATGAGATTTGCAAAGCCTTTGCAATTTGACGTTGAGGAACATTGTTTTTAAAGTTTTCCACAATTTTTTTACGCAGTCTTTCACAGATTGGAGAGCCTCTGCCCATCTTTACTTCTGAGAGACTCTGCTTCTCTAAGACAAAGCTTTTATAGCTAATCATGTTACAGACCTGATATCAATTAACTTAATTAATCACTAGATGTTCTCCCAGCTGAATCTTTTCAAAACTGCTTGCTTTTTTAGCCATTTGTTCCCCCCGTGCCAACTTTTTTGAGACCTGTAGCAGGCATTAAATTTTAAATGAGCTAATTAAGTGGATAAAAGTGTAAAATTTCTCAGTTTAAACATTTGCTACGTTATCTATGTTCTATTGTGAATAAAATATTGGCTCATGTGATTTGAAATTCCTTTAGTTTTCATTTTATTAAAATTTAAAAAACGTCCCAACTTTTCCGGAATTCGGGTTGTATATTATATTAAAATAGTAAAGCATTATTTTAATTTGTAATAATAGTTTACAATATCACAGAGTTTTACCGTATTTTTGGACAAATAAATGCAGCCTTGATGAACAGAAGAGACTTCTTTAAAGCACTTTTGAACAGCTTTGTGTGTGTGTGTATATAATGATCAAAGATTAATAATTTAATTATAATAGCCCTGATATAGCTACTGAATGGATTTACAATATATTTTGCTTGTACACGTTAACAAGAAGGTATTTTTCAGTGATCAAAGATGTACCATTTTTATCTTAATTTTGATTTCTTAAATGAGTGTAGCACACATTTTTTATTTTGTTTCGGGGGAAGTCATGGCCTAGTGGTTACAGAGTTTGACTCCTAACCCTAAGGTTATGGGTTTGAGTCTCGGGCTGGCAATACCATGACTGAGGTGTCCTTGAGCAAGGCACTGAACCCCCAACTGCTCTCTGGGTGCTGCAGCATAAATGGCTGCCCACTGCTCCGGGTGTGTGTTCACAGTGTGTGTGTGCACTTTGGTTGGATTGAACACAGAGCACGAATTCTGAGTATGGGTCACCATACTTGGCTGTATGTCACTTCACTTTAATATTTTTTTTATTTTGCTTCATAATCTGGGTTATTGTGGGTCATGGTGGATTGTTCAGAACAGAGATACACTTTATCACCAAACGTGCTGTAGTCTTAGGTTATCATAACCCCTCATTGATCCGTGAGTCCTTTTCCCTCTTACCCAAGCATTTTTCTCACTGCTTTAAATGTGAAGTGATTGGGGAGAGGATTTTGTTGTTATTGGGAGCAGTGGGTTGTGCAAGCTTCGACTTTCCCCCAGGGTCCGCAATCTACCATGGGACAATTTAGGAGTTGTGGTGCTGAGACTGCAAGCTTTTAGCCGGTCTTATCTGGCCCTGGCCCTACTGATGTGCACACCATACACATGCATATGCAGGTGCGCACCACCGGTTCATTGCAGATCTCCCAGATTGGATTGGGCCATTGACATTCCATCAAGTCTCATCAGCACTTGCTTCACTTGGCTAAAGCTCAGAAAGCTCAGCTCGGCCCGGGAGCCAAAATGTTACAGTGTTTTCTCTGGATCGCAACAACACATCTTTGTATAGACATGGGTATTGACATGGAGAAATATGTACTGTATTACTGTAAGAAATACTGACATGGAGAAACAACTGTTACTGCAGGAAATACTAGACACTTGCAGTTTTAATGACTGCATTCCAAGTATTGCTGTAGCTCTGAAGTACAATAAACGTACAATTGCTGCACAAATGCACAAAAAAAGAGAAAAGTGTTGTTATGTTTAAGTCCAATTATGCCAATGTAGCCACTGTGGCATATTGTGCATTTGCTGTTGCTCCGATCAATACAGAAGCTCTATAAAACAGAAAGAACTCTCAGTGCCTGGCCACAGTAATGTAATGCATGAAGTGCAATGTGGGCAGTATTCCTGGAGTACATACATACTGTATGTACATATACTGTATATATACACTTGTCTCCAATGTCTCCAAAACGCTTCAAGAAACCTGCAAAGCTACAGTACTGTGCAAAGTTTTAGGCACTTGTGTAAAAATGCTGTAAGGTGAGGATGCCGTCAAAAATAATGCCATAAATAGATTTTAGGAATTAACATGCATTAACTTAACAAAATTAAATCAGCATTTGGTGTGACCACACAATGCGTTAAAAAAAGCATTTATCCTAGGTGCACTTGGGCATTGTTTTTCAGGCAGCTTTGCAGGTAGGTTTCTTGAAGTGTCTTGGAGACATTGCCACAGTTTTTCTGGATTGAGTCTGTCTCAGTTTTCTCTGTTTCTTCATGTTATTCCAGACAGACTGGATATATATATATATATATATATATATATATATATATATATATATATATATATATATATATATATATATATAAACTAGACTTTGGTCTAGACATATATACATATTACATTACATTTTATTGATTTTTTTAATTTTATTTTCTAAAAGCAAACATACATAAGCAAAATAAACAATTACCATGGACTCGACCAAAACTCTATCACACTGACTAGAGGGCCATTCTTGATGTTTTTTTTTTTTTTTGTATATATTTTTTTATATTGCTATGAATATGTGTGCATGTCTGAAAATGAGTGGAGTGTTTGATTAAGCTTGTGTGTGCATGTGTATGTATCAAATGCTAACAAATGATCACAATTGTTGTTGAGTGTGTTGAAGTTAGCTGATGATAATCTACCTCCTAAAGCCCACTTGCAAAAAAACACTGCATCTTTTTCCCTTCCACCCTCAGTTCCAGCACCTCTCCCCATTTCCCGTCTTCACTTTCTCCATCTTTTCTGTTTGTACACCCATCTCTCTTGCTCATACTCTCCATTTCAGTTTCTCTCACTAGAGGCTCTCTCTCCGTCTGTTCCGCCACTGTTTATGTTCTTCCTTCCCTCTATCTTCTCTCTCTCTCTCTCTGCAGAAATGCTGAGGCGGCAGTAGCACTCTGACTGAATTAAGTTTGTATGATTGATGTGCAGCACTCTGAAACGAGAGCGAGAGAATGTGAAGGAAGCCGCGATGCAGGAGGGAAAGGAAGGCTGAAAGGGAAGGATAAAAGATAAGATGAGGATGAGTGGAGAGAAAACAGGGTGGAATAAGCAACTAAAAGCTTTTTAATATACGGCAGACAGACGGAGAGACACATGCAGATGTCAGGGTGAGAAAGGTGTTGGATTTGATGTTTAAAGACTGGAGAGAAAAAGGTAAATGTAGAAAGACTGAAGGAAAAATGGAGGAATGAGAGAAATTGAAGGAGGCAAGTCAAAATGACCAACAGACTGCAAAAGATGAAAATAGAGTGAAGCCGTTGTGACAGAAATTATGAGTGAATGTCTGTGAAAAAAAACCTGTAATACTGTATCTGAAACATATAAATACACACAACATGAGGTTCTATCCTCATATACACATTTTCATAGGGTTGTTTGGAAGCAAATTGGGAGGCCAAAGGCTAGTTGTCAAAAAAGAATACTTTTATTCAGCAGTGCATACTTTTGTAATGTTGCAAAATATTTTTATTCTATTCATCAAGATTTTATAGTAGTTTTCCTTTTAGCTCATTTGAATAAATTGGCTTGATAATTATTTTAATGTCTATATTTTTGTGAAAATCCTAGAATAGACTTATAGAATAGACTCCAAATATGACAACTTACCTCATATAGTTCCTCATAGTTCCCGAGCAACAGCGACAATTTTCTTTAGCTTTTTCTGTAGTCAAAATTTTAAGGTATGTTTATACAGAATTTGGGCTTAAAATAAACCTGCCCTGCAAAATATTCACTTAAGATTAAATTTTAACAACAAACCAGGGCATCTGCTATATTTATATTGAAAATGAATCAGATTTTACATCCCTGCACATTAAAGCCGCTTTCATCCTGTTAACTAACCTTTAGAACGCTACACATGGTGAGATAGTAATTGCTTGATAAAGGAAAGATTAAAAATATAAAAGCACACATATCTGTGGAGGTTAAGTCGAAAAACAAGGCAGTGGAGAGTTTCAAATAAAAAAATTTACACTATTACATTATATATAGCTCAATTTATTTCACAACTACATTTTATTGTCCATACGATTAGGTCAGTTCACTCATGTTTTTGGGCAGTTTCCAGCAGGTTGTGGAAAAAATGAGCAGGCAATTATGTTTGTATTACAGTCACACAGATCATACCTGTAAAGAAGAATGCCTTGGATGGTTGAAACCAAAGTATGTATAAAGGATTCACTATATAATCTATATCAATCTCACAACTTAACAAACAAGACCTCAACCAGAACAGATCAATATGGTCATCGACAGCAAACACATTTATGTTTTAAATCACACAGGTGGATGGTGTGTGCTGCTGTTTCTATGAACCAAATATATCTGTTCAAGTTAGAATGGAATCTAGAGCAATGCTTAAAGGGATAGTTCCCACAAAAATTATTATTATTTATTTATTTGATTTTGTGAAAATATTTAACAAACTGTTTTTGTTCATATAAACTCAGCTGGGTCCAAAGCAACATTTCTTATTGGATATTTTTAGCATTATCTTTTGGGTTTCATAGAAGAAAGTCATACAGGTTGGGGATGTCATGAGGGTAAATAAATGGTGGCAAAAATTTTATTTTTGGGTAAACTGTTTATATGAGTACGTTGCTATTGAGTGTAATCTTACTCTGGTTGAGAATCATGATCTTTCTGCAAATTGCATCAGTGAAACGGCCCTCATGTGTTTGCATATAGCATCCAGGAGTCAGCTCGGTGGCTAACACAGGCTTATTGCAATGAAAACCATTAAAGGGGTCAATAATGGAGGAAGAAAGCTATAGAGAGGAGTTAGAGAGAGAGAGACAGGAAATGAGACAAGAGGGTGCTAAGCCAGTGGAGTAACAAATGAATCTCTGTGAATCAAGAGTCACTTAGACCTCTAAAGAACCAAATGCAACAGGGTGCTGAAGAATTTATTGTGAATAATAATAATAATAATAATAATAATAATACAAAACAGAAAAAGAGAGTGACAGTGAAAGAAATTGTTTTAAAGGAGGAGAGGAGACTCTTTAATCTGTCATGTATCTATTTTAGTGTAGTGTATATGGAACAGGAGGGGAAAATCATAACTGAAGGCTTTTTAGCATTATGGATCACACACATGCTAGCTTCAGGTCCCTCTGCAGGAAAAAAACAGAGCAATCAAGGAGAATCAGAATCACAATGAGATTTATTGCCAAGTATGACAAAATTACAGTGACAGAGATAATAAAATAAATATATTTATAAATAAAATTACACAATAAACAATATATGCATGTACAGAGGGTTCTGTACAAACAAATTTAAGGTAATGTGAATAAGAGGTATGACATGCTTAATATAAGTATAAATAGTGTTGTGTATTGCACGTTTATTCCACAGTGGAGACATTTAAATTGTTCATGAGGTAGATGGCCTAAGTAAAAAAATATTTTCTTATGTGTGGATGTTCTGGTATTCATTGCTCTGTAGTGCCGACCACACAGCAACAGTTCAAAGAGGAAGTGGCCTGGATGTAAGGATTATTTTCCCAGTTTTTTGCCTCACATTTGTACAGTTCTTGGAGAGTAGGAAGGGGGTGACTCTCTGCAGTCCAGACTATCTGCTGTAGTCTTCTGAGGTCTGATTTGGTAGCCAAGCCAAACCAGACAGTTAAAGAAATACAGAGGACAGACTCTATGACTGCGGAGTAGCACCTGTGAACTAAGAGGTGAAGGAAATAAAATGGCCCTGTGTTGGGCCTTTTTCACAGTGAAACCTATGTGAGTGTCCGATTACCAGCCCTATTAGATGATAGTGCCCAATATCCTGAATGACTGCTACAGTACTGTTCCTGTAACCCCTGTTTCCCGGGCCCTCACTGCCACACCTCGTCCTTGCCTCGAACCTGGGTCTCTGGCATGGGAGGCAGACGGAATAACAAATAACAAGGAGGCTAAATGAATGCAGCCACTAGCATCTGATGCTAGTGCATCTCTTGAGATCTGGGGAGTGAGGTTTACAGTTTACATTCAGAATTGTATTGAGGGCGAGTAATGCGGGAGTGTTTCTCATATAAAGTCCACCTTCTAGATTAGGCCAGTAGAACTCCTTCAGTGTTGTTACATCAGTACACCAGCTTTATTTGATATAAAATCACGTCCCATTGCTTCTTGTTTTCCTGCTGATTTTGTATCGCAATTCTCTCTGAAACAGCTGGAAGCATGGCAGATGTAACGCGCTGTCCGGAATGACTTTGTTCAGCCAGGTTTCTGTGAAACACAGAGCAGCAGAGTTTAAAAAGTCCTTATTTGTTTGGGAGAGGAGAAGTTCGTCCATTTTGTTGGGGAGGGAGTGTAGATTCGCCAGATGGATACTAGGCAGTGGAATTCTTAAGCCCAGTTGTCTGAGCCTGACCAATGCACCAGCTCGCTTCTCACGCTTTCACACCTTGGAGTGTTTGAAGAGACAAGAAAAATGCAAAGATGGAGACAGGAAAACCACGGTGTGCCAAAGAAGAAATAGAGAATGGGAAAGTGAGTCCTCTGTTGTGGATTTTTTCTTTTAATTTATTTTTGAGTTGTTTGTTTTATTTCAGTTGAAATGTGATCAACTTATCAGCTCCATTTCTCCCTAAAGCACATTGTCACCTACACCCTGTCCAGCATCTCTGTGTATAAAACACATGCAGTTACCTGCACCGAGAAAATCCTGTCAACTCAAAAGGTCAAATTTACAATGAGATTATCATTTTAATTTTTAATGCAGGAAGTGGCAGAAGTGTTTATTTGAGCATGATTTTTTTAGATTCAACATGCAAACTAAAGTCAGTCATTTTTTCTTGTAGTTGGCAATGTGACAAGGAAATGCATTGAAGTTGGAACCAAATTACAGAAATGCGCAACAATGTAACATGTAAGTGAAGACAATGGAGGTCACAAGACTTGCCGCCGATTAAGGTGTTCCAATGCAAAGTTTCTAAAGCCTGGAGGACTAAATGATCTCCTCTCCTCTCCTCTCCTCTCCTCTCCTCTCCTCTCCTCTCCTCTCCTCTCCTCTCCTCTCCTCTCCTCTCCTCTCCTCTCCTCTTTCTGATAATATAAAGCTCTTTCTGTTAATATAAAGCTGTGTTTCCACCGCAGGAACTTTACCCAGGAACTAGGGACTTTGGCCTGGTACTTGGTGTGTTTCCACCGCAGGAATCAGGAACTAAATAAAGTTCCGGGTAGAAAAAAATGACCCTCAGAAAGTCCCTGCTGGCGAGGTAGTACCTTTTCAAAGTTCCGGAACTTTTGGGGGCGGGACTTGGGCGCTAAACATCCTTAATGGTTGAGTTCGCAGCATTGTGATTTTAACCACCATTTATTCTGATAATTTTCAAAATATTACTGTTATTGTGTCATGAAATGTAATTTTTAAAGTATTTCAGGGGAGAATGTTGTTGTTTAAAACTCAAATATGCGGTTTATTTATAAAGACAGCGCATATTTAAAAAATATGTTTCGCCAATGTCGGAGACGGTCAGCTCCACGCGATCAGCGGGAGCTCAGTCCTCATGTATCCGCCGAGAGCAGCCTCACCTCGGCTAGACCTTCTGATGTGTGCCGCTGGCTCGGATGTCTCTTTAGTGGTTAAACCATAGACTGTATAAAGGTTAAACATAAAATATAATTCGTTTTGGGTAAATCTAACAGGTAATCTTTGGTCTGTATTCAATTCATCTATATGTTAAAATGAAAATAAAAAGAAGCAATTTATATAATATTTAGTTTCAATGTAATGGCTGTATATATACACATTTCCCTGAACTAAGTACATTTCTGCGGCTATTATTATGTTTAAATGAAAATGGTATTTGATATCCTATTTCGTTTTATTGTAAATGTACAGTGAGTAAAATTGCAGTAGCCAAGGCGAGCTGACTGATGTTATCAAGTACGCCGCTGTTTGCAGATTTACCGGATTTGCGTCGTCACAGATATCACACTCCCGAGTCGAATGCGCAAAGTCTGAACTCCTGAGGATGCAAGTCCAAAATTTGTGTACTTTGTATTGAGAAACTCGAGCAGACCTATGTCACCAGACAATTTGCCTAATCTTCATGGTACTTAAGACTGCGGTGGAAACACAGAAAGCAACAGGTCTGGGGAGAAAAAAGTTCCTGGGGAAAAAAGTTCCTGGTGCAATTGTTTTGGGTAATTTCAATGGAAATGCGGCATTATGGAGTTCTTAATTGTGAGCAGTCAAGCATCAACATGCTGATGCTTGATAATGTAGTGTGTGCATTTTAAGGGAGTATACAGTACTATTGTGTGTGAGGTCATGGAAAAAGTCCATGTAGATACAAAAAGACGTGGTCATGGGAAGGTTATAATGACGCTAATGAGGGAAAATAGAAAATTACAGTTGGGGTCTTTACGATGCATAATACTGTATTGTATATTATATCATCTATACTGTTTTTATATTTTATTGTCTACACATTTGGGGAAAAAATGCCATCAGAAGTAAGTTAAATCTGACAAAACATAATAAGGTTTAATAATAACATAAAATTTTGTTTTACTCCTAGAAGTTGTTGCTCAGCTAATCAGATAGTTTGCCCAATTTATTTTTGTAAATGTTGAAATTAATATTAACTAAGATTAATAAATATATTATTATTAATAGTTAATTAGTTCATTTAGGAAGTGGACTAATGTAAAATGTACTTCCTAAAAGTGTAAAGTGTCAATAATTATAATTAATGATGATAATAATAAAGGGAAAAAGTCTATTTGTAAAATTTATAAAGATAAAGCCATTTCTTTACTTGCAGGGTTTTGCAGTCTTGAATGAAGTGATTTGTATCTTTGTTTGGAGCTGAAATGCTACAGACTTGGATGTTTTGACAATTGAAACATTTGTAACTTATCTACCTCTAAATCTAACATAAAAGTTCCTTAAGGTGCAAATATGACCCAGTGATGGTACAGTCACATCAGTTGTAACCTAACCATACCCATTTTCCTGACAGCATGTAAGAAGGGAATATATATGGGGGAAAAATGTATATCTTTGGCTGAGTTGGATCTGTGTGCAACCTTTTTAAAAAAGCAAAAGAGACTGAAAGAGGAACCTGGCACCATCACTACCTGTTATTAGTCTAATAAACGTTTAAACCGCTGATGGAGAGATGCAGTAGACTCTCTCAAATGCTAGCCAACTCTCCATTTCACAGCTTTTCTGCTTCTCTCTCCATCTTTCTCTGTTGCCTGCACTCTCTGCCATTCCTTTTCTTTTCCTCCTCATTTAAATACATCTACATTCTCATTATTTCTTTCTCTGTCTTATGTTTCTCTCCTCCTTTCTTTCAGTCACCATCATTGTCTCTCTTGCTCTCCATCTCTCTATACGAGTCTTAAAATTGAGATGTAAATTATTAAGGGCACATTATGAGCTGTGGACAGCTTTACTACTGCAACTGAATATTATTTTTCAGGAACATATCATCAGCGTTGTACAGCTGCATTATTAGTAGGTAGATACGGACACAGAGCGAGAGAGAAGACTGTTGAAATGAGAAGGGAAGATTTGCTTTCACGCTGAAGGAAATATCTGGGTTGTTTAATAGTTTAGTCTGCAGCACTCTGCATGATCTCTATTCATGGTGTCCACCATGAAGGATTTACTTAAATGCTCCACATTGTGTTCCTCAGAGCAGCCACTCCGCACATGCTCACTTCACATGCAGTCTCATTTTGGCTGCTTCATCCACAGATCTGTTTGGCTGGTAAGTAAACTAAAGGAGGTCCAATGGGGTCCTTCAGATAAGCCATCTTTTAAATGATTTCATGACCACAGATGTGAGAGCAACAAGTCTGTACTCATTAAGTCCTATGAGTTGTAGTTTTTTGTGGGATGGGGATGATGGTGGAGCTTTTAAGCAGCAGGAAACTTTGCACAGCAGTGATCTGTTGAAGATCTTTGTGAAGATAGGTGTCCGCTAGGGCCGCACGATTATGGCAAAAATCATAATTGTCAATTATTCCCTTGAAATTGTAATTGCGATTATTAATAATGATTATCACAATTTACACTGAATGATGTTTATACCATTGTTTGAAGCAACTGCAAGCCATATGTTTAAATTGAAATTTAACATGATAAAATCACTTTAACTGAAAAACTATTATTGCTTTTCTATAGTATTAAGGCTCAAATGTCAACCATAAATTGGATTGGTTTCTAATTTTAAAAAAAGCAAAATGTGCAAGGTTTATGATTTTATACTAAAACAATTGGAAAATCCTTAAAATTATCTGTAAAAAAAAAACACTTAAGCATGCAGAATAACATACGTGGAATTTGAACAATTAATTGCTGCTTTGAACGATTATTTAATTGTGGCATCCGTAATCATAATCCTGATTAGAAATTTTATTAGTTGTGGAGCCCCTAGTGTCAGCTGCTCAGCACAGGTCTTCAGTAGGGCTGGGCAAAAAAAATATTTTTGGATTATTGTTTTTTTAAATGATGTTGATTCGATATTAATTCTCAAAAGCCACAAATTGATCTTTTTCGGTATTTATTTCAGCACACATTTAAAACATCTTATCATTACTATTCTCCTCTAGATATCATCCTTATTTACCTTGCACGATGTTATTCATTCATTCAGTGCTTATCTTGGCAAAGATTACAATACATTATTCATTTAGCTGACACTTTTATCCAAAGCAACTTACAATTGCTATATATGTCAGGGGTCGCAAGTCTCTGGAGCAACTAGGGGTTAAGTGTCTTGCTCAGGGACACATTGGTGTCTCACAGTGGATTCGAACCCAGGTCTCTCACACCAAAGGCATGTGTCTTATCCACTGCGCCAACACCACCCCTGTTGATGAGTAGGGTTGTGCCGATAGATGAGAGTATCGTGTCAATAGTCAGCGATATCGACATAAGCAGATTTCTCTGTCGATAATCAAGACGATATTAGGCTCATTTTCCTATTAATGTATTAGATTATATTAATAATAACTATTATTTTTATTTTTATTGTGCTGCTTATTATAACTTGGCTATCAAACTGACCAGCTATTTCACTTCAGCACCGCATTTCACACACAAACACACACACACAAACACAGACACACACACACACACCGAGGATTAGAGCCAATAGTCTGAACTGAAGTTGTCCGCTTTGACTAGGATAAGTCATTAAATCCATGAAATGAAAGAGATAGAAAATGAGGAGTTGGTGTCCCACACATTTAATGGCTGAAACAGGGCAACTCACTCTTCTCACAAGAGATTAACTCTTTATTGGCATTACAAATAAAGAAAAGACAAAATAATAACAAGGCGGCAGAGCGAACTTATCATCCATAGTGGTTATAATGTAGTCCTTCTCTTTAAAGACTGATCACTTAACTTATAAAGCACACTATGTGGTGATGACGTAGAAGGACTATGTGAGAAACACTATGTATGATAAGTTCACTCTGCCACCGCTTTATTATTTTCATGCACTCCACACTATAATGTGATGCATGCACAATACATAGGTTCGGCCATTACAAAGTCTCCATCCACAAACAGATGTACATCGTCTGCAGATATAAGGTATTTCATTGCACTTCAACAAGTAATCTGAACGGCCTATATATGTGCAATATTTTAAATATTCCTCACCAAATAGCCCTCACTAACTGAGTTTAATGGCACAGTTATGTTAAAATGCATCTCATTCTTGTTTCTGTGGTGGTGCGTCTGTCTCATCATGAGGCACGTGGTCCGGATCGATGTATGACTGATGCATCAGCTCAGTTCAACTTTACTCCAAATATATGAACTTACCTGTTTTAAATACTTTATATTTAACGAGTTCGTTTATGTCCAATATTAGTGTTCAAATGTTGAACTTTAAATTAAATCTACTATTGATTTTCACCGTTGACTGATTTTGCAGAACATTTAGACTGATAACTTCCGTGCACAGATGCAGCAAATCTGTCACAGGACGCGCGATTTGACAAGTTGCGTCCGACTATATATGTGAACTAGCTGTTTTAAATACAGTATTTTTATATTTAACATCAGTATGTTTGAAAGTATATTTTTTTGATTATTGGTGATTCCATAAGCTCTCGCTTGTGCACCTGCACGGTTAAAAAAAAACAAATAGTTCTGCTATGACGAGAACAAAGAGCCTCTCTCTTGCTCCACATATGCACAAAATATCGTGTATCGTTGATCTCACGGGCTGACAATATGACAATTTGAAAAAATTACCATATCGCCCAACACTATTGATGATAGAACAAAGCCATACGCATGATTCACAATGCTCAGAAGAAATGCTATAAATCTGGGGAAGCATTTGATATCACGCATAAGGCACCATGATTTACGCAATCAATGAATGAATGGCGGTTCGTACGGCGCACACTTATTTTTTTACTAACATACACACATACTAAACATGGACGATGCTCGCTGTGTTTTCAGCTTCTGCCATCTCACTATGATAATATTAACACAAGAATATCATCTCCAGCTGCTCTGAGAATCATTTCATTAGCATTTTATTGTTTAATTTGAGAAAACTACCCTCATATCACATACACAGCAGATGCAAGTTTGTCACGGCAACCCGTCAAAATAAAAGTTTAGTTTAACGTTAAGAAACGTCAGAATATATTACTATTTAGCGGTCTTAAGACAATGCTACTACAGCTAATATATATTAATAAATATTTATTTTTAAAGGAATAATCACATTTGTTTTCTTTTTAAATTTTAATAGTAAATAAAAGGGTTTAGTTTTCAGTTGATTAGGATAAATTAAATTAATGTTTTATTCCTTCATCTGATTACCAGAAAAAATAAGAAGAACATTTTATAGGGCCCTATTATTGTTCAGACTCAAGGTCTGGAATTCATGGCAGCTTTCATTGGCCAAGGCCCGCCAATGAGGCTATTTGACCGACATGTCAAACAACCAATCACAGTTCGTTTCTTTCAGCTTCACGTTTTGGGGGCGTGGAAATGTTGCCACAATAACAGACCAGTGTGTAAAACTCTCTGACATATTTTAAAGATTCTATGCCGCAAACTTTAAATATTTCACATACTTTTGAAATTCCAGTGTTTAGTTGATCCTGATAAGTGCTCGTAGTCACAGTTTTCTTCTTTCATAAAGGGGTTTGGCGCCACGGTATCATTGTTTGCAGGCGGAACATTAAAGAAGGCGACACACAGGTCTCCCAGATATCCTGTAGAATTCAACCAATCCGATGATGACTTCAACACTCCTGAAGTGTTTCCACTTTTGTGTCCAATATGCATCAGACGTTTAGCCAGTGGTCTGTGGCCGTGACGTCTGAGGCTGAGAATAGGGGAGTGCTGGAGGTGTAATGTCAGTGTTTTTTGCCTGATTATACAAGACTCTGTCCACACTTCTGCAGGAATGTTGTTTGTATTTTGGCAGTTAACAGTTGAGGTTTGCGTTGGTAAAGACCTTAGGAATAATAGAGAATAGAGAGAATAATAGAGAGTCCTGGTGTTGTTACGTTGTGTCTGTGATCTGATCAGTCAGCTGTTGCAGCGCTGCATTCACACACGCTTGCAGAGTAATGTAAAACATTACGAAAATGGATAAGGAAAACTAGTGCGGTGAGTAGAAAAACTTACAGTTGATGAAGAGCACTTCTAGATTAGATGGATACTAGGCAGCGTAATTCTAAAGCTGCGCTGTCTGAGCCTGACCAACGCACCGGCTCTCTTCTCACGCTTTCACACCTTGGAGTGTTAGAAGAGGAAAGGAAAATGCAAAGATGGAGACAGGAAAACCACGGTGTGCCAAAGAAGAAATAGAGAATGGGAAAGCGAGTCCTCTGTTGACGAGAGCCCTTGCTGAGTCTTGTGGATTCTTTCAATTTGTAGGGTTGTTTGTTTTATTTCAGTTAAAATGTGAACATCTCATCAACTTTAATCTAGAGCACAGAAACCATTCTTAAAAAAAAAACCTACACTCTGTCCAACGTCTATGTGTATTAAATGCATGGCACAGAGAAAGTCCTGTTAAGTCCGGGGAAGTCGTGGCCTAGTGGTTAGAGAGTATGACTCCTAATCGTAAGGTTGTGGGTTTGAGTCTCGGGCCGGCAATACCATGACTGAGGTGCCCTTGAGCAAGGCACTGAACCCCCAACTGTTCCCCAGGCAGCCGCAGCATAAAAGGCTGCCCACTGCTCTGGGTGTGTGTTCACTGTGTGTGTGTGTTCACTGCTGTGTGTGTGCACTTTGGATGGGTTAAATGCAGAACACAAATTCTGAGTTTGGGTCACCATACTCTGCTGTATGTCACTTCACTTAACTCAAATTTACAATTTTAACGATTGCCATTTTGATTTTATTTAGGTCTTGTTTATTTGAGCTTAATTTTTTAGATTAACCACATGTATACATTAGTTAAAGGTTTGTGCAAATGTCAGTCATTTTCTGTTTCAGTTAGCAATGTGACAAAATAATGCATCGAAGTTGGAACCAAATTACCAAAACACGCAACAATGTAATTCGGAAGTGCAGATAATGGAGGTCACATGACTTGCTATCCGTTAAGCTGTGCCAGTGCAAAGTTTCTAAAGCCTGTAGGCCTAAATGACCGTATTAGATGTCTCTCCTCTCCTCTCAAGTGCTTTCTGATAATATAATATGGAGGTTTTAGTTGTGAGCAGTCTAGCATCAATATGCTGATGCTTGGTAATGCAGTGTGTGCATTGAAATGGAGTGTACAGTATTATTGTGTGTGAGGTGATGGAAAAAGTGCATGTAGGGACAAGAAGACGTGGTCATGGGACGGTTATAATGACAGAAGGGGAAAGAAGGAAAGAAGGAGGCGGGAACTGGTGAATATTTAAGCATAGAACTTTAATAAATAAATAAACCAACACAAAACGAAAGTTAAAGGGGCAGCCCCTCACGGACGAGTAAAACATAACAAATAATCAACATAAATAGTCATGGCCTGATCCTCTCTCATCCTTCACTGTCGTCGCTCCTCTTTTTATCCTCCATGGGACTTGAAACCGGTGAGTTTGGCTCATTATTATTTATTCCACAGGCCTCGCTCCTTTTCCAAGGCTCTCTGCCCCGCCCCACTCGTCACAATTGTCTTTCAGAGATAAGGTGGTTTGCAATGTGGATTAGAGTTTGTTTTACACCTAGAAATTCTTGCTCATCTAATCAGATTATAGTTTGCCCAATCTAAATGTACAATATCAAAATCCTTTCAAATTTGTAAATTGAATTTTTTAAGTCAAATGCAGATAATTCTTCTAATTCTTAAAAAAATAAAAATAATAATACGCTAGGAATGGTTCTATCTTGGAAAACATTAATTGAAGCAATAACAGTTTACTTATAATTTATTTTAAAACATAAAATTAGTGCTGTAACACTGTATCAACATGGTATTTGTTGAGGAGAGAACTGTCCACCCTGACTGAGCCTGGTTTCTCCCCAGGTTTTTTTTCCTCCGTTTCTGTCAGCCACTGTCACCTTTGGCTTGCTTAGTTGGGGACACAATTTCTGGGAACATTGTTGAACTGAACTGAGTTTGAGGATTACATCACTGAACCAACAATGAACTGAGCTTGTAGCCTAGAATTTTTCTTTCTAAATTATGTGAAAATCATCTTGTTTACTCACAGAAAACAATATATTGATTTAAATTTTCGAAGACACTTTTTGTTGGTAAAAGTCATATGCGAGTAGGCGTCAACTATCATGAATATCATTGTGATTTACACCTGAGAAGACAAAGCCCACATAATGAGCCGTTCAGTCATCTGTGCCACTGAGAGGGATGAGTTACAAGACAGAATGTGAGGACAAAATAAATATATATAATTTTATGCTTCTAGTTTATTTAGAATATATTTAATTATCCCGCAACATAATTTAATATCCACTTGCGAGTGCAGTTAAACAGTTTATTAGGAAAAATCAAAGCTGACTTTCAAAGCAGAATTTTTTGCATCATTACTCCAGTCACACAATCCTTCAGAATTCCTTTTAACAATCTGATTTTCTACAAAAAAAAAAACCTTTTACTGTTGTAATTATTATTATTATTATAATTATTAATGTTGAAAAGAGCTGAGAATATTTTTTCAGGGGATAAATTGAAAGAACAGCATTGTTTGTTACATTTGTTACAGTTACATTTATTTGTTACATTTATATTATTTACATCAAGCTTTTGTATGGTATAGTAATGTATATTGTTATTGAAACGTCATAATGTTCCACTTCATTATACATTTAGTCAGGAATTTTAGTTTGGAAAAAGTCTAACTAGTAAAATGTTTACACGTTATGTGAAAACTAGTACAAGTATATAAATAAATAAAAAGAGACTTACTCATGTTTATGATCTCTGCTGATTAAAGCGCTTCATTCTTTTTTTTCTGAGGAAATCCAAATCCTGAGGTCCAAATCACATCTTTTTGGGGTGAATTATGTCTTATTCCTCTCTTCGCGAAGCAAACAGAACTTGAAGAACAGTCTGGCTGCGTTGTCTTCTGTTTATGTTTATTTCAGTTCTTTTCGGGGGTTATCAGGAGAAAATGACTCATAACGAGTATACGCGTTAATCGACTCTAGAGGGTTAAATCCCATATATGCAGGGCTTAATTTGTGCTGGAACATCCGAAATCGGATCCGGCACCTCATTTGGGTGGATCCCCCTCCTCCAGGGGCGGTGTTTCCGTATGGCTGAGTAGAGCCCTGCATTTCAGCCCTACTTTTTTACATCCCTCAGGCCGGCTTCTGGCCAATTTTCACGCCGCAGTTCAAACGCGGGTCGGGTCTGTTTGAGGCTTCGTCTTTGTATATTTTAGACTTCCATCAATTAGTGATGAAAGAAAAAATTATAATTGCTGCCTAGTGGAAACAACGTGAGACCGCTCTACCGCGACTGTCAAGAGCGACTTAATGTTGTTTAGTGTCCCCCAGCATTTTTTTTTTCTCCGGTTAAGTCAGAAAGCGCATCATGTTTGTTTTTTCCCCATTCTACAAAAGCACAACATTTGATATTGTGAATGCACACAAATAAAAGCAGACCCTCATAGCCACAAATGACCCTTAACCTCAATAAAAACGAAACGAAATTTAATCACTTTGCTATTACAAACAAAACTGAACTATTTTAATAGCTGAAACAGTAGTATGAGCTTTTTTTGGGGGGGGGGGGGGTCCTCTATGGCAGGTAGCCTAATATGGTTTCAATATGGGTCTCTGGCAGATAATAGCAGTTGCCATACACTAACCCAATCAGATTAGCCGTGAAAATCTATCCAGACTTCATATCTCGATTATTATCTGTTATTATTATTTTAAATCAGAGGATTTTACAAATATTTAACAAATGATCAGCGATATCTCGTCACTTCACCCGCCTCCACTCCACATTGATGCACAGCCCGGGGGAGACAGATCTCTGCTTAAAGGGCAGACAAATAACTTTGAATAGTAGACCTACACCATTTCTTTACTCAAATGTTTTGTGTGTTTGAAGACCGTATACGTATTTTTTTGCTATCTAGCCAATATATTTTGTACGTTTTAAAGTATCCTATGCATAAACGCT
The DNA here is from genome assembly GCF_963082965.1 of Carassius carassius. Taxonomy (NCBI): domain Eukaryota; kingdom Metazoa; phylum Chordata; class Actinopteri; order Cypriniformes; family Cyprinidae; genus Carassius; species Carassius carassius. The sequence continues at coordinate 22,365,989 of NC_081792.1, forward strand.
TAATCATTTATATCATGAGATTTTGGCCAAGTAAAAAAAAAAATATAATAATAATAATAACAAGCACCCATATATCAATGATAACGTTATATAACCTGTAAAAGTTGATGAAAGCGTATAATGCGATGCACTTGCACGTTCTATTGACAGACAAAACACAGATCTCCTCATTCAAAAAAAAACAAAAAAACAAAAAAACAACGCCATTTGAGCTTGTTTTTCATATAGAAGTGCACATGCCGTGAAACTGTTTTATTTGTCAACACCCATCAAACATCATATTGTGTGTATTTGGTTGCTTAAACTCAACAAACCACGAAAAATAGTTCTTATATAATACTCACGAGGCGGCTTTATACACGCAAACTTTGGATGTGAGTGTGAGGGCATACAGCCTTTGGAGCGTGCGAGTCCCAATTGATAAAAATACTTAAAAAGTAGTGCAAATTATACATTTTTGTGACAATGCAAAAATGACCCGATTAGTCAAGTGACAGTTCCGTCAGCTGTCCCGACTCCCGAGATGCGAGTGAAAGTCTATCGCAGCGTGCAGCAGGTCTCTGTAGTGCAGGCAAGATGCGCTCATGTGAAGCGCGTTTAGAGAGAGTTCATGGATTTGAAGGCTGGTTTCGAATTACTGATTTAACTATATAGTTTGTTTTGATTTATTTTATTATTCTAAACTACATGATATGTTGAATAAATGCAGGAATTCCCTCATTATGAACTTGAATTATTAAACCATGCACACAGTCATCCACAGAAATTTAGGACCTGATTAATATAATTCTAGTATACAGAGATTTGTAAAATAAAATAAAATAACTTTTTCAAAACTTGTTTTTAAGTCTGGAAATTGTTGTTTTAAAATCGCATGGCATTTCCTGGTTATTCATGACCTTACAGAACCTAAAGTGACTGATGCACGCCCTTAATAACCCGATCCGTTACCCCGCTTTGTTCCGGGACCTCGCAATTTACAAATAAAGCACTGCATATGTGGGACCGTACTACCAGGGCCACAGAAATAACGATCCCACATGTGGGACTGTACCACTCAAAAGGTTAAACTGCTGATGGAGAGATGCAGTAGACTCTCTCAAATGCTAGCCAACTCTCCATTTCACAGCTTTTCTGCTTCTCTCTCTCCATCTTTCTCTGTTGCCTGCACTCTCTGCCATTCCTTTTCTTTTCCTCCTCATTTAAATACATCTACATTCTCATTATTTCTTTCTCTGTCTTATGTTTCTTTCCTCCTTTCTTTCAGTCACCATTGTTGTCTCTCTTGCTCTCCATCTCTCTATCCGAGTCTTAAAATTGAGAGGTAAATTATTAAGGGCACATTATGAGCTGCGGACAGCTTTACTACTGCAACTGAATATTATTTTTTCAGGAACATATCAGTGTTGTGCAACTGCATGAATAGTAGGTAGATACAAACACACAGCGAGAGAGAAGACTGTTGAAATGAGAAGGGAAGATTGCTTTTATGCTGAAGGAAACATTGTTTAGTGTGCAGCACTCTGCAGCATCTTTATTCTAGGTTTCTGCTGTGAAGGGGTGTACGCAAATGATCCACATTTCCTTTCTCAGAACAGCCATTCTGCACATGCTCACTTCAGCGCTCGAATGGTTACTATGGATACCACTTTAAGTCTCCCAGCATGCACTGTACTGTTAGCCATGTTAGCCCTGAGCTAACTGTGTTGGTGATTTCTATGAGCTCTGAATAAATAAGTATTTGTGTGAGTAATTTAAACAGAACTTGAGGTACACTGTATGCAGACAGATTGAGGTGAATTCAGGGGACATGTTCACATGCTTGCATATTGCATATAGAATGAGACCGATGTGGTCTGCGATATAGAGACTCATACTTGAGATACTGAGGACCACACACTGTAAAAGTAAAAAAAATTTTGCATGTTTTGCAAGAAAAAACAATTCCTTACTTAAAAATTGCATGTTTAATTCAGAGTGCTGCTTGCCAGTAGTTCATAAATTATAGTGAAAATTACCATCAGTTTTGAACAAAAATGATTTCCATTACAGTTGTTTTATACAGTGCACAGTGAGAAACAGGATATGATATCGCATTCTAGGGCTTCTTTATTTAATACATAATAATAAATATCATAATAAATGTTTTCTCTGAAAACATCTAATAAAATATTATCTTCTTCTTATAAAATACAAAAATTTCTGTGTGTGTGTGTGTCTATATATATATATATATATATATATATATATAGACACACACACACACACACACACACACACATACACACACACACACACACACACACACACACAGAGGGCTGCAGGGCTGTATTAAACAGATGAGTGTAGACAGATTCAGCCTGGCTGAAATAGAGCACTCATTATCCAGTTACTGTGCGTCTCTTTACCAGCTGCCACTGGCACTGATACACACTCTCAGCACTTGTCATAACCACTTATGTCATGTGTGTGTGACACACATAAGCACACAGACACATCATTGTGATGACTGCTACACACATATTATAATAACTTTGAGTAATTAAATATTTACATTACACTATATGGTTCCAGAAATATACTGTAATGTTATGAAACTTTGATGAGTGTGTGTGTGTGTGTGTGTGTGTGTGTGTGTTATTTTATATGTATATGTGTGAGCCCAGGCCTACAGCTCTGTATCACTCACACTTGAATGCACATGGTTATCCAAACTCTGCAAGAAGACATATGTGCATGATTTGTTGTTGTCTTATTGTCATTTTCTGAATACTTTTATTCTTAACATTCTAGAATGATCAAATTAATATTTTGACATATTTTTTTCTTCAACATTCCAAAGTTCATACAGTTTTAGTTTGCATAGTCATTTAAAAATACTTTGGAATTATAAATATGTTTGACATGATGAATCCAGAATATTTTTTTATTTTTTATTTTTTTACCTTAACTCTGCCTCTTACTCCATTTGAGTGGATGATTCTGACCACCATCATTGCCAACTGCATCGTACTGGCTCTTGAACAACACTTACCAGATGGAGACAAAACTCCACTGTCAGAACGACTGGTAAAGTGGAACACACACACACACACACACACACACACGCACGCACACACACACACACACACACACACACACAAACACACACACACAACACACACACACATTCTTAGTGAAATCTAAATGGGGACATTGCATAGACTTTTATTGTTTTTATGTACAACTAGTTATAAGCACTATAATCCACACAAAAATGAAAATTTGCTAAGAATTTTCTCAGCCACGGGCCATCTAAGATGTAGATGAGTTAATTTCCTCATCTGAACAGATCAGGAGAAGTTTAGCATTAGATCACTTGAACCATTCCTGTAGCAATATTTGGGGACAACTGTACACCCAGATCCTGATTTGCAGAAACAGTACAGAAGTTAAGTAAATACACTTTTATTTTAACTAAATTTTAAATATGTTCTTGGGTGACATTACACACATTAAAAGAGTAGTTAAAAACATACTGTTCAGGTACACGTACTGTAGGACAAGAGTCATCTGTAAATACAGGGACTGTTTTAAGGTATTCACAAAGATTCAAAAATGTTGAATGTTTTAAGTGAAAACTCATTTTCTGATAATCCCATCTGTGTTTTTCCTCTCTCTCGCAGGAAGATACAGAGCCCTATTTCATTGCAATTTTCTGCTTCGAGTCGGGCATTAAGATTCTTGCACTGGGATTTGCCTTCCACAAGGGCTCCTACCTGAGAAACGGCTGGAACGTGATGGACTTTGTAGTGGTGCTCACTGGGTGAGTTATTCAAACACACTCTCTAGTGTCATAGTAAAATAGAAAGAAATAGAATTGGAGCTGCTCGATTTAAAACTCAATATAAACAATTATTAGATGGCTCTCTGGAATACTTGATTCTGGTGGCATTCTAATGTCAAATATGTATAATTATTGGTCTTTTCTGTGGAGTTAGTGGCTCTTTTTGGTCGATTCATTAAAATACCCATTTGTTCATGATTCAAAGTATAGTAGTCATTATTTTTATGCAGCCATAGGTGACAAAGCAGTGCAAAATGGTAAATGTACTGCATTTATGTAGCGCTTTCAACAGACCCATGGCCATCCAAAGCGCTTTACAAGTTTTCTCACATTCACGGCTGTGGTGTCAGCCATGCAATGCGTCATCCAGCTCATCAGGAGCAGCTGGGGTTAGGTGTCTTGCTCAAGGACACATCAACACTTGGTCAGGTGGAGCCAGGGATTGAACCACCAACCTTCCGGTTTGTAGACAACCTACATGAACCATTGAGCCACTGCTGCCCCCAATATGTTTTACTTTAGAATTTCATGAGCTTTTAAAGTTCATAACAAGATCTGTAGAATGCGTAATGACTGAATGACTGCACAATGTCTGTAATATGTACTAAAAGATTTACTTTTCGCATGGCCCAAACTAGCCCAGAGAAAGTCACGCCCATTCTGGAACTGTGTGTATGAAGCAGAGCTACTGTATGTACACAGCAGAGGTCTGGTTGGATGCTGGTTCCCTCATGCCTTAATGAGCACTTTTTCTCACACACACACATGCACGCGCACACACACCTACACGCATACATGGATTCTCAAACACAGGTAGATCACAACAGCACTGTAGGGAGCAACCATCAGGGCAAGTCTGAAATGTCACCTCACAGGGAAGCAGAGAGAGAGAGAGAGGCAGTCGAGTGTGTTGGGGGGATGTGTTGTAGTATTGCGGTGCTAAAGAAGGCAGGGCCATGTGACTCCATTACTCCATTCCCCTGGGCTTTTGAATATTGGAAAATTAGAAGGAGAGAGAGAATGTGTTGGTTTATGTGAAAAGACGGTATAGCTGGAGGAGGAGGAGTTTAGAGGCTAATGGAAGAATCCAAGATGGAGTGAAAATCTTTCATTTCCATGTTGGTCCCAGTTGATTTATCCTGGTTAGTGCTGGTTTAGTACTGGTCTTGCTGGTGGAACAGGGAAATTCTGTTCAGCTAGCATGATAATTATGATTGGCTAAAGCAAGCTTGCTTGTTAAAGAATTAGTGCACCTATCTTTGTCATCATTTACATTTCTTTCATACATGGAACAAAAAGTATTTTTTGTCAAACTGCTCTTTATAATAAAATGAAAGCGAACAGTGAACATTTGTCCATATTGACACTGATTTGTGTGGGAAAAAAGAATCTTGGACATTACAATAAATATCTTTATTGATCTTTATTTTTTTTTTAAAGAAATTTATACTTTTATTTAGCAAAGATGTATTGGTTTGATCAAGAGTAACAGTAAAGTACTTTATAATGTTATAAAAGAGTTCTAATTCATTTATAAGCTGTTATTTTAAACTTTCTATTAATCCTAAAAAAAATGATCATGGTTTCCACAAAAATAAATGTTGATAATAAAAATAAATGTTGCAGCAAATCAGCATATTAGAATGATTTCTGAAGGATCGTGCGACACTGAACACCAGAGTAATGATGCTGAAAATACAACTTTGTCATCACAGGAATAAATTAATTTTAAAATATATATTAAAATGGGGGGGGGGGGGAAGACACTTTAAATTGTGATAATATTTCACAACATTTGTGTTCTACTCTATTTTTTATCAAAGCATAAAATGCTTATTTTTGAGAAATGTATTTTTAGTGTAAGATAGAAAGCAAGCCTTCCAGGTTAGAAACAATGTAAGGTGAATAAATTATGATTTTTTTATTTGAGTGTTCTGTCCCTTTAAGAACACTAGAAGTGACATCAACATACCAGCATCCAAAACACACCATTTGCTAGATACCAGCAGTGCTTGTCTATACAACTGGGAACTAGTGAAAGTAGAAATGAAGAGGAGGAGGGGAGCAAAACTGGAACATGAAGGACAAAGGTGGAAGGAAGGGGAGAGAAAGAGAATGAGAACGAGGGAAATGTAAAGGAGCGGGACAAGGGTGTGTGTGTGTGTGTGCTTTCGTTAGCTGCTGCAGTAGCCTGCTTTTCACTACTGCAGATGATCAATCAACTAGCCCTGCTTTTAAACATGAGCAGATCTTCAGACACACAAACAGCTGCAAAACTGAACATGGCTAATCATTAACTACGTCCTCAATACATATTTTTACTCACCATCGACTTCTGTGTGTGCATATTGGACACATTTGTAAGCCGGAAGCGAGTGATCCTGCTTTTTTTTCTCTTTTTTTTTGTCTAGTAGAATTTTATTATGAATTATTATTGATTTGTTTTTGGTAACACTGTATTTTACATTGTTCATGTTACATGTTACATGTACTTATAATAATAAAAATGTATTATGCATAATTACATGCAACTAACCCTAACTATATACAGTACATATATGTGGTTAATTATTATCACTCAGTATTTAAATTTATATTTACACTATAACAAAGAAATAAAGTAACCATTTACTGTATTTATTTATTTTAGTTTTAAGCGCAAAAACTTTTTTTGTCACTGGATACAAAAAGTTAAAAAAGTTCATTGCCAATTCTTATCTTACAATTCAAACCTTTTTCTCATAATAAAAAAAGTCAGAATTGAAAAATATACAGTAATAGAATTGCAAGATTTAACTCGCAATTTGAAGAAGTAAAGCACAAACTTATTGTCACAATGGTGAAATAGAAAGTCATGATTACCTTTTTTTCCTTTTTATTTCATGGTGGAAACAACAACAACCTTTTTTTAAAAGCTTCCATATTTAACCATTTTTATATTTTTACCATTTAATTTAATTAACATAAGATTATTTACTAAAATATTACAATGTATTTACTGATTGAGTATTGCTGATGAGGCCCATTCTTTTAGACCATTTATTTCTTCTATTTTGAGTGACCCAGTGGCATATGAACAATCCGAATAACATATCAGGTTTGTTTAATCAAAATTTTGTGATGTGAGTCCTGATTTAATGACAGGCAGTAAACTACAGTAGGATTACTGCTTACTGCTTGCACAGTTGTATGGTCCACAGCCAACATTACCAGCTGGCAGAGGCTTTTTCTTGGTTTTAAAGTTGGTTCACAGATCCAGTTCTTTCCTCATACTGCAGTCATGGAAAACAAACTCTTTAAATATGATTATCTATTTCTAAAAGTGTGGGGTAATGTCAGTTATAATGCTCTAAAGATACCAATATACTATCTATAACTGATATAATGAAAACTGGCTGCTATGCTAGTGTTAGATTGTTTCAGCCTTTCGACTTCTGAGAAATCTCAGTTGCTTTGTGTTTGAATAGAATATAGAACTACTATTTAGTCTGAAAATAATTACCAGGATATTGGACACTTATTTCATTTCATCGTTCCTTCTCTCATGCTTAGATGTTTAGGCGTGGTCATCTATTTTTTTTTTTCAGTGTCTGAAATTCTCTTTAGTGTCAGTTGAATGCGAATGTTGGTTCTGACAAGGGCTGCGATTGCAATACTCCCCTGAGTGCCTCTCCATCATCTCCAAAACACTAGTTCTACATTTTAGTTTCACTTCACAGATTTTACATCATGACGCCAATGAAGCTTGACAGCAGAGTGACATGCTCTCATGACCTCTGAGCAGAATTTGCTGGTGGTCACTGGTCACAGCGGACAGTCTGAAAGAGCTCATGTTGAATCTGCATTTAAGTAATTGACAAACAACAACATGAACATGAACATGAACACCATGAATTTCTTAAAAATATGCAAATATGAATAATACTATACTAATTCTAATATTACTATTAGTTCATTTTAATATATTTCAATATTTAAAATAATTGTTTTTAATTAAATCTGCACCATTTAGTACTACTTCTAGTTTGATATATGTATCAAAGCCCTCTCTCTCTCTCCCGCTAGTATTTTCATTATCGTTTATTATTTATTCTGTATTTAATATATAAAAATGTGAATAATACTTTGTTTTTTAAATTTTAATTTGAACTTTTTTACCCACACCATTTAGTACTACGTATTGTTTATATACTACTAATATACTAATTGTTAATTGTTAATATAATATTTTCTGTGTGTGTGTAAAATAATTTAGATTATTTATACTGTACAGTATATAATACACACAAATATGAAAATATGAATAATACTACTAGTTTTACTATCAGTTCATTTTGATATATTTTAGAATAAACATTTTTGGTTGTTAATTAATTTTGCACCATTTAGTACCACTTCCATTTTGAACCAATACTGGTATTAGTTCTCTGTTATACTTTGTATTACCAGTGCCACTGCTTGTGCATGTGTTGCCAATGTACAGTTCTTACTTGGCAGATTCCAGAGTCGTGACTGCGCTGGCTATTGGCTGCCTGCTCGGTGCCAATCTGTGACTTCACTACTGGCACATAGAGTGAAGGGAGACAAAGAGGAAGAGAGCGAGAGAGTGAGCGAGACCAAGAAAATAACACCATGGTTTAGTCTGAAGAAGATTTCTGTTTCTGGACACACCTTAGCGCTTCCATGCGCAGCTGTTTCCATAGCAATGTTATGTAATAAGAGAGAACCATGGAAGGCCAGAGAAGACACCACTCTCTCTGCTTTTATTCAGGCTTATATTTTACACCCTATGGTTCGCCGTCTCCCTCAGTCTGCACTCAAATATAGTCACTTATTTTAATATTATGGAGGAGAGGAATGTTTAATCATAAATATGGAAAAGTAGAGTTGAGCAGCTACATTGGGCTGGAACGACATGGAACTGCATTCTGACACCGTAAAAAAAAAAATGCATGCAGCAGTCTAGTTTATGTTTAAAACAGTACACACTGTCTCCATGTTGTGAATGTACTCACTCAAAAAAAAAAAACTTTACGCTAAGCATTATGCTTAATTATGCATGTTATTTCAAATTTACTGTCATAATTCTATGGAATATATCAGTTTATGGAAGTAAAATCTGTTTCACAATCACTTCGAATAGCAATTTATACAGCACTGTTCAAATGTTAGGAGTTGATGGGGTTGATGTTTTTAACAGAAGCCTCTTATGCTCACCATGGGTGCATTTATTTTAGTCAAAACTGTGAATAATTAGAAAATAAGTGAATAATTATTTTCTATTTTAATATCTTTTAAAATGTAATGTATTCCTCTAAAGGCAAAGCTGAATTTTCCACATCATTACTCCAGTCTTCAGTGTCACATGATCCTTCAAAATGTATTCTAATATGCTGATTTGCTGCTTATATGTATTTATTCCTATTTGTTTATATTTGTCATATACATTATATAATTTAAGGACATTTTTTAAAAGCAGACTTTAACTATTATTAAGTATCTTGGCAGATCTTTTTTGTGTTTTTTCTTTCCTAAGGCATGAGTTAGAATCTGGTTTGCCTCTTACCCTGATCTTCTGCTTCTCCGCATCATTTCCTGTCCTCTCTCTAATATCACTAAGAGTTGCAGAAGGTGCCGTTTGAGCCTCTGTGCTTGTGTCTACATGTGTCCAGGAAGTTATGTCTGTGTTAAAGGAACCATTTTGTCAACCGGACACCAGGTTAAAAGCGTGTTTCAAGAATAGATGCAATTTAAGTGAAGTGTGTGGATGTTAGAATATGTGTGTTTCAGGGTGTGTGTGTGTGGTTAATGTCTTTATGGAGGTGAAGGAAAGGATGTCTTTCTGTAAATGACTGCAGCACAATAATGATAATGGAAGTTATGGCAGTGGTACAATATTCACACGGGTAGAAAACCTCTATTTCTCATTCTCTTTCTTTCCACACACACGTCATGTTACACACATGGATATTCTGCTTCTGCTGTGTGTGCTGTGAATTTGCTCTTTATCTTGAGAAGGCTGGTTGCCACATAAGGACAGGTGGGAAGAACGACAACAGAAAGTGAGAGAGAGAGAGAGAGAGAGAGAGAGAGAGAGAGAGAGGTTTAGGCCGCCATGCTCTCAGTAATGGACGAAGACTGTGTGTGTGTATGTGTGTGTGTGTGTGAAAGAGAGAGAGAGAGAGAGAGAGGTTTAGGCCGCCATGCTCTCAGTAATGGACGAAGACTGTGTGTGTGTGTGTGTGTGTGTGTGTGTGTGTGAGAGAGAGAGAGAGAGAGAGAGAGAGAGAGATTGAAAGACTGCACCAATGTGTTCTGCAGTAGTAAAGGGTGGAATCATTTTTCTTTCAACACAAATGTAGCAGTGCAAGTGGGGACTAATAGGAAAAAGCATTTGTGGGGAAAAAAAAGGTTGCAGTGGGGAAATGTGAGGATACGGAGGAAGCACGGGTGCTTGGTAACAAGGAATGGAGAGGATGAGAGGAGGGAGAGGGAGTGACCATCAGTAGCAGTGGAAAGAAACAAATGAAAACTTTAGAATGGAAACTAAAATAAGATTCGTTATTTTTCTAACATATGAGGGCCATAAAACTTGTCATGACAACTTGCTATGTTGCTATGTGCTTTCTAAAGTGTTCTGGATTAGGATTAGTATTTTGGGTGTATTGCTATGGAGTTGGAGAAATATTATATCTGTAAAAAAAAAAAAATTTAAGTTGTAAATAAAACAAAAGATTATAAGAGTACATTTTTGATAAATAGAATTTCAGTCTTTCTACTACAAGATGTCACATTGAATTCATGACTTGTCGTTTCTTTGTAATTCTTTGTGAAATTTACAAGCAATTTCTGAGTGAAAAACTTTTCCAAGTAAATCCTACACCAAAAAATGTATATGAATTGAATTTATACATTTAAAGGAAATTTTAAGGGGCCATATGATGCGATAAAATTTTTCCCTTTCTCTGTGGAGCGTTACAAGCTCTTGGTGAATGAATGATATCTGTAAAGTTGCAAATACAAAGACTCAAATACAAAGAGGATATTCTTTATCAAATATCAAGACTCTGCCACGCCCCCCTAAAATGTCTGATTCAAATACGCCCCACATGTCTACGTCACTATGTGGAAATCTTTGCGTAGTGGTGCCCAAATTTTCACGCAAAGAAAGGCAGCGTGGTTCCAGTAACCGCAGTTAGTGTTGAAGCAGTCATGTCAGGGAGATGCTGTGTGTATCTGTGCGAAAGCAAAAGCACTTTATTTGGCCTTCCGAAAGTAGATGCATTTAGGAATCTTTAAGATTTCTTACAACAGAACAGCAATGCATTTTATGTACAACCTTTTCATGATCCTAAGAGAGGAGGTCATTCTGACTTTGCTGCGACAATCTGGCACTTCTGAATCAACTACTGTAAATATGTTTTGTTATTAAAGTATTTGCTATTAACTTTTCAATTGGGAGTTTTGCACATTGTGTGCTTGTGTGTGTGTGTGTGTGTGTGTGTGTGTGTGTGTATGTGTGTGTGTGTGTGTGAGAGAGAGAGAGAGAGAGAGAGAGAAACAGGGTCACACAATGGAGTCAGCTGTCTTAATTCAGTGGCTTGTGTACTGCTAACACATAAGAGCTTCATCACTGTGTCTGTCACACCACTCTGTTCCCCTTTCTGGCTTGAACTGATGACAAAACTAAGGACATTATTAACTGTCTTTACATTTATTTTGAAAGATGAAGTTCACGATTATGGAAAGGCGCATTACATTTTCGACAAGTGCTTGTGATGTTTGGCCAATCACAATGCACTGGGTCAGTTGGCCAATCAGAGCAGACTGCGCTTGTCAGAAGGAAAGACTTTGTAGAAAACGACGCGTTTGAGAGAGGCGGGGCATAGAGGACCTACAATAATGTACAGTATTTGAAAAATAATGTTTTTTTTTAAACATTAAAGCATGTAAACATATTATGTTACACCAAATACACAAAATAATGATCTTTAAAAACGCATCATATGACCCCTTTTTTTTACTCTTTTGAGGGGATATTTCCACTCTGAATATATAAAAAAACAAATACATGTTTATCATTAATATGAATTTCTTCAAATGGATCACAAAACTTTTTGTGTCAACTGTTTATTGAATTTTCCTCTGTGAACAGTAATATAAAACAAAAAGCAACTGTGCAAATCTAGAACCCATCCCACCCCCTGGTAGACTTGAGTAGAGAAGAAAGATAATAAATAAATAAATAAATACATAAAGTAAAATAAATAAATAATAATAATAAATTAAGTAATATTAATAAATAAAATATAATAAAATAATATTTGCAAAGATTTTAGAAAAGATGACACAACCTTAAAAGATGAATGCCATAGATTAACAGTTTTCACATTAGATCCATGTATTCGAGAAGTTGAGAGTTCCATCGAGATAATGTCCAACAAAAAAACCGCCCAGGTTCGTCTGTCCATTGTGTGAGGAGGATTCCAACGGTTGATTAGCAACTTTTTTGCTGCAGTGAGAGCAGATAACAGTAAACATCTTTGTTGAACGGACAAGTTGAGGTCCCAAAAGACATTCATGAAAAAATGGTGTGGAGTCAAACATATATCAGTACCCAACAAATAAGAAAAGTCCTGTGAGAGCCGAGTCCAAAAAGGAGAGAGAGAGGGGCACTCCCATCCTTGCGAACAAAGATTGCACTTAGGAGAAGATGTCAGATTCATATGAAAATGTTTCATTGGAGTCAAGTAAACCCTATGCAGCAATTTTCAAAGAATCATTTGGTTAAGGGTTTTTAACGATTTACTGAAACTTAAGATCAATCCATTAATGCATTGTTGCTGAATAAAAGTATAAATTAATTTTATTATTTATTTATCAAATTTTTTGAGCCGCATGATTTTGGTTCTGTAGCGCAAATAGTGCAGGTCAAGTAACACACCAACCCGTAGTGCCTTGAGTTAAAGGCTAATTTAAATTCCATAACCTTAGATAAAAGAAATAATAAACGTATTGTCTGCATTAGCAGTGACTAAGACTCAGAAAGAAAGCTAAGTCAAGGAGAAAGAGAATACCATTAAGGAATGTATTATAAACACTAACAAATTATGTAATATCTTCTTCCCAGATGTGAAAATGAACCCTTTTAGCAGTCTGTAGCCGTGCTGATCAGATCAAACCCTCACACAGAAACCCGATATGAGAAGTTTACAAAAAAGAAACCTATTCCAGCACTTTGACGCAAACAAGAGGCATATTTTGCAAATTCTGGTTCAAGATACAAGATTTGTGATAGCAGATTCCTGTCGCACTCCCCAAACAAACACCCTCACGTACCGCACAAATGCAATGTATTCCCAGATGCACAGGCCTGAGTGTACAGATTGAATAATGCAGAGTTTCGGCTGCATATCAGCATGACCTAGATTCAGCTCGAACGAAAAGCTGGAGGATTCCTGTGCCGTTTTATAGCAGAAACCGGTTGATCTCGCACACCAACAACATGAGCAACTCATGCTAATGAGGTTGAATTCATGTAGTCAACATAAACTGTGTGTAAGTGTGACACTGTGGTCAGTCAGAGAATCCTTTCCATACAGTATGAAAGATGGAGGAAATGGAGATCAATCGAAAGGGGACCCTTTATCTTTCACTTCTGGCCTGGTTGATGCGGCAGTACCGAGATTCCATCAATGACAGGGGGTCTGTTGCTGCGGTAACGGTTATGAATGAGAGGAGGCTGGTAACCGTGGAGACTTTGTGAAAAAGGAATCGCCGGTTGCTATGGTGATGCCGTGAATGGGGAGAGACCTGGTGGCGTGATGTTGGAGAGAGGCTTCCACGATCGTCAAGCTCATCTTAAATTTTTTTTTTAAAGCAAATGAGCGAGACATATCTATTCTTGGAAACATTCTTAAAAGCATATACACATATGTATCTAAATGTATAATCAAACACATACATTAGTGTTGTCAAAAGACCCGGTACTTCGGTACCAAGTCTATACAAAAAAATGAAAATGGGACGGTACCAGGTTTCTTTAAGTACCGGTGGTACCGAGGACCCGGTCAACCCGGTTCTTGACACACACAGCGCTATGATTTCCTCGAAGCCGAAAACGCAGACGGCATCTCAAAATCCAGTCATGATAATGAAACTTACATTTTAATATGGACAATCACGGAATGTGTCAAAGTTAGCATAAATTAATCAAATCAAATCTCCGTATGGACCATTATCTTTAAATGTTAAGCCGCAAAAGTTGGTTGAAATATGAATCCTGCATGTTTTGCGCGTCTCTGTGTGAATGAATGAATGGTTTGTTTACTACATAGACTGAAGCGTATGACGCTTGCAGTAATTTCAGCATCTGCCGTCTCAATGAGGACATGAATACATAAACTCCATCACCAGAACTGTTCTGAGTCACTTCACAAGCATTTTACCGTTTCATCTGAGTAAAACCAGGGTCAAAATAAAAGTAGCCCGTCAAAATAAAAGTTAATTTTTACATAAAGGCATTGTGCTAGATATTAATATTATTTAGTAGAATTTATGTGATACTGCTACTACTGTGGAATAAATTAATAAAACTTTATTTTGTAAAGAAATAAATCCAACAATCTTTTCCATGTTTATGATTTAAAGTTTACATTTCATTAATTAAAAGACAAATTAAATTTGGGTGAAACTTGTTTACTGTTTTTCATAATTATATTACTTGTAGAAAAACTTAAAACATAATTGTAAATAAGTATACAGAATGGTATTGGTTTTATTTTTAGTGATAAAAAGTTTGTTTTTTTTTTAGAATATTTTTGTGTTTTGCTTTGGTACTGAAATTGGTACCGAGGTACCGTGGATTTTCACTGGTATCGCTACCGAATACTGAAATTTTGGTACCGTGACAACACTAACATACATATATCCACATAAACTATAGTTAGTGTGTGCCATTCACTAACTTCTACAAGACTTAGTCACCCTTTCTCAGGAAATACTCTCACCTCTAAATCATTTTACATATGTGGGTTATGATATGTCTATTGAAGCCTCTTATTTTCAGATTATTGTGTGTGACGTTACAAAAACAAGACCTACAGGGCAACAGAGGAGAGAAGGAGTGTGTAGGGAAGCTGGTGTAGGGAAAGTAAAAAGAAAACCACTTTCCATCAATGTGTGTATTCTGATTGATTGTCAGGTTTTCCCCAACAGACGGAGGCCTTGTCGCTCCTGTGAATCCCTCGCTCCCTTCCTCTATCTCACCCTGTCATCATCTTCTCCCTGGGGCCGAGGGACTTTCTCTTTCCCTTTACATCTCTCCATTGCTCTGTCATTCTCAGGGATAACTGTTTCTTTCAGTCTGTCCACTCCAGAGTTTACCAAATCACACTTTATTCCCTTCACAGGACTCTGTACCACCCTATTTTGTTATTTGTCCAACTGACAACTGAATAGCACTGCGCTTAAATAAAAACACATCTTAACAAACAAACAGCTGCATCTGGATAACAATAGTATATTTATTGTTATTTTTATGGGTAAGCATCACTCACACTCACGTATGTTCTTCAGAAAATATAAAAACGTAATTTAAAGTTTCATTTATCAATCATAAATGTCACTATTTCTGTCTTGGTCAGTTAGTGTTAATGCTGTGTTCAAAATAACATCCTGTTACCTACAAAAGACACTTTCTTTGACTTTTTACAACAAAGAGTTCAAATAGATGTGGACAGGGCCGCTTTTCTATTCTAACCCGGGTGCAGGGTCTGCAGCCTCTCCTCAAACATTTGCACGTATACACACACTCTCACTGTCTCTTTCCCTTTCCATCTGTCTCAAACTTGCACACACTCCCTCCTTCTTTCGCACACACACACACGTCAGTCCACTGTTCCATCAAATTTACCGCAAGCCTTTTAGTGTGTAGTAGGATATCAGCGCAGTCAGCGGTGCTCTGTTATCCTGACTGCACTTACTGTACATAAAGTGTTCTTCACTGCCAGACCTGGAGGCAGTTTATTCCTTCCCGCATCTAAGTTTCCACTGTTCAACGAAATAAAGTGTAAACCGATATTATATCAGCAGCCAAAGCACTTCAGTCCTGATCTCAAATCAGTTCTTTAAGTGTCAAATGTATATTTGCACCTGGCTTGGGCTTATTGATCATGCAAGATGGGTCATAAATATGTGTATTTGTTACGTGAGACTGTAGATATGTGTAAATGAATTACTGAGAGTTTCATCCAAATACTTTGTCTAAGCTGGGTTTGGTCAAAGAGGGAACAGTCTGCTGTTCTGTGATCAAGTTTTCCATTTAGGTTTGGTTGTGAATATTTGAGACAGATCCTATGGGTTATTACAGAGTGATGGCGCCATCTCAACTTCATTCTCAAAAGATTATTGTACCATGTGACATCATAAAATAACTAATATAATTCTGATCATTGATCAAGTAAATCACAGTGTTCTTGCCAATTGAACAGATTAACAGGAAGTACAGAAAAAGCAGAAGACATTTGAGAATGAGTCAGGAGGCGAGTTTGCTGCATTCTGTCCAGTCTCGCACAAGTCCATCCATTCTTGCTCTTTTCTTTTAGCTTATGTAGGTGTTTGCTGCATGTGATGGCAGAGCAGTTAAAGGCCTATTGACTGAGACATTGGCTGCCACTTTATATCATAACATCTAATGAATGAGCTCTTAGCAACATCGCTGCATGTACAGGCAACATCAAAAGAGAATGCAAAAGTGATGGACAAAGAGTTCTTTATAATTAGTTATATATATATATCATTAGTCTTAGATCATTAGTATTTCCACCAACAAGTTATTTTTCTATCTTTTGCTGTTGTGTGTCAGTGGGAAATAACAGTTTACATTTCCAAACATTCTTTTGGCCATTAATTGCATTAATCCAGTGAGATTTTTGTTTGCATAAGGAGTCTGACAACAGTCAGTTCTCCACACAGAGATCTGATCTCATCATCATCCAGTCCGTCTGGGATTACATGAAGAGACAGAAATAACTGAGGCAGACTAAATCCAGAAGAACTGTGGAAATGTCTCCATGATGCTTGAAGAAACCTACAAAGCTACAGTACTGTGAAAAGTTTTAGGCACTTATGTAAAAATGCTGTAATGTGAGGATGTTTTAAAAAATAATGTCACAAATAGATTTTATTTATCAATTAACTTCAGTTAACTAAATCAAATCAACATTTGGTGTGACCACCCTTTTTCGTTTTAAACTGTATTTGTCCTAGGTACACTTGCACATAGTTTTTCAGGGAGCTTTGCAGGTAGGTGTCTTGAAGTGTCTTGAAGATGTTGCCACAGTTTTTCTGGATTTGTAATCCCATATAAACTGGATGATAATAATCTTGCTGGATTATTATAATTTATATGTATACAACACATGTAATATGTAGATGTATATATGGGCACACATATGTATGTACAACTATGTGAATGTAAATGCTTATATATGAGTTTATTTAAATATATAATGTCTGAGGTATATATATATATATATATATATATATATATATATATATATACACTGTATAAGAGGGATACAGGACCCTGACCAAATGTGCTACCACACAGATGCACACATATACACACACACTCACATTTAAAGATCAGATGATCAGACCAGTGTGTGGTTGAGAACAGAGCAGTGTCTGATCAATTATTTACCTGTGATTGACCTCTTCTTAGGATAATGTGTCTGCTTGTGCCTGTACTTTGCTGTAGCTAAATGACAAAATTTAGGACATATGGAGATGTCCTTATTTGGAGAAAAAATTGGTGATACACAGATGACTCTATACAAATGGAAGAGCAGAACATAGATTAAACCTGCTGTTGTATAATTCACTTTAATGGCATATAGTACAACTGTCTCCTTTCTTTCTGTCTCTCCTCCAGTATCCTGTCCTCCGTGGGGTCAGAATTAGACCTGCGGACATTGCGAGCAGTCAGAGTGTTGCGGCCCCTAAAACTGGTGTCAGGAATTCCAAGTGAGTGTTCTGTCTGTCTGAGTTTATCAATGTATGTAAGTGTTCTTTGCAAGACATACAATAGTGCTATTACTCTCCAGGCCTGCAGGTGGTACTGAAGTCTATTATGAAGGCTATGATTCCACTACTGCAAATTGGCGTGCTCCTATTCGTGGCCATCCTTATGTTTGCCATCATTGGCCTAGAGTTCTACATGGGCAAATTCCACCACACCTGCTTCGACAGTATCACAGGTGCGTTTGTCTTAAAGGCAAACAAAAAACAGTTGACCTTTGAAATTGTATGCCTTTTACAAATCCCTGTGCATTTACATTATCCAGGCGAGATGGCTGATGAACAGCCCTGTGGTAAGGAATTTCCCGCTCGAGTGTGTCAGAATGGGTCGGTGTGTGATGAATACTGGCTTGGGCCAAACTATGGCATCACACAGTTTGACAACGTCCTCTTTGCCGTGCTCACTGTTTTCCAGTGCATCACCATGGAGGGTTGGACTGACATGCTTTATTACGTAAGAGTTAAAGGCGCTGATTTAACTATGATTCTGTTTTTTGATTCTAGATGATAATTTTGGGTAAATGTGGATATATTACAGAGTAATGATGCCTTAGGGAGTGCCTGGAACTGGATGTACTATGTTCCTCTCATCATCATCGGATCCTTCTTCATGCTTAATCTGGTGTTGGGTGTCCTCTCGGGGTAAGATCTATATGTCTTTTTATCTGTTTCTCTATCTATCTATCTATCTATCTATCTATCTATCTATCTATCTATCTATCTATCTATCTGTCTATCTGTCTATCTGTCTATCTATCTATCTATCTATCTATCTATCTATCTATCTATCTATCTATCTGTCTATCTGTCTATTTCTCTGTCTGTCTGTCTATCTATCTGACCTCGATCCATCCATCCATCCTTCTGTCAGTATCGTTTGTTGCATCAGTCTTTGTTCTGTCATTCTGTCATTATTTTAGGTTTTGCTAATTATTTTATCTGTCGTTCTTTTGCTTGTTCTTTCTTTTGTTCTATCTGTGTATCTTATGTTGTTCTGTCTGTTTTTCTATCTTTTTATTGTTCTATAATTATATCTTTCACTCTCTTCATTGTTCTGTTACATATTTTGTTCTATCTATTGTTTCATCCATCCTTCATTAGTATAAATTAATGTTGAAAGTTTAGAAAGTTGCTAACTATACAGCTATCTTTCTGTCCTCATGCCTGTCTTCCCCGCCGCACACCCCACCTCTGCCCCCCAAGTGAGTTTGCCAAAGAAAGAGAACGTGTGGAGAACAGGAGCGAGTTCCTCAAGCTCAAACGTCAGCAGCAGATTGAGAGAGAGCTCAATGGATATCTGGAGTGGATCTGTAAAGCAGGTATTTGCATAAAACATGTAAACAAATGTATAAATAAAAATTAATTGTCATGACTAGTTTTGGACCTGTTGGTGTTTTTGCATAAAGAAGATTCGAGTGAAAATAATGGAAACTTAAAATTTTGTATGAATAAAGCATTTTTCAATGCTCTTTTTACAGAAGAAGTCATCCTCGCAGAGGACGACGATGGCACCGGTAACAATATAAATGTTCCTGTTTTGTGCTTTTCCCATTTAATGACTAAAATGCAGTAATTATTGACAGTGAATGTGTTTGTGTGAAGGATCTCGCCGCAGGCCCACCATAAAGAAAAACAAAGCTGACCTGTTAAATCCAGAAGGAGGAGAGGACCACATGGGAGATGCAGTTGGTAAGAATCATTCAGATCCTAAGGAAGTCAACTCATTTAATGAATTAAAATGTTTCTTTCTTTTGAATCACATAATAGCTTATACTTAAAGATCCTGTTATATTCATGCCAGATGTTGTGCTGCTATGTGTGTATATTCTTAGGCTCACCTTTTGCTCGTGGGAGCATAAAGAGTGGAAAGGGAGATGGGACCGCATTTAGCAAGAAAGAGCGACGTCTTCGCTTCTTCATTCGAAAGATTGTAAAGACTCAGGCATTCTACTGGACTGTCCTCAGCCTGGTGGGACTCAACACACTGTGTGTGGCTGTGGTACACTACGATCAGCCCGAACTACTGTCGGACTTCCTCTGTGAGTTGTTTGTTTTTACATTTGTTATTATGGGAGACATCAAATCTGGTCTGGAGTCCCATTCTCCATTTCATTCCTCAAATAGTTCTTGGATTTCTATGCTTCTACTGTCAGTAAACACCCTCTGTTTCCTTTTCTCCCACTTTCTCTTTTTCTACAGATTATGCTGAGTTCATTTTCCTAGGCCTCTTTATGTCAGAGATGCTGATTAAGATGTACGGACTGGGGACGCGCCCTTATTTCCACTCCTCTTTCAACTGTTTCGACTGTGCCGTGAGTGGCCTTCTCTCTTGGCCCATTTAAAGTCTCACTTTCCCTCTCTTTTGCTTTTTTCTCTCTGCCTCTGGTTTGAACCTCTGCAAGCCGCTGACCTACATTAGATCCAGACTTAAGTCCTTGTTAGCCAGTCCTGAGAGTGTTCCTTACTTGTTTTGGGATTTGGCTGTGTGCGTGTTTTAGGTCATCGTTGGCAGCATATTTGAGGTGGTCTGGGCCATGGTCAAACCAGGGACATCCTTTGGAATCAGCGTGTTACGAGCTCTCCGACTGCTTAGGATCTTCAAAGTCACCAAGTGCGTTCCGGTGCTTTAATTTATCCTCTTTGTCGTCCATCACAAAGTTTTGTCAGTTTAGTGTGTTTTTTTGGATCTGAAGCGAGTACAAGTTTACACTGCTGATTTTTCATGTCTTCATGTGGAAAAAATGTTATGCACAATGTTCATGCTGTTCTTTTCCTTATAGTGAAAGTCAATTGAGATTGGGGCTGTATTGTTCTAAATATAACAAAAATGGATCATAAAAGCACAGAACCAGTAGTCCAAACACTATATTTTATGTCTTCTAAAGCAATACAATAGATTTTGTGAAGAAAAGACTTCTGCAAATCTGAGAAATCTGTTCTCAATTTTCATTTTTTTGTGAACTATTTGTATAAAAATGCCATTGTTTCTTAAAAAAATGTAATAATAGATTTCTTACTCCTTTTTTTCAGATACTGGGCATCTTTGCGTAATCTGGTAGTGTCGCTTCTGAACTCCATGAAGTCCATTATCAGTTTACTTTTCCTTCTCTTCCTCTTCATCGTGGTCTTTGCTCTTCTCGGGATGCAGCTGTTCGGTGGACAGTCAGTATAGATTTACATCCTGCTGCCAACACTTTATTCAGTTTCTCAGTTAGATCACATGACCAATCACAATGCATAACAAGACAATTTGATGTTTTCTTTTTTGCCAGGTTTAACTTTGAGCAAGGCACTCCTCCCACAAACTTTGATACTTTCCCTGCTGCCATTATGACGGTGTTTCAGGTAAACTGGTTATGTTGGTTTGACAATAGATCTGTTCTAATACCTAGTGAGCTAGCTGTCTGCATAGTACTTTAAGACATGTAGAGATAAAGAAAATAGCCAATTCTACTTAAACTAGCTTATGTGTGTGCGGATCAAATATGCATGGAGTTCTTTTTTATGTGTATTTCTCAGATTCTAACTGGAGAGGATTGGAATGTAGTGATGTATGATGGGATTAAGTCTCAGGGAGGGGTGGACAAAGGAATGATCTTCTCCGTATTCTTCATTGTCCTTACACTCTTTGGCAACTGTATCCTTCTTAACCACACAGAATCACATAATCAATATATGATCAAATGTCAAAATATATAAGGGAAACATCAATACATTATTTCTTTCAAATATACTTGCACTTTACCTACATGAGGTTGTGCTGTATGAATTCGGTGTACTATTCATTTTTGACTACTTTTGAATATGATTTGAGAGATCCAGATATGTATATTTAGCACTGTCCACTTGGTAAGACGCACATTATAAAACACAAGCCTTGTCTTTGTAAAGTTGTTTCTTAACTCTAACCTCTCAGACACACTACTGAATGTATTCTTGGCTATCGCTGTGGACAACTTGGCCAACGCTCAGGAACTAACTAAGGTTGAACACAGTTTCTCTGTCTCAGATACACCATTCGTGTCAATTTCATGCAAAAAAATAATTATTGCCAAACAATTGTTTGCGGCTGTTGCTGCTGTATTTTTTGGGATTTTCTAGGATGAACAGGAAGAAGAGGAGGCCACAACACAAAAGATTGCTCTCCAGAAAGCGAAAGAAGTGGCGGAAGTGAGCCCAATGTCTGCTGCCAACCTGTCTATAGCTGTGTGAGTTACTCTACATGCTAGCAACCATCATCTTTACCTTTACACTTTTGTGCCACTAGCAAAGCATCACCAAACAATTACTATTGTTTAATTATTTATTTATTTATTTTTGCTAATGCCCAAAAGCAATAGCTTGTTCAAAAACCCACAAACCATAGCAATGAAGCCATAACCAGTTTTCATTAATATTCATGATCAAAAGGTGAAATTCTTAAAAGACACCTCTGACACTCTGGGACACGTTAAAAACAATAAATATGTATATATATGAAAATGAGTCCTAAAACACTTACACATTAATGTCAGCAACAGACATGTTATAGTTCACACTTTAACTTTATTACAGTAAGAGGCCATGCTTTATGTCGCATGAATTTGATCTGGTACTGTAGCTGGTTTAAATGCTTTTTGCCTAGCTTAGCTGTCAGCTTAACTTTATCATCGTATTTGAGTAAATCCACTCTAATTCACTTTTCAGCAGACTTGCTTAAACCTGCCTGATCATACAGTATGTAACACCCTTAGGATCATTTCAAATTCTGTTCACTCAAAAATTAAAACAACAGACTTTGTTGTTCCAGATCCATATGACTTTATTTTCTTGCAAAGAATGCAAAAATAGATATTTTGCTGAACTAAGAGCTCTTTTCCTTACATTTGTAAAGCAGACAGCAAACAGGCATACCCCAAAAAAGACCAAAAAGTACCATAAAATTACCATGAAAATGTATGTGATTGTGTTTTTTTTAACATAGTCTGTATAAAAACATGGATGTAGTGTTTGTGATGTCACCCGTAGTTTTCTGAAGAGCACTTTTGAAGCTCAGAGTGGGCTGAGTGGGCCGTTGCCATCTTGGCAGCGCGTCACTCCTGGATCATTGAAAATGGGCAAAAAAGGCTGGAGCTGGTTGCTAAAGCCACACCCACCTTGCTCGATGGCATTGTCAGCAGCGGCAATCCACCTGTCATTCAAGTGGCCACGCCCCCTTAATTATGTAGAACTTTAATGCTTAGTAAAATTTAAACGGATGAGTTAAAAAATTCACCCCCTCCCAGATGTCATGAAGGGCAAATAATTTTTGGTTTTGAAGCCAAATTACTATCTACTGTCTACTATCATTACTGGAAACCATGATCAGCAGTGCAGTGATTGGTTGGCTGGAGAGACAGCAATGCAATGACATCATATAATTTTAGGTGTTATGGGTAGGGTTAAGGGTTGGTTAAGGGGTCAACGTGTACAGGGGTCAATTTGATTCCTCAAAGGAAATACGATTCATTCTATTTATATTAGATTGTTTCGATAAATGATAAATTATTTATTTTCTCTTATTGATGTATGATTCAAGGAATATCCTGTTTAATTGTATACAGTAGTATACTAATATAAGTGTCAAGGCAATAAAAACCTTTTTCATCCAAATTACAATGTAATGCATGATGTCTTTAGCAAGCATTTAGAAACTATAAACTTAACTAACAGTTAAAAGTCCAATGTACATAAAGATCATAAAAGATTAGAAAATAAATGATGAATAGTTTTTTTACTTTCGATTGGGTATTGCAGAAACGTGAACTGATGTTTAATAAATGATTTGTAAAGATGTGTAAATAGGGTGAATTCAGGTCATTAGGGACACATTGCCATTGACACAAAGGTACTAATGACGATGACTCTGGGCCAAAAGCAGCTGCATGAATGTGAAAATTTCACTCAAAAATGAAAACACTAACAAAAACACTTTACAAACACAACACCGGGAGACGCAGCCATTAAGAGGTCATTTCTGATTAATGATGTAACAGAATTTCCCAGTATTTTGAAACAGTATGTGAATGGTGCTTTACGGGTAAAAAGCCAAAATGTCTTTGCTTGTGTAAACAGTGCATTTTTGTATTTACCGGTAAAGTCGTTCTGGTAATTTTACGGCAATTTACTGGTATTACTGTGTGAAAGGGGCTTATTACAAGTACATTAGTAAACATATTATCTCGTATTTCTTGCTATGTGAATATATATTAACTAATGATGAATGTTTGTTAATTATTTATTAATGAAAGTTATTATAAAGTGTTACCGGACATGGCATTGCACATTTAAAGTGAAGATGTTTAGTCCATAAATCCTTTTTGATTAGTCAGTAAATCATGGTTAGTCTTATAAGTTTTAGGATTATTTGGCACAAACCTACAATTTATTTTGTCTGGCAGCAAGTAGGTTTAAGAAGTCAGATATTTCAACCTGGAAGCTTGTTCTGAAAAGCAACATTGCCGGTTTATGCAAGGTTATCCCTAAACTTATTTGACTGATCAAGCAAGTCACTGTGTAGCCTGTTCACTTTGTCACTTATTTTCCTGTGATAGTTGTGGCAGCGTTGTTTTTATGTTCCTTGTTTCACCCCCTCTCCTCAGAGTTACAGTAAAATCTGAACGTATCGATGCCACAGACAGTTTACTGGACTGGTATTTATTCATTTACTTATTTTTTTCATTGTGTATCCCTTTTTCTTTTGCTTTCCACCTTATACACGTTTTTGTATGGGTGTTTTTATGTTTCCAGCTGCTGTAGCTGCAGTTTTGTGTTGTAACACTGAGGCTGAGGTATCATTGGCTGTGATGACACACACTGTCTCTTCCACAGCATTACTGCAGGCACAGGGCTGCTTGTTTCACTGTTTTGGTTTCGATCCATCGCTGCCTTTTTCGATCTGTCTGTCTGTCTGAATATTAATCAGTGCTATTGTTTAGTATGTTATCACTACCTTAACAGAATTCATGACCACATCCATGTTCTCTCATTGGGGACTAAGGGACACTTTCATTTCTTTCACTCTGGGTCATCGCTCATAGGTGCTTTAGAGGGAAAAAACAAGGCTTTTCTTCCTCCCTGGGTTGAAATAGTTTTCTGTTTCTGTATTTCTGTACTCTGTAGTAAAGAGCAGCAGAAGAACTCAAAAGGTTCCAAGACAGTGTGGGAGCAGCGCACAAATGAGATCCGCAGACAGAACCTGATGACCAGCAGAGAGGCGCTTTACAATGAACTTGATGCAGAAGATCACTGGAAGGTCAGAGACAAATCCTAGATCACAAATTGAAAGTGATGATTTCCTGTGTAGGGCGCTATTTTACAAAAACTGTCAAATTAACAATAAAAATCAACAAAATTAAACTTTAGACAAAAAACAAACAAAAGACCTTTACCCACATTAAAGGTACAAAATTATCATTTCATTGTCAAATTTCATGTAAGGTCTGTTTTCTTTTCTGAAAGTTAGAAAATAATACTTTTATTCAGCATTGTTGCATTTCATTGATAATTAGTGATATAAAAGTGATGTATGTGACCCGTGCTGACAAAGTGAGTCACAATGAGCAAAATGAGGTATTGATATTTTCACATTCTCTATCAAAAGAAAAAAATAAAAAATAAATAAAAAATCTTGATGATGTATGATTTGTTGGAATTGGACAAAACACATGACTGAGCAACTGTACACCTGTTTGAAGTTTATAGTCAGCAAAGTCAGTTTTGGAAATAATCTAGTTAAAGTTTTCTGAAAGTTCCTAAACAAAATCATCTAGCAACCATACCTTAAAATCTCTGGTAATACCTCCAAATTCAACACTTAAAATCCATAGGAAATATATATGTTTAAATAAACCGTAGAACAAATAAACAGTAGAAAAATAAAAGAAAGAAACAAATTAAATTAACAGTGCTTTACTTTCTTCATTTTACATCTAAAGCAAATCATTCAAGTAAGAGAAACAAATAATCAAATGTAAAATTCACTGCATAGTCTTTAGTGTATTCATTACAAATAAAGTAGTTCAATCAGGAGCTCTGTGATTCCCTGTTTTCTAAACAGGGCCTATGTATTAAGGCCTACTGTAATGCATGGACATGGACATGGACTAATATAATGTTACGCATCAGATGTTTTTCCCCAACAGTTAACCAAATGTTCATTTAAGACATAACAGATAATGATTGCGTGAATACTTGCCAAGACAGATATTCTGAAATACTGTAATTCTGTGTGTATGTGTATATCTGAGAGGCTTTGTGCGCGTACTTCAGATGTGTCAGCGCAAGTAAGATCATTTTCGTGGATTTCGCTCATAATACCTCTTTAAACATCAATCAAGTCCCACACTTTAGTTCTTTATTTTAATTATATTCTTAATAGAATTTTAACATTAGGTGTATATGATTGTTTCATATCAACCAGAATTAATATATTGGGCACTTCTTAGTTTACAAAAAAAAAAAAAGATTTTGTAACATCAAAAATACAAATGGGGTCATCTTTAAATTCCTGTTCACTGCTCTTTTTCTTGGGAAAGTAGCTTTTTTATTATTAAATGGGTTTTGCAGTTTTATTAACTGTTAAGCCTAGATGTAGTGATCAAATCTGGTCTTTGTATTTCTAGTTGAACTACCGCAACCGTCCTGACATGAAGACCCACTTGGACCGTCCACTAGTAGTTAATCCTCAGGAGAACCGCAACAACAATACCAACAAGCCCCGACCGGGTGAACCAAACCCCCAGGAGCTAAACCAGCAGCGGGGTGAAGAATACCTGCAGCACCAGTCCCGATACCACCACCATCACAGTCATCATCATCATCATCATCGTCACCACCACTCCAGCCGCCAGTCTCTGCACCAGCCAGAGCTGGGGGAGGCAGGCTGTGATTGTGCCCAGAGAGGAGACGAGGACATGGAGGGCGCAGGGGAGCACAGGCGACCCCGACACCACCAGCACAGAAGGAGGGATGAAGATGGAGGGAGAAAACACAGAGAACACCACAGCAGAGGGACAGAGACAGTAGAAGAAGGGGAGGAGGAACAAGAGAAGAGGCAGAGGAGGCATCGCCATGGAAACCATGGGGATGGAAATGGAAGGAGGGATAGAGAACGGAGTCGGCAGCACAGAGCCAGAAAGTGAGTGCTCTGTGTTTCTTCAAAACTGTGCAGGGACTTGAAGAATTGTGGTGAATTGATGATTAATTTATTTGATCGGCGAATCTACCATGAATCATCTAAATTAATCGATCAAATAATATTTTAACATTAATAGTGTTACATTAATTTCCTTAAACTTTCTGATCTGAACTTTCTCAGAATCAGGATTGTCATCATTAGCTGAAGCTAAAACCATAAAAAAAAGATGGTAACACCATGTTATTTCAGTTAGTTGCCAAGTTACAGTTGATGTGCTAAAATAACTAAAAATAAAATTAAAAAGAAAAAGAAAAAAATAATAAAAACTATAAAAACAGTTTTTATTAAAAATATATATAATAGATAGAGCAGACTGTTCATGTTGTTTCAGCTGTTGACATCTTGTCTCTCCCTTTTTTTTTTTTTTTTTAGAGAGGGTAGCTTATCAATGGCTCGTCCAATTCAGCCAGGTCTTCCTCATGCAGAGAGCCAGTACAGTGAGGATCTGGACAACCTGCGCAATAGCAGCAAGATGGCCATCCACGACCCTGATCCCGACTTTTACGACCCCTACTGTGACCCAGAGCAGGCCAATAACCTGCTGAACCTGCGTGGACCAGATTTCCATGACAGCAGTCTTATACTGACAGACTGCACTAAAACCCCCAGTAAACTTGACCACACTGCCATAGATATGCCTCCGATTTACCCCTCATTCAACGCCAAGTTACAAGGTGAGGGACGAGCATGTGCATGTGTGATTACAGAAAATTCAAGGAGCATTTAAAGGGAAGGGACTGTTCTCCTAAAAATGAAAAAAAAAAAAAAAATCTTTTGGATCTCTTTCTATTTCATTCTATTTAAACACTGTTTTGTATCTTTTTTTTTGTATGTTCTGCAGAAGAAAGAAAGCCAAACAGATTTCTGACATCATGAGGATGAATAAATGTTTAGTTTTTTTGGTGAATTTTAGGCCTATCTGCATGCCTTTGTTCACTTTTTTTTTTTGCATTGATTTGGGGAGAGAAATTGGATTAAAATGCTGTAAAATGTGTCATATGGAATTGGAGAATAAAAAATTTTTTTAAATTAACTGAAAACAATTAATTTAAGAAAACAATGTTATTTAAATATAAAAATTTAAGTGATACATTAATATAATAATTGTTTTTTTTTTTTTACTTTTAAAATGCAAGTATTATAAGGAAAACCGAATAAGTGTGCAAAAATGTACGTTTTTAGACAGAATTCAACAAGCACAGATTCCGTGCAGGTGTGTCAATGAGTAAGATGCATTTACAGTATGTGTGCTAGTAAAAGCAAATGTTGTGCTGTTTAATATTTGATTATGTTTGTGGATTTCCGTACATGTCCTTCATCCCACATTCCCTTCATTGTGCAGTGAACAAGAATGCCAACACCGAGCCAGCTAAAGAAGGAGAGAAGAAAGAAGAGGAGGAAGACGATGGTGGCGATGAAGATGGCCCCAAACCCATTCCCCCATTCAGTTCCTGTTTCATCCTATCCACAACCAACCCGTAAGTGTGTGTTCATCCGTGTAAGTGCATGTGCGCAAAGTAAATTTATTGATCTTAACTAATGTGAGTTTTCAGGTTCCGAAGATGTTGTCATTACATCCTGACGCTACGTTATTTCGAGATGTGTATTCTGTCAGTCATCGCTATGAGCAGCATTGCTTTAGCTGCGGAAGATCCGGTGTGGCCGGAATCACCTCGAAACAACGTAAGACTAATGTTCTGAATATTATTTGTGACCTAATTAAGCTTTCTAGAAGTAATTTTAATGGTGAAACTTTTAAATAAATCTAATCTGCTTTTACTAATAAATGTATTTATACTCAAGCAACAAACAGCTGGTCCCAACAGCTAATAAGGACAAAAACTCACAGATTAACATGGATTTGTTCTCATATAGATTATACATTTGCTTCTTGCTTTCCAGGTATTGCGTTACTTTGACTACGTCTTCACTGGTGTCTTCACCTTTGAGATGCTCATCAAGGTAAAGTGTGTGTGAATGGACTTGTGCTGTTGCTATCATTTTATCTATTTGTTTTAATCCTCTGCTCTGTTTTTCAGATGGTGGTGTTAGGCTTGGTTTTGCACGAGGGCTCATATTTTCGTGACCTGTGGAACTTTCTGGACTTTGTAGTGGTTAGTGGTGCCCTGGTAGCCTTTGCCTTCACGTAAGTTCCCTTTACCCAACCATTTCCTTCCCCAAAGTGCTGCCTGCTGCCCCTTATCTTCTCTTCCACCACCCTGTTGCCCCACTGCCACCCTGGAGCCTCGTCAGTACTTTCTGTCCCTTTCTCTCTTGGTCTTTTCCTTTTTTCATCTCCTGTCAGCACTGTTCTCTTCTTTTGAGCTCTCTATCTCAATATTTTTGTCACTTTGGATTCTGTCTCACTCAATCAGACACAAAGATAAAGGCTTTTCTCATGGTCACACACTCACACACACATCAAACTTTCTGTCAGGACAGACCACTCTATTCTCTCTCTGACCAATCAGCTTCCTTCTTGATAATGCCTCTATTTCTTTCCCATCCAACTCCTGCCATTAGCACTATGCGATGCACACAAACTTCTGTCCATATTTAGTCTCTTACTGTTCATCTTCTATCTCATGTCACACTCAGTCCGGCCTCTTTATGCTAAACAGTTGTCAAAACACCTTTCCGTTCATTCTTTAACCTTGACTTCAATCAATACTTTAATACTTATTTCTCTGAAATAATTCTAGTCAAAACCTACAAAAGCTCAAATGTGTTCTTAGCAGTGTTGGGGAGTAACTAGTTACATGTAACGGCATTACGTAATTTAATTACAAAATTATTGTAACTGTAATTAGTTACAGTTACTAAGAAAAAATGAGTAATTAAATTACAGTTACTTATGAAATTTTTAACGATTACAAAGGGGATTACATTTAAATATTTACACACATCCACATACAGATTTAACTGATATCTTTCCCAAATTGCACTGACTACTTTGAGACATACCGCCCTGATAATTTCCGGGATGCGGAAATACAGTCTGGTTCGTAGAATCCAGTCATAAAAACGGAATGCCTAACGCGGACGGAATATGCCATATTTTGGATGACTAAATCAAAAGTAGGTCAGTAACAAAACATGGCATGGACTAGTGTCTGTGAATATTAAGCCCCACAAATGCAATATATGACTTGCACATTCTGCGTGTTGGAAATCAGGCGCGGACTGGACACCGGGAGAAGCGGGACAATTCCCGGTGGCCTGGCAGCCGATTTGGCCTGCTATTTAATATCATTATTGTATAATTGCCTGCCGAATGTACTAAAGCGATCATTTGTGAATCCGCCATTTGATAATTAAATCTTTAATAAGTCATGAAGTGTTAGTCATGACCCGCGCGCTCTCCGCGCCTCCGCCAAACGGTTTGGATCAGACTCAGAGTAATCAATGCGAGAGAGAGAGAGAGAGAGAGAGAGAGAGAGAATAGAGTGGACTGCTGGAGCAGAGAAGCAGAACTCCTGTTCAGGGTTTCAGGTCAGTTTCATCTGTAAAGATGCTTTTTTGTCTTTGTTTTTTTAATCAAGCAGCAGCACGTTGCTCATCAGTCATCACTCAAAATACTATATAAAGGACATCATTATTATCAGTTGTAATGTTACAGTAGTAATTTAGCTGAAAAAAAAATCCGATTTTTTTTAATAGGTTTAGGGGAGGAGCTATGACAGACAACAACACAACCCTTACGAAAATTAACATTTTAATATTTAACTATAAATCCAGAGAAAATGGTTACTATTGTTTAACTGTGGTAACCAAAAATTGTAAATTATTTTACAAATGTATTTATTTAAAAATACAAATCCATTTGCAAAAAAAAAAAAAAAAAAAAGTTTATTTTACTTTTATATAGGCTAATAAAAGCATGTTTAACTTTTGTAAGGGAAAAACATGACTCGTGTACAGTATTAGGATTTTTCTATAAAGATATTGTAGTATTGTGAGTATTGTTTGTAAAGTATAGTTTTGTTCAATCTTGAGTATTAAAGTCATAAGAGAGGCAAAATAAAGAGACTGAAGAGAAAAATGGAAGTGAAGGTGCAGTTCAGGAGAGAACTTTTAATTATTTTGCATGTCCCCAAATTATGGATGTCTGAATTTTTTTCCCAGTCCGCCCCTCCTGTAAAGACATGGTTTCATTTACTACACATAGGCCTACTGAAGCTCGCAGTGTTTTCAACCTCTGCCATCTCAATATTCCTCATAATTCCTAAAACTGCTCTGTGTCACTTCATGTGCATTTGACTTATTTTGAGAAAACTATCATCATATACAAAGAGACAGCAGTTTAAAAAAAACACCAATGTTTCAGGAGTTTATTACACAGAATATGTCACATGCTTATTAGATAACTGTATTTAAGTTGATGTATATGCTTTTATTTATTATTCTTTAATTTTCACAAATTTATAAAAGTAATCAAAAAGTACTCACAAGTAATTAGTTACATTACTTTAATAAAGTAATTGAAAAAGTTACACTACTATTACATTTTAAACAAGGTAACTTGTAATCTGTAACCTATTACATTTCCAAAGTAACCTTCCCAACACTGGTTCTTAGTCATATATCAGTTGTTTTTACTAGGCAGAAATGGGAGAGCAAATGGAGAATGTAGCTTAGATCTCAGATTTAAGGCTAAAAGACCCCACTAATCTCGCACGTCAGTTTCAGAAGAGATCTTAACATTGTTGCAATCTGCGCTTAGTTTTCCAAAGACACCACAATTAGCGATTTCAATACGAGCTCAAACCTTTCTTATCCAATTCTTCCGAGGCCAAATTATGTGACGAATAACGTCGGCATGTATTTTATCGCACATTCATTTTATATGTGAATAATTTTCTTATTTGTGTCTATTTTTATTCCTCAAATGGACGTTTAGGTGAAATATGTACCACAATATTACTTGACCCATAACATGAAATTGAACAAAATGCTTTACTTTCAAATGAATATAATCTACATTTCCTAATAAATCAATTTATTTAATTATTTTTAGAAATTCCATGACACATAACATGATCTAAAAAAAATTTTTTTATTAATTGCTATTAAATAAATCTAATCTATTTTTTACTAATACATTTGTTTATTTCGTAATCAGTAGAATGTTAAAGTTTAATTTTTTTTTTTTTTTTACATTTTACATACATTGACATGGAATCTACAGAATTGTTTAAACAATCAAAATGTTTGATTTGTTTTGAGTATCAGGGCTCTTTTCCATTCGTCATTACTCCTCCGACTATTCCCTGTCCCCTCACATTTTTGCTCTGCTGAAAAGAGTATTTTTGAGCCCTTTGGGGCCCTGTGGGGGTGAGGGGTCTCCAGGCACCTGTAGCCCTTTAGTGCCCAGGCGGTTTCCATGTCTGGATCAGCGAGAGCCCATCCTGCCACAGGTACTCCTAGTTTTTTTCCTTTGCACGGCCTGGGGATATAAAGAGGATGTTTTAAGAATTCAGCTGAACCCTACAGCGGGAATATCAGCTAGTCACTAAGAAAGGAGAATGAGTAAACACTGCTGATGGGGCTCTGAGTGTTGGAATGATTTTTACTTTTGTTTAGTCCCTTTAAATTTTTCTTGTAAGTGTCTGTTGTGCAAATTATTATCTAGTATGTGTACATCCTCCTCAGTCCCATAGGCCAGACTACTAATATGTGTATACAAGACAGGCTTTTCATACTGTGTGTGTGTAAGATTATGTGGGGATTGCAGAGTGACTTAAATGACATAACACTAGTCTTTGTTGCATTAAAAGTGTCCTCACACCTCTAAATGGAATTAGAATATATACTGATATTATTTTGTGGCATTTTTTTTTAATCAAAACTCCTTTAAAAGCAAAATTGCCATCAACAGAAAATAAAAATCTGAGACTGAGGAAGGTGAAAATGATTATTTTTATCAGTTAAACTATCAGCATGCATATAGTGGCTTCAAATTTAATATTTGAGTCTCATTGATGTATTTCTAAACAATGTATTAATATATACATTACTGTTCAAAAGTTTGGGATCAGGGTTTTTTTTTTAAGAAATTTATATTTTTATTTAGCAGGAAAGCGTTAAATTTATCAAAATTGCAGTAAAGACATTTATAATATTACAAAACATTTCTTTTTCAAATAAATGCTGCTCATTTGAACCTTTTCTTCCTCAAAGAATGCTGGAAAGGATTTATTAGGTTTATTTTAAACTGTATTTTGATCAAATAAATGCAGGCATGCTGAGTTTAATAGATTTCTTTCAAAAACATTTGAAACTTTTTAAATGGTATTTTATCAATCAGTATAATTGATTAAAATAAAATTTTATTTTTTAAACATAATTTGTATATATTTTTTTATTTTAATAAAAATGATTCAAACTGTTTTAGTTAAACATTTGTTTCTATTTTGTTGAAATATATGTCAAAAGAAGGCAAACTGTATGCTGATATGAATGACTGTGTGTTAGCTGAATGCCCATAGTGAAACCTATCAATTGGCCTGATAGGTTTAAACCCTGCTTTGAGTTAAAAATCACTCCACAAGCAACACCCAATTTTCATCCCTCGCCCTTGACCCTAATCTAAATGAAGCCTCTCCACCCTATCAAATCTGTTTGTGTCCTGTGTCTCTTCCTATTCTCATTCCTAAAAACAATTCTTCCCCATCCTATCCCCTTCATCTTTCCTTTCCTCCTCTTTCCTCTCCTCTCCTCTCCCTCTATCAGCACTAAGCTTCCTTGGACAGACTCCAGCTGTCAAGCTGTATATCATTTGGGCCTCCATTTGTAGAGTCTAAAAAGTAAGTGAAAAAGAGAGACAACAAGAGATGTGGAGAGATAGAGAGAACAAGAGATACAGAAGGATAGGTTAAGGAAAAAAAGAAAGAGGACTCCAGGTTGACAGTTGCTCCTCATTAAGTGGTGTTTTTAATGTTCATCTTCTGTCCTATCTGTTGTTGTTTAACTCATTCCCTTTCTTGCACTCACACACACTAAATGAAAGGATTTACCCTTTCATTATTTCCTGTGATTATTTACTCACCCTCATATTGTTTCAAACTTGTGTATTTTTTAAAAGTCTAACTTTGTGTCCCATGCTAAAACTAACAGTATGCAGGTTTGATTCAGAATGAGGGTGAATTTGTTTTTGAGTGAACAATTGTTATTCTCTCCACTGCCTAATGCTTTCTAAATGGATGCATTCTGGGTATAGGCATGGTCACGTAACAAGCAAGCATCTCAGATGACCCAGAATACCTTGGTTTGGTGGAGAAAAGGCTTGCCCATGTGTTCCAGTTTCCCCAAAAGAAACAAAAATGACTCAACAAATTATTGTTTTTTGCCACTTTCATTCTTAGAATGAAGTTAATACAAATACCTGAGAAGCATGCAATCCCATAACTGCTGTAGAAGTGTGGGACTGTATGTGCTGCTTGATAATTACTCAAATACTGTCCCACACTGCCACCCTGAGGCAACTGCAGTGTGGCAGACATTTTGGCTACATTGCAGCAAAGTCCTTTTAAGACAAGTGTCACTTGGTGGCCATCTTTGAAAGGCCTCTCGGGCTTGAAATGCAACTCCTATCTCATTGAATGGGGAAACATCAAATTCTCCAAAACTGTTCATGACGCTTAAGATTAAATTTCATATTTGAAATCACCAAAGAAATCTGACCACAACGGTGTCATAAATGTTATTACTTTTCCTCAAATAGCATTATAAAAAGCTTATTTTTCAAGCTAGATCAGCCAGTGCACATGCGCAGTCTTAAGTGCATGTCTCAGAGCACTGACTGTTTCTAAAGCTACTGGGACTTCTAACAGCAGCTGCAGTGACGCGCTGACTTTGGCTCTTTCATTCAGAAAGCGGGGCTTCCTGCGATTGAGCGGCCAAATTGAGCGTTTGCATTTTTCCCTATTCAAAACTATAGGAGTGACATGTCTTGGGTATTCTATAGTCTTTGATTGCAGTCAGTTATTGATTCCACCTTCATTCCGGCTCAAGTGTCTGATACATGGTGCATTTGAAACGGGATATATCGCCCTCCAAAAGGCAATTCAGAGTAAAAAACAATCATTGCTGCCATATTAAAGGGTCTTTCCAAACCGAAGTGCTCAAAACTGGCAACTTAAAAAGGATGGACACTTCGGCCCCCATGATCCTTTGCACAGAAAGTTGTTTGGCATCACAAAGTTCGACATTGCCTATAAATAAATGTTTAGTATTTTTCTATACTACTGTAATATTTTTAGATATTTAGATTTGGTACATTATTATAGTCAAAACTGCATTGTACTTCAACAAAATACTTTACAGCTACCTTTATGAGTTCATTCAAATGTTTCAAATACATAGACACAATATACATTACAAATACATATTACATTACATATGAATATACATTATATTTAACGTAAAAAGCCGACTGGGGATCAGCAGCTTACAAAATGTTTGGCGAAGGCGCCTCCTTGATCGTCTCGTTAAGATGACGCAGAAGTGTGTTCCAAAAAAATTGTTTACCCCTACATCCTTCATCCCTTCATAGCTCTCACTCTAGAGGGTAAACCCTTTGAAGGGATTAGAGCATAAGAATGAGCTCTTCCGAATGGAACGCAGGGACAGTGTGCTGATTCAAGGCTGAAGTGCCGAGAATCTCCCCCTGCATTGAGAGCTGGCCTGGGAGAGGGAGGATTCTCCCCTACAGCAGTGGGTTGTCCTAATCTATAAGTGTGACAAGTCTGAATCATCAGTCATTGATTGGGGAAAGGCCCAGATTACAAGACCAAATACCTGGCAGGGGTTAGTGTATAAGAATGATGCAGTCAGAGTCAATACCAAAAAGAGCAGGAGACTCAGGTGTGTGTGTGTGTGTGTGTGTGTGTGTGTGTGTGTGTGTGTGTGTGTGTGTGTGTGTGTGTGTGTGTGTGTGTGTGTGTGTGTGTGTGTGTGTGTGTGTGTGTGTGTGTGTGTGTGTGTGTGTGTGTGTGTGTGTGTGTGTGTGTGCGTGCGTGCGTGTGTGTGGCAATTGGCGAGCATGAGTTATTTACTAATAAAGCAGCAAAATTTGATTAACCAGTCAGCATCTTAATTATATAAATTTAACAGGGTATATAATATTATATGGTGTATAAAATAATGTCTAAAGAACACACACACACAGAGACACACACACACACACATATATATATATATATATATATATATATATATATATATATATATATATATATATATATATATATATAAATACTGTTCAAAAGTTTGGGGTCAGAATGATTTTTGTTTTTTGAAAGATACTTTTATTCAGCAAGGATGCATTACACTGCTCAAAATAGGCAGTTAAGACATTTATGTTGGTACAAAAAAATTGTATTGAAAAATAACATTTGCATTTTGCAGTTTGAAATATATTCAAATAGAAAACAGTTGTTTTTAATTGTAATAATATTTCATAATGTTACTGTTTTAAGTGTATTTTTGATCAGATAAATGGTGAACATATTTGACTTTCAAAAACATTAAAACATCTTACCGCCCCCAAACATGTATGTATGTGTGTGTGTATGTATATATATTTATATATTAAAATCAGGGCATATTGATATCAGTGTACAATACAATCTTGCACCCGGATTAAAAATAAGTGTGCGTAGGCAACAAATAAACTTAATAGAGCAAAGATCAGATGTTCCAGTACTCACTATATAACACTACAGTGGTAAGTGCTGATTTTTACTCAGATAATGAGCTTGGTTGTGAAATAAACGGATAGATATGATCTCATCTCAGATCTGTACACTATTTACTCTTATCAGCCTTTAAATGTTTTAAGGAGTCTGGATTTTAAGACTAATTGACACTTTGCTAAGCCCCTCCCTACTGTCCAACATGTTACACAAAAAACAGTTTACAGGCAATTTTTTAATCACATATGCAAAGAAGAATATGTGGATAGATGATATCTTTTTGGTTTTTATTGCACAGTTCACTAAAAATGCTGCTTCTGAAATGTCTTATGCATTCCAATGGAACGTTTTGTAAAGCTTGTGTGAGCGAACAAGTGTTACCAATTAGGCGGTGCTTAGCAATGGTCAATTATTTTTGAATTTTTGAATACATTATTTAAAGACGCATTAAACAAAGTTTCAATATTGTAACCTATTAGATCACATCACGCAAATCACACAAAATGGTTTTTGAAGACCAATTCAAGCATATTTGTCAGCTGTGATCAGTTTTGCAATAATGTTATTTAACAAGTGTACACTGCTTAGTGCATCTTGTATTTCATTTGACTAATATCTGAACATGGGGCTTTCAACTCTTTTAATCATTCGCTGAGGGTTTTTGTTTTGTTTGTTTGTTTGTTGTTGTTTGTTTGGTCTTTTTTCTCTGTCTGTCTGTCTCTCATATTGATGTTGTTCCTCTGCCAAGCCACTCCCGGTATCTTGTTTCTTTTTCTGTCTCTCTTTCTCTCTTTCTCTTTTTCTCTCCGTGTGTGTATTCCTCTCTTTTCTGTCTCTTTCTCTATTCCGGTGTCTGTCTTTGATCCTCTCTTATGTCTACACCTTGGTGATCAACAGGAGCCTCTCTGGGTAAAGTCTCCCCTCCTTATTGTCGCACGGCTACCGTCCAGCTCACGTGATGGCTTCTCTCTCTTTCTTTCTTTTTCCCTTCCCGACCAATTCTTCCTTTGCTCATCTGCTCTGGTTCTCTCCATTCCACTGCTTGTTTTATTCTTCCATGACTTACATTGGTTCTAACAGGTCCATCTGTGAACCTAAATGACTGAACACAAAGTTACAGAAGAGGTCACACTTCTGCACACTGCTTACTGTACTGCACACCTCTCTCTGAGCACAGTCCGGAGCGAGTAATTGATTATCTGTGACTTGGACCTTTTCCAACGCTCCGACTCAATCAATCTGCCATGGGCTGGCCAGTCTTCAGCTGGGACTTGCCTGAAAGTTCATAGTTAAAGACAGCTGTCTTGGCCGCTTGATTGAAGTGTTCTCTGATTGTGTTTGGGACCTGTGTAAATACTATAAAAAAAAAAATAATAATAATAAGTCTGCCATATTCACAAGACTGGTCCTAGGTCAATACAGATTCGCTGTCTACACTGGGTGTTTTATGGTGCAAAATGGGACTATCATTAAGTAGAGCAGTCTAGTCTAGAAGCTTCAATTGTGGATTTCATTGACAGTCATTTTTTTGTTTAATACTCCAACCTTCTGTCTAAAATAAAATAGCTTTATTTACATTTTTACCATTAATGCTATTAGCCGTATATATTTAAAAAGCCTCATTATTAACCTCAATATTTATCTTTTTTGTTTTAATTTTTTTATTCTGAAATGACCCTTGCATTTTTTATAATGAATTATATTAGTTATATATTTAAATAATCTTATTATTAACCCATTATCAAAAATAATTTATCCAGCATTATTTTTTTCATATAATAAATTTAATTTTTTATTATTTTTAATTCTCAAATAACCCTTGGAATTGTTGTACTCTGAATTTTAGTAGAATATTTAAATAACCTAATTATTGACCCTTTATTTATTTGTTTTATTTCATATCTTTTTTCATGTTATTTATTTAATGCCATTTTGTTATTATTATTTATTTTTATTTTTGTGAAAATAAAGCATTACTTTATTTTAGTCTTATGCTTTTACCTGATTGGTCCATGTTAGTAAATATTTTGAGATAAGCCACTTTGATGCATCCAGTGTAGACAGACTTAGGCCACTGTGATGCTAAACATTAAGTTCTTCAAAATGGCCAGTTCATTGAATGGCCAGTTTCTTGAATATCTTCTTGTAAAAATCCAAATGTGCTTTGGAGGCAGGAGGTTTATCAACAGTTCTTTCTTTTTATTTCCTTATTGGTTTGAATGCAATGAAATGTCCTTGTAACTTGTCTTTGTCTCCTGGTTTGAGCTTCCTCAAGTTCTTCTAGGGACAAGATATAGTTGGACTCAAGTTTGCTAACCTTCTGCATCTTAATGAACCCTCAGTCTTGTCATGTTACTTACAATTAACACAAACAGCCTCCATATCCCAGACCTTCATTCCCCTGTCTGCTCTAACACAGCTAAAAACCCAAAAGAAAGAAAGAGGTTTGGCTGGGCATTGCACTGAAAAATGCCTGATAGTTTACCTGACATACTTACTTGAATGTGCTATGCTTTTGGAATGCCTACAGAAGGTAGATGGAAAAACCTACAATGGGTGTGAATCTGTGAAGGCCTGTGAAGAAGAAAAACTAAAGGCCTTGCTTGAAGAAAAACTAATGTTTTTTTATTGACAATCCACAACAAATACATGTAATACATGATAAATACCGCAGTATTAACTGTTGCATGGTGATATTGAAACTATCTTCTACATTAAGAGCAAAAGGAAGCCCAAGTAATAGTCTAGAAGTGAAATGTGATTGGAAATGTCTTTCAAGAATTCATATCTCTGTTTATGTCTCACCATATAGCATATTGATGTCCTGTTGTTTGTCTCCAATCCACAGGGGGAGCAGTAAGGGGAAAGACATCAGTGTCATCAAATCTCTGAGGGTTCTAAGGGTGCTACGTCCCTTGAAGACCATCAAACGTCTTCCCAAACTAAAAGTAAAAGCCACACACACACCTACACAGCTTTGATATCAAACCATCTTGTTTTGTGCTATACTAATTTCATGTCTCTTTCACCCAGGCTGTGTTTGACTGTGTAGTGAACTCTCTGAAGAACGTGTTGAACATCCTCATTGTCTACATGCTGTTCATGTTCATCTTTGCTGTGGTGGCCGTGCAGCTCTTCAAGGGACGATTCTTCTACTGCACCGACGAATCCAAAGAGTTTGCCCGTGACTGCAGGTAAGGAAAGACGACGTGCAATGAAAAACTGTGAATTTGGCAACATGGTCCACAATAATACATGTATACTTGCCTATCCTTGTGAAAAAAAGTCTGTTTGCCGAACTGTGCATGTGTATTTGTGTTTCAGGGGCGAGTATTTGGTGTACGAGCGCGATAACGAGGTCAAATCGCAGAAGCGGGAGTGGAAGAAGTACGATTTCCACTACGACAACGTGCTTTGGGCCCTGCTTACTCTCTTTACTGTGTCCACCGGAGAGGGATGGCCGCAGTGAGTTGACGTGCTCACAAACATACACCTGTGTGCCATCTCTGGTGGCTTTTTATCTCTCCTTTTCATCATCACCTCTTCTTGTCGCTTTTCTTTCAGGGTGTTGAAGCACTCTGTGGACTCTACCTATGAGGACCAGGGCCCGAGCCCGGGGTACCGGATGGAAATGTCCATCTTTTACGTGGTGTACTTCGTTGTCTTCCCCTTCTTCTTCGTAAACATCTTTGTAGCTCTCATCATCATCACTTTCCAGGAGCAAGGAGACAAGATGATGGAGGACTACAGCCTCGAAAAGAACGAGGTACTTGCAAATGTATTCCAATGAGTAAACCAAGAGTAATTTTGGCCAAAAGGGAAGGCAGCATCTTATAAATCTTTCAATCCCCTAGTGCATTCCAAGGTGGTGGACAGTTTAGTTTTATTCATTGCTAAAATGTAGTTCAATAAGAAATAATTTCATATAATTCATATAAAGTGGTATTTCAGCCAATATCTTATGACTTGTTTTGCAATGAGACATTTGCGTAGAAATGTGACTATTGACTATTTTGTCTTTTATGATATTATCGAAAAGTGTAATTTGTAAAATTGTCAATTTTATCACAAAATCTAGAAATTTGTACACTGCTATATATATATATATATGTGTGTGTGTGTGTGTGTGTATATACAATATATATATATATATATATATATATATATCATTGAATAATATATTTTTAGGAAATCTGTTCCTTTTAAGGGTTTATATCTCTAAGATAGATGGATAGTATTAATTATAAAAAATATATATATATTTTAAATTTTTTGATAGCCAGCATTTAAATGGTTATAGTTCAACGATGTTTTGGAGAAGAAACATAACGAATTATAATTATATAATAAGAAAACTGAGACTTTTCAAATACATGTACATAACACTTAAAAACGTGATTCTGTGTTAAAAGCAACTTATTTGTGCTCTCACATTTTTTATATTTGGCCGACAAACATGCAACGTGATATGTCGAATGCTTCTTTCACTGTTTTCTGTTGTTCTGTGTCTTCTAGAGAGCCTGTATTGATTTTGCTATAAATGCCAAACCTCTAACTCGCCACATGCCTCAGAACAAGCAAAGCTTTCAATACCGAATGTGGCAGTTTGTGGTCTCACCTCCATTTGAGTACAGTATCATGTCTCTTATTGCGCTCAACACCATCGTCCTTATGATGAAGGTACAAGTTTCTTCCTCCCTCAGCATCAGTAATGTCCTTGTGCATCCGTCAGGGTCTGAATTTTCTTTGTGCATTTCCAGTACCATGGGGCCCCTCTGACGTATGATGCAGTCCTGAAGAACCTGAATATAGTGTTCACCATACTGTTCTTCATGGAGTGTGTTCTGAAAATCATTGCATTTGGTGTCCGAGTAAGTCCTTCTAATCGCATCCTAAAGATATCTGCTATTATTAATTCATTCATCCT
Organism: Carassius carassius; assembly: GCF_963082965.1. Lineage (NCBI taxonomy): Eukaryota > Metazoa > Chordata > Actinopteri > Cypriniformes > Cyprinidae > Carassius > Carassius carassius. Next base: position 22,407,736 of record NC_081792.1, read on the forward strand.
GTTACTTATTTAGACCTGAGATTTTTCTTTTAACCCATTTAGAAAAACGGGTTTAGAAAAAAACAGCTTTCTAATGCACTTGTCTGCCTGTCTCCATGGTTACAGCCATATGATTGGTTAAACTATTTTTAATAGCCTTTTCAGTGCAGGATTGGGTGATCTACCCGAGAACTCTGAGATGATTGGTTAACACACACTCTCCTTTTGTTTCTCTGCAGAATTATTTTCGAGACGCTTGGAATATTTTTGATTTTGTTTCCGTTATCGGCAGCATCACTGATATTTTAGTGACAGAGCTTTGGGTAAGTGCACTTTTATACAAGTATAGAAAGCAAATACAGATTGAATCTTGATTCATGTTGGAACTGATTAGCTAGATGTGAATATATCCACTTGTTAATAAATATGCATTATAATCCCGGTAAATGCATCTCTTACAATCACTTCCCTTTTTTAGGGACATTAAAAAGTTTCGTTCTCACACACACAAATCCTTAAGTACTTAATGTATAGCATGTGTTTTGCATATCATCCTTTTGCAGAATTGTATATAGTGTTTAATAAGGAAGGTTTAATTGCAACAGTTCCAAAAGTTATGTGTTAAAAATGATGGTCTGTTTGAATATTTACCCGTTCAATCCTCCACATCGTGTGTTCATTCTATTGCTAAGTGTTGTGTGTATTTGTACTGATTTGTGTTTGTAAATGTCAGTGTTTGAGTATGTATTTGTGCTTGTGTCGTCTCCTATCTGTGCCTTTAGGTGTTCTGTCAGTAAAAATGAGACAGAGACACTTTACTCTGATGTGTTACACTGAAGTTTTTGGGCTCTCCCAGTGGTCACACATTACATGATATGGATTGTTATACCATATAACTTTCCATATAAACCGTATAATCAGTGCTAATTTATTGTTATAAGCAGCATTCATTTATTTTTTTGCTTTTTTTTATAATCGAGTCAACACTGATATTATATATATATATATATATATATATATATATATATATATATATATATATATATATATATATATATATATATATATATATATATATATATTACAGATATATTTATTTATATATAATTATTAGTAGATGCACTATGCTTTATTTAGAAAGTGACCGGTAATTTGTGACCAGTATTTCATAAGTAGATTGATTTCTCCTCTCTAAACTGTTTCTCAAGAGCGTTCTCTCATCTCCACTGCTGCTATATGAATATCACGTATCAGAACACTACAGAGACCAAGGCATGTCCTCAGAGTCACATAGAATATAGATTAACATGCCAGAGGTAGAGCTGCATTTCCACCAAATAATTACAATGAATCAAAGAAATAAAAGTGAACTATCTGTACCATATTGAATTGCATAGCATCATATTTTTGTCATTGTAACATATTGCATTGAATTGCATAGTGTTGAGTCGAATTGAAAATGGAGTGCACTGCATCGTAATGTATCACATCACATTAGTAGCTGCTTCATATGTATCTTTAATGTATCGTATCGTTGGCTATGCATTGAGATGTGTATCACCTCGGCCTCAGTTATGAGAGATGCACATTGCTAATATAAATAGTGCCCTACACTAATATTGGCACCCTTTTGGAAATATGAGCAAAAGCAGCTGTGAAAATAAATCTGCATTGTTTATCCTTTTGATTCTTCATTCAAAAAATTCACAAAATTCTAACCTTTCATTGAAGTAAAACAATGAAAAGTGGGGGGGAAATCTCATTATCAAGTAAATGTTTTTGTCTAGTTCACTGCGGCCACAATTAATGGCACTCAATTATTGAAACATCCTTTTCCCAAGATAGCAGCTCTGAGTTTTCTCTTATAATTCCTTATGAGTTTGGAGAACATCAGAGACCATTCCCTTATACAGAGGGATAAATTTTAACGATTTTAAGTGCATGGTCTAAAGCGGATGGTGCAGGTGCACTCAGGACATGTCCGAATCCACTTTTGCTAGTTTAAGGACGGGAAAACCGTCAGCATGCCCGGGGGCATGGTTTAAATGGGTTGTCCTATTCTCTTAATGAGTATTAGGTGTTTTTTGGGTGTAACGTGCAATAAACCAAACAGAGTCTCATCTCCCATTCCCTTTAAGAGCCAGTTGTGCTCGTGCCATGAAGGATTTGCTATTTACAGGATTTGCCTATTCTAACGTGCTCTTTAAATGACATAGAAAAAACATTGCGCCAGACTTTAGACCAGGTTAGAGTTGGTCTATGGCGCAGTCTGTTTTCAGTTCCTCAAAATAGCAATGCGCCAACAATACTTCTGAACACACCCTCGTTTTCAGACCATCACACCCCTGAGCGCCCAAATGGGCACAAATACATTTGCTATTTAAACCACACAGGATGGGAAAATGAGAACTGTGTCAGGCTGAGACTAGCAAAAACACTTGCACCGTGACTTGAGGCGCATTGTGTTAGGTGATAGGGCCCAGAGTCTCACCAGATCCTTGAGATTCCCAGCTCCATGTTGGTGCTTTTTCTCTTCAGTTCATCTCACAAATTTTTTATACGGTTCAGGTCAGGGAACTGAAAAATTGGCCCACAACATTAAAGATCCAGCAGAATATTTAACCGTGGGCATGGGGTACTTTTTATCCCTGTTTGGACCAAACCCCATCTGGTGGGTTTGCTTCCTAAAAGTTTATATATATGTAATATGAATAGATAGATAGATAGATAGATAGATAGATAGATAGATAGATAGATAGATAGATAGATAGATAGATAGATAGATAGATAGATAGATAGATAGATAGATAGATAGATAGATAGATAGATAGATAGATAGATAGATAGATAGATAGATAGATAGATAGATAGATATCTGAATATGCTGGAGTTTGTTTTTGGATGAGCGAGAACGATATTTCTTAACACCCTCCAGAACAACATGTGGTGATGTAGGGCTGTTTGATTTTTATTTGATATATTTTTTAAAGCTTTCTGACCCCAAGACTCAACTAATATCTGCAATTCTCCAGCTGTGATTCTCGAAGTGTCTTTGGCCACTTGAATTCTCCTTCTCACATTGCATTATAGACACACGTCCTCTTCCAGGCAGATTTGTAACATCTTTAGTTTATTGGAACCCCTTAATTATTGCCCTGATGGTGGAAATTTGGATTTTAAATGCTTTAGCTCTTTTCTTACAGCCACTTTCTATTTTGTGAATCTCAACAATCTTGTTCTGCACATCAGAACTATATTCTTTGGTCTAGAATTTGGCCTTTGTGTTCCTCATATTTATAATCCTGTGGAACAGGGAGTCATGGACAATTTCATGTTCACTCTGGTGTGCTTAAAAAAAATGTAAATATGAATGAGAATATGCTTAACAGATATTTTACTCAAAAGAATTCGTAGGGGTGCCAATAATTGTGGCCAACATGCATTAGAGATAACATTTATTTATATATGTTATTACTTTTATTATTTATATATATTTTATTATATATATCAAAATTGCCCCTAAGGTAGTTAAAACTGTATTTGTAACAATTTTTTTAAATGCTTTGCAGGTCATAAGTAAAATTCAGTTTGGCCACTGGGACAGCCTGCTTAGTGAATCAGTACCCACCATATCTGTGTGTGATTAATCAGCCTGTTGACTGTATCCATAATGACTTATTCCTGTTTTATCTTTTTACATGCTTTCTTTGTTCCTCTGATTTGTTGGCGATTTACCCATCCAATCCAAAACAAACAAAAAATGCACTATGAAACTCTCATATCTTCCATCTCATGTGTACCCATCCAATCCCCTCACACACTCACTATACATGTATGCATCCATCTACTGCCACAACACATAGAATGCGGTTGGTTTGTAATTTTCTCTAGGCTTCTAATGCATCCATTACCCAAAATGCCTCGCCTTTTCCTCCTCACTTTCCTCAGTGCATGTGCTTCCAGTATGATGACCCCAAAGACGCTTGACAATTTGACAACTGCTCATGTTAATGCTTATATACTCTATAAGCAATTAAAAACACTAGGACTAGGTGGTATATATATATATATTTTTTTTTACTGTATTGTATATATACTGTTACAATGATCTAAAATGACTCATGTAAGCATTTGGTCATACCACCCACCCTAATACAAGCACATATATGTATACAAGGGCCAATACTGTATGTAATACATTAAAGTAACTTCACCAACATTAACATAGAGTTTTGTAAAGTAAATTTACCTGAATGTAATCACAACAGATTCAGATAAAGTTCAATAGCTGACTCTTGCTCTTATCGATCTGTAGTTCTAATATACCTTTTTACCCATAGACCAATGAGAGCACTATTTTAGTTTTTGCTCATAAAAATGCTTTTAAACTTGCACGGGTAGTCACAGACGTTGTCATGTCATCACTGAATGCCATGCACTTTAGCAAAAGCTGCATGATGACTCTTTTTCTTTCATTACCTTATCTTTTCTTGATTCATCTGCCTGTTCTGTACTACTGTAGTTCCTCATCTGTATGGAAGAGGGCGCTACAGCTCACTCATTGAAATATGTGTATGCTGGAATGGGGGATTGATCCTCAATATCCTGTCCACACAGTTGGGAAGAGTTATTATTTATTTTACCAGGTTTTATTCAGAGTGATTATGCCAAATGTGCTTAAAATACCATATTGAAATTTTGAATTTTTGGGCCAAGCACTTCTAAAATGCCACCCCCCCCCCCAAAAAAAAAGTTGGCATGAACTATGTGTGGATTGGACCATTGAGAATTACTTAGAAACACATGCAATCCCTACTGGCTAATGTTGTCCGCATTCTACTCCATATGCCTGTATTGCTAAACATTACAGTGCTGCTTCCATTCTGTGCCTTGCCTGTCTCAACAGATCAGTGCATTTGATTAAAATAAAAGGTTTATGATTTAAAATATGATTGGATGTTGACTGTTACAATATATTGATTGTTTTAATTGAGCCCCTCCTGAATTAATTTGGTCCTTTTTGCCATTATTATTATTTTTTAGTTTCAATCCCATTTTAAGTTTATTTTGTACATTGTGTATTTATATACATTTAGAAAGAAAATGTTTTTATACTTTTATGTATTACATTGACCCACTTTCTCTCGAAATTATTATTTTATTTAAAAAAATTGATTTATCATAATTAAGTAAACTGATTGTGATTTTTCTCTAATATATCTTCTTTTTTTCTTACACTGACTCTCTCTTTCACATGCTGTCTCTCTTGGACTCTTTTCTTGGGGAACATTCTCCTCTGTCTCCATTTCTACATATGTCTCAATCTAATCTCCCTAGGATAACTTCATAAACCTGAGTTTTCTGAGACTCTTCCGAGCAGCACGTCTCATTAAGCTCTTGAGGCAGGGCGAGACCATTCGCATTCTACTTTGGACCTTCGTTCAATCATTTAAGGTGCAAAAAGTCTTACCTAAATGCCTACAGTCACACACCCACACCGATTCACATACCAAATCCAAGTCCAACGTGACTCAAGGACAAAACTAAAGATATTTGAAAATACATGAAACATTTTTTTAACTTGAGGATTTATTTCCATATTTCCCTACATGTAATGAAAATGTATAGCTGGCTGTCCTGTCTAAAAAAAAAAAAGTTTTCAGGATTTTTTGAAAAACAGTTTGGATACCAGAATTAATTATTTGCTATCTGAACATTTTACAAATTGAGCTTATTTGAAGATTAAACAAAATAATTTTCCAAAAATGGAATCATTGCAGTGCATTATTTCATGCAGTATTGCAGAGATGTAGACATGTGTTTTATTGATTTGTAAATTTTATTGAAGCAAAGGGACAATGCAGTCAACCTTTTCAAGGTGTAAAATTTGACAACCTTTAAAATTCTACCTAATTTCTTCCTGCTTTCATGCTTTTTCTGTTTACTATTTACAGGCTCTGCCATATGTGTGCCTGCTCATTGCAATTCTGTTCTTCATCTATGCCATCATTGGCATGCAGGTAACAGTTGTTCTGTTTGAAATGAGCTTTAACATCACTGTTAGTTTTTAGAAAAACTAAATAAAGCAAAATTAACCTAAATATGCATCCATCAACACATTGGTAAATGGCATAAGGTTGCTGAGATTTCACATCTGTGAGATCAGTGATGTGTTCAGTAGTTTTATATTTGCTCTGTGACACTAGTTGTTTGGGAACTTGGCCCTGGAGGAAGATAGTGCCATCAATGAACACAATAACTTCAGAACCTTCATTATGGCCCTGATGCTACTCTTCAGGTCAGTCCAGTGGTATTTTAGTATATATTCTATTAAAATATTAATAATATTTATATAAAAAAAAAATCTTTTTCATTTTCATTTTAGCTTAAGTTTTAGTTATTTTCGGTTGAGTTGTCCTATACTTTTCTATTTACCTTTAATTTGTTTTTTTTTTTGTTGTAGTTTTTATTTTAGGTTAAGTTTTAGTAATTTTAGTAGTTCAAATTAAAAATTTCTTTATGGAGCAAAAAATATATTTTAAATAAAAATTTGCAGCAAAACCTTTATTTTTAGCTTAAGAATTAGTCTTTTTTTTATGTGCTTTAAAAAAATAATAATAAAAAAACTATATATATATATATATATATATATATATATATTTAAGCTTTGTTTCAGTAAACTAAAAACAATTTTTAATGTCACATATGTTTGTGTGTGTTTTGGTAACAGGAGTGCCACAGGTGAGGCATGGCATGAGATCATGCTGGCATGTCTCGGAGGAATGGAGTGTGATGAAAACTCTGGGAACGACGGGCCAGACTGCGGCAGCAACTTTGCTTATGCCTACTTTGTCTCTTTCATCTTCCTCTGTTCTTTCCTGGTGAGAACAGCCTCCACATGTTTCCTTTCACCTTCCTTTACCTTAATCCCACTTTTTTACACTTCCTTTTTTCTCTCAGAGATGCATCTCTTCTTTATTTATTTTGCTTCAAACAGCGAATAATAATTCAGTATGTTTTGGGGTTTGCATTTGTGTTTAGATGCTGAATCTCTTTGTCGCTGTCATCATGGATAACTTTGAGTACCTGACCAGGGATTCCTCCATTCTGGGTCCACATCATTTGGATGAGTATGTCAGGATTTGGGCAGAGTACGACCCAGCAGCCTGGTGAGTTAACAGCATATCTTTTACAAACATTTTTTTCTCTCACACTTAAACACACAAAACCATACATTTTTAAAGATTCTTTTAGGCACACATGCAACCATTGATTTTTACCTTGAAATTGTAGAATGGGAAACCTACATCACTTAATACTAACAGTTTTAAAAAGGGAAACATTCTCACAGCAAGCTAACAAACACTGTAAAATTCTAAAGATTCGTTCTTTTTACAACAGATACTTTTGTGCACACAAACTAACTCAAACCAATCATTCCTCTCCATAGCTGCTGGCCCAAACCTTTAAGGTCTTTTGTTACTGAAAACATCCACAGAACATCCCATAATGGTGTCCAAGGTCATTTAAGATAAGACCAAGTCACAGATTTCAAAATCTCCAAAAGCCCAGTGTTATATCCCTCATATCCCATCAGATGTGACCTCTGCAGTCTGATTTGATTTCATTCAAATGAGCCCAATTGTACCAACTCCACAAACTCTGTCTGCCCAGTCAGTATTGTCTCCCGTTTCCCTCTGTCCTGGTGCTTGCCTCATCCTCGAGTGCTGTTCTGCAGGAGCCCATGGAGTTGGTCTGAATGAAGGCATTCCTTACCCCAGCCCTGAGAGAGCCCATTTATCCTGTTGACAATCCACATCCGGTGATGATGATTCAACAAAAGAAGGTTTAAGGTTTGAATTAGGGTTGTGCACCATTCAGAATATAGTTTCCCAGATCAGTTCCTGAATTTGAGTTACAGTACGAAACAAGATGTAGAATTGCAATTTGAATCTGAATGTGAATCAGTAGAACTTAAATGAATCAAAAAGAATTTTTAAAAATCATATAACTACAAGCAACATTTAAGTTTATTGGCCTGATGGATGGATTAATGGATGGATGGCCATCTATAGACATACTGATTTATTATTAATGTACAATATATTTCATTATATTAAAGAAATTAACTTTTGTAAACCAAGATGGAAAGATATTTAATTTCCCAGAATGTATTGCCTGCATTAAATTTCTTTCAATTACAATCCAGTACCTTTTCCTGTCATTTACATTTAAATTCCTCTTCATCTTTCTGTGGAATGTGGCTAATTCAATTCAAATTCAAACTTATGAATTTAAAAGGGAACCATTTTCTTTAATTCTGAATTTTGCATAATCCTGATTTAAACTACTTTCATTCAAAGAGTCAGAAAGAAGGAAAGATATAATTTTTAACATATTTTAACAAAAATAAAATTATATTTAATTTTTTTCATATTTAAAAAAACAAACTTTTATATGCATATAGAAAGAAACATCTGCTTAACACACACACACACAACAGCAAGAAACCGAGAAAGTGATATAAATGAGCATAACCAAGAGAGCTGAAAATGAGACCCTGTGCATGGCAGATTCTGACTTCACAATGACTTAATTCTCCCATCTTTATGGCTCAGGTGTGCATGGCAAACATCTTCACAGACAAGCTGTCGCAGCTTATTTCTGTACTTGCCACTGCATACAAACGTTAACAAAATACACCTCATGTATTTTGACTGGTAAAGACCACGTAGCTGTCGCTGTATGCAGTTCAATTAAGTCATTGGACTCGCCAAGATGAGAGAGCCTCTCATGTGCACGGTCATATCGGTGGATTTGTTCACTCTGCACCGTGATGTGGGGAGAATTCAGAACAACACTAAAGATCATTCAGGGACAGCTTCACCATTTTTTACTCAAAATTTGATGTACTTATTTCATTCACATGCATAGATGGGGTTCATTTCACTGAATTTGACATGCATTAAAATCTTAATTAAAGGCTTCAGTAACACTCACATAAGTTTAAATTTATCCAAGGCAATAGTCCCTTTTCAAATGTTTAGGTTTGGATTGTAGAAGTGAACTAGAGCATGAAACATTTATTTAGAAGTGCATAAGCATCAGTGATGCGCGGGTCAATGTATTAATAACCCGCACCCAACCGACATTTTCAACTAACCCGCCCGCAACTCTGACCGCAAAAAAATTAAAATAAAATATTGTACCCGACCCGCATTTTTAAAGAGCAGTAAATGCTCATCGTAGCGTCATTGGGCCATAGGAACGTAGGCAAAACTAACTTGGCAAAAAAAACAAAAAAAAAACGTATTATCATTTTGTCAAGAATTATAAAAAATTGTCAGTAAGCTCATAATTTGTACTAAAATAGTTTAGTCTGGCTATGTCTATTTTTATGTTTCTGCAAGGTCCGCAGACATTGAGGCTCGGGTTTGTTCCGATCAGAGCTCTTGAGCGGAGGACGCATTTCTGAATATCCCGATCCGCTCGCTCATTCCGTGGGGTCTCGCTCAACCCAGAATGACCTGCTGGTTCAAAAATATGCAAGGAGTAATTTTATTGTTTAATAATAAACTGATGTTTTCTGTGTCGCTGCAAAGATGACGTTGACAATGCAGACTCGCCATGAACGCCAGAGAGAACTCTGAGAATTACATCATTAGAGAGTAGCCCATTTATTTTGGTTTGAATATTTTTGTTTAAAAGAAGACATTTCAAGCTTTCTGTAATATATAGCCTATATTTCTCAAATCTGTGAGGCACACGCTGAGTTTAGTTCACATGCAATGCAAGTGATCGTGCAGGGCTGCCGGCGCCTCATTACATTGTCTTCTAGGCTATATATTTGCTTCTTATTTATTAAATACGGGCAACTGACTGATAAAACATTGATCAAAATTAAGATACAATTTATACAAAACAAAAATCTTTTAAAAAGAGTTTTCTATAAAACAAAACTTAATGAAGTCGTCAAAAACATGTTTTACCAAAAACATGTTTTACCAAAAACAGCAACGTTGCTCCCCATGCAGTCTTCTTTGTGCAGAGACTCCATCTCTACGTGCAGAATGAGCTCGTGCGTCATCTTCATGCCAGTTATTCATCCAATAGAGTGTAGGCCTATATTTAAAAAAATGTGTCTAGTACTATATAAATGACAAAGGATTTAATTGGCTTTTTTATTTCAAAGGACCCGACCGACCGCTATCCGAATATCATTACAAATATTTTTGGATGACTCGTAACCGCGGGCAACCGCAGGCGACCGCAGGCACCCGCTCATTTTGGATCAACCCGCGCATCACTGATAAGCATTTATTTCTAATGTTCATAACATTAATGTATTAATGTATTTAATATTTTTATAATTGTATTTATAAAATGTGTTTGGTTGCAATTATTCTTCATCACAGTCTCCTGAAAAGGGTCCATTGCTGGAAGATTCCAGTCTTTGATCTGAACATATTTGTTAGCTTAAAATCGGTTGAGCTGTCCTTTGAATGATCTGGTTTTCTATCGGTTTGAGGCAATGGGTTTGGTCTGTGATTTGTCAATGGATATGTGTGCTTTTATTCTCTTGTTCTTTGTGCTCCTCTTCTTGTTTCTCTTATTTCCTATCTACCTCCTCTCTGGCTCTCTTTCTTCTCTCTCTTCCTTTGTGTGCCCCCTCTCTAACCTCCCTGTATTCTTCTTGCAGCGGGCGCATTCATTATAAGGATATGTACAGTTTATTGCGGGTTATCGACCCCCCACTGGGCTTAGGCAAGAAATGTCCTCATAGGGTGGCCTGCAAGGTTTGGATCCTACTAAACAAAAAACTTAAGCACCTGCTCGCATTGAAGACTGGAATGAATGTTGCTTTTCTTTTTCTTTTTCAGTTTATTTTTACTCTTCTCCACAGTTTTTCTTCTTTTTACTTGAAATTCATTTTTGTTATTTTATTCGCCATCTCTATATGCATTCTGATATGACAAATGAGAATGTGCAGGACAATGCAGACACCTTTTTAGAAGCATGGCATGCACTGCCAATGACAGACACGTCTGTATGAATCTCTGTGGAATGAATCACTTTTAACAGCCAATAAAAAAAAGAAAGAAAGAAAAAAAAAAGAAACAAACGAATGAATCAGTCATTTATTTTTAATTTTTTTACTTTCTGCTTGCTGTTGAACCATGCCTTGGCAAACTGGGTGTAACAGTGTGCATTGTTCTTGTTTGGGGACGAAGTGAGGGTTGGGGATCAGAGGACTGCATTGACGTGACTACCATAGTTCACCACCAAGCAGCGGAGCTTTTCTTTGCCTGTTTGAAGCCCCACTGCAGTTCTATGGGACCATCCCACGATCACATAGAACAGTGTTTTTACTAGAACTAAAAACCAGCTTCCCCTCCTCCTGTTTAACCTCCAGCCAATCAAGAGCGCTCATGCTCTCAAAACCCCGCCCCTTGCCCAGACCAAAACAATAACCTATGTGTCTTTGTTTTTCCTTCTTGTCGTTCTTATTTCCTCCTCCTTCCTCCTTTTTTGGTTTAAATCCCACCATCCTCTGGTTTGTGCCATGATGTCCACCCCCTCCCCCTCCCCTCTCCATTGTTTCTCTTCTTGTCTGTTGTTTTATTCGTTCGTCGTCCTCCTCCTATTTCTTTTCCACGTTCTCCTCGTTTAATTTCTGGGGGTCTCACCCCTCCCCTTCCCTCCCACTCCCTGTTACAGTGGCAGGATCAGTTACAGTGATATGTATGAGATGCTCAGGCACATGTGTCCTCCGCTAGGCCTGGGGAAGAGGTGCCCAGCTCGGGTCGCCTACAAGGTTAGCGGCAGCAGCCCGTCGTGGGTGCGCCACAGCCAATCAAAGCTGTCCATTTTTTTCTGTTAGTGTTGGTGTTGGTGAGCTGCTGTATCTTTCCTTTTATATTGTGGGGTACCGTTGAAGGTGTTAGCCAGCTGACACATACCCGTATGCATACATCCACTGGAGAGCGGGAACGGAGGGTACCTTGTCAGCCCTTCTGCACCGTACTCAAATGTTCACTCACATACAGATGTAAGGGATTTTGTTGCAAATATAAAAGGAACTCTTAAATGTAATTTTGCATTCTTATTCTTAGCGATTATGAGTTTATTAAATTACATATTTTTTTCAAATCAACATGAAATCAGAATGGACCCTTTTTTTCCCCTTACCTGTTTTTATTCATTGGCACAGTGTATTTCAGAAAAAGTTTGTCTTTATAATCTTTCATCAAATTTTTGTAAGTAGTCCCACCTCTGCATCAACTTGTGAAACTCAATCCTAGTGAATGATATCAAGTCACCTTCTACCGTTGTTCTTACAATATTACTACTATTACATTGCAGAAGTTAAGTGGGTTGAGAATGCTATTTCATGTTGACTTTAACTAGAAAACAATGAATCTTATGTTATTTCCACTGTATGTTTTCAATGTTAATGGCAGGAATGGAGCCTAATTGTAAATACAAATGTAGACACAAATATATATGTGTGCGTGTACAGAAGGACTGGGAAGAATCACGTGCCTTTGGTCCTCTGCATCTCTCCCTCCAGTGGATGATTCCTAAAGTCTTCAGATATTCATTTTCTATGATTTCAACTGTTGACACTTTCGTAGGTTCAGCTAGTGCAATCACGTAGCGTTCAGAAGTCTTTAGATCCACTTTGTCCTTTTGATTTTTTTTTTTTTCGGCAAATCCACTAGAATCACGGATAAGCTTTTCCCACCTGTCCTTCGTTTGATTCTGTCAATGCAGTTCTGACCTGTTTCCGTTCCCCTCTCTCTTTCTCTCGTACTGTCTCTCGTTCTATCTCTACTTTTAACCACATTCTTTTGTTTGCATTTTCAGCCACTACATTTCTTCATCCCTGCACAAAAATTCCTCCTCCTTTTTTTCTTTTGCTCTCTCCCTCTTTCACTTCCTGTCTTCCTCTCCATATCTATCTTGTATTTCTTCACCTTTAATCAGCATGCTTCTTAGTTATGAAAGTAGTAGAAATCTAAATGCATCCTTGTGTGAAAAATTACATCCAGCCATTGCACATGTCACGTTCATCATATTAATGCTGTGCACCTTAGTCAGGGTAGATGGCATGCTTAGTTTGAGGTGAATGAAAAGGTGAATGTTTTTTCATATGAAATATCATGTGTCACTGTCATTTTGCAAGTGGATGCTGTTATCAATATCCCATAATATATATCTTTTAAATCTATTTTATACTGTACAGAGGCGTTTTAGGTGTTCATGCTTATACTGTGTCCAAAACCGAGGATTTGTTCCCATAACTTTCACCAGTTTCTGCATAGTGAATTCCAAATACACCACCATTCAAAGTTAGAAGTTTTTATGATTTTCGCTGCATTTATTGGATCAAATATACTGTAAAAAAAAAAAATTATTATTATTACAGTTTAAAATAACTTTTCGATAATAATATATTTTATAATATATTTGAAATATAAAAAATAATGGCAAAGTTGAATTTTCAGCAGTCATTACTCCAGTCTCCAGTGTCAAAGATCCTTCAGAACTTGTTCTAATATGCTGAAGTCTTTGATTAATTGAAAGTTCAAAAGATTGTCTAATTTATAGATTTATAAACATTAAAATGAACATTATAGATGTATTCAGTGTCACTTTTAATCATTTAATGCATCCTTGCTGAACAAAATATCAATAATTATATATAGACATTATTAAAATTACTTTAAAAAAAATATTGCTCTTGCACTTTTGAATGGTAGTGTATTTAAGGACAAAGTGCACACTTCTGAGGAAAAGAAAAACTACCTGAAATCTTATTTGACTGTTAGGACTGAGAATGGAAAACATTTGATGTTTTGCTGTTCACCCAACAACAACAACAACAAAAAGATTTTTAGTCATCCGCAAAAAACAAACAAAAAATCAATCCTAGATTACAGCTAATTTTTTAAAGTAATATTTTCTGAAGCTTTTTGCCTACTCTATGTATCATCAGCTGTGCACAACGACACAACAATGTGTTGATCTTGGACAGACTCAATATTTTGGGTCTTATTAAAAACTGCATCTACACTAAGATTACAGGAACAGATTTTATCTATGGTAGACATTTTGCGAAATGTAATTTAATTATGATCTGACAAAGTTTCACTGAGACTCCCTTCACTTCAAAGTCTTCCTTTCACTTTCCTCACTTTTATTGTTTCCCCTCATCTCAAACAAACAGAATTCTTCTTTTTCTCTCTTTCTCCTCTCAGACCTTCTTTCTATCCATTGCCAAGCACCCCCCCCCCCCCCCCCCCATCCTTCCCATTATTTTTCTATGTGGTACACATCTCATAGCTTTCCAGTCTGAAGTGAACTAACTTCTATACATGTTGCCCCTAATCCAGTTCTACACTTCTCTGGTGTACAACACAGTCATTTTTTTCCCTTTAACTCTGTAGGGAATTCCACCCCTTATTCTGACCTTCAAAAAACTGCACCCGTTTTGCATCGAGAGATCAAAAAAAATGTTTACTTAACCCTATAAAAAATCACAAAGATAAAGATGCTAAACAAACCCAGTAATACAAGTAATGAAAGATAAAATGATACTCTCTGTGCGCGGCTGCACTGCTCTTGTTCTGTGAGGGTGGGGAGGGAGGAGGGGGGTGCATGCAATGCATGATGCATGGAGTAGGGGTTGATGTTTGGGTGGGCTGTGACTGGTGAGGAGGGTGGGTCGTGCCATCGCTGAACTCCAATTAGGGGTCGTGCTGTATTGCATGCGCTTTTGCATGGTCACCGATGGAACGCGGCTCATGCTTGTTGGTATCTACACCTCCAAGGAACAGCGGACTGGTCTGAAATGGGCACACGCATATACACAGGCTCACACACACATGCTTTCTACCTCACTCTAACTCCATGTCGTGTGCTTGTGTATTCCAATTCCATGATGGCACATCCAATGCATGAAAACTGGCATCTAAAAACAACAATCCGCTGTTTTTAGGTGCTCTTTCATTCATTGGTTTGTCCAAAATATACAAAGTCCAACAGGTGGGGGGAGCTCTTTAGCAGTAGCTTTTCATTATATTTTCAATTAAGCTGACATTTTCTTTACTAGCCGATGGTGATGGAAAGTTTTACCGACTCTGACCTTTGAGTCTCTTTCAGCAAACTGAACGGATCTTTTTTGAGTCATTTTATTTCAATCATTTTATCAAAATATATTTAAAATGTTACATGTTACTTCCCTAACGTGTACTTCTTAACGCAAAATTTGATCACACTACAAACAATACAAAACTATAATGCTATAAGAACAGAAAATATTAATTCATTGTTTACCTGGGTCTTCAGTCTATGATTAGCTCTCCTCTTGTTTGACAAGTCTTCGGGTTTGAGTCGTTTTTTCATCAAGTGACAGCCCCATAAGCTTTAACCTATTGTTCATTCTTTTGTCATGTGAAGTGACAGCATTGGATAGAGGAATTAATTTACAAGCTTTCTTACAAACGGGTGCATAGCTATTAGTAGTAGTAGTATCATTATTATTATTATTATTATTATTATTATTTACTTTTATAGTTACGTGATGCTTTTCTGGTATCAAATTGTTGCTTTTTACTTCTTATGTTTGTTAATGTGTGAATTTCTGTCATGATGGTTATTTTCCATGCACTGAATGTTGTAACAAAGGTAATAAAGAGTTGGCTATTTTTATTAATTCTCTAACCAACTCAGACTGCATAGGTTAAAGCTTAAGGGTCTGTCAAGTGGTGAACGAACGACTCGAAAAACCAGAAGTCTCAAACAGGTGAACTAATTCAAGTACAGAACCTATAGAATTTTGCACATTGGGCGACAGAACGAATCACTCCCCGAGACGACTCGTTCTTCCCGAGTCACATTAAAGGTTCCTTCAAAATGAACTAATCATTCAAGAACAACCCATCATTACTAGCCGATTCAAGGTCAGTTGATTGCACTTTATAGGGTCCCAAAAAAGTATTTTCACACTTAAAACGTACACATTTGTAGTAGATGTGGAATAACAAATCAGTTGGCAGTCCCAAATAAGACAAGCTTATGCCTGATCTGAGATTAGTTTTCACAGACAGAGAGGAGCAATGCAGAGATGACTTCATCCCCTGTGATACTGCTCCTGTTATCTGTGAGGGCTCCAGTTAAGTCACATACTGTATATGTTCATTATACAGTTACATTATACATATTCATTATAAGGTTGCATATAGTTGGTCAGTTATTTGTCAGTCTAAGAAAACTGCTCTCACAGAGGCCAAATTAATCTTTCCGTATCCCTTTTTGTGTGGTTGAGTATCACCATGAAAGTAATTGCATTATGCATTGTTTGTACACAACAATTACGTAAACAAAAAATAATAATAAATAAACAAATAAAATATATTTTTTAAACCTACAGTCAACCCTGCAATCAAATGACCTGTTTAAAAACTTAATCTCCTGAAAATTGTGTGGCCAGTAATTTATTCTTTGGCTACAAACTGCTGAGCTCCCCAAGCCTTTTATGAGTCCACCAAAAGCATCTGATTGGAGGTTTAACTTACACAGCCATGCCCTCATCCCCTCTGATTGGCTCTTCACAGAGACTGCTACGCATGGACCTACCTGTTGCAGATGACAACACAGTGCATTTCAACTCCACTCTGATGGCTTTGATACGCACAGCTCTGGACATCAAAATCGCTAAGGGTACAGAATGACATCTCTCTTTTTTCTTACTTCCTTTCTTTCTATCTGTCTTCTTTCTTTCTGCATATAAAAAAATAATAATGTTAACAAAACACCCTTTCCTGTATCTTCTGAATGATTGTGATTACAAATTAGGTTTTTGGGATATTTTATTGATATTGGGTTGGTGCTTTTGGTGTATTGGCATATTTTGTTTGTCTATACATATGTGCATGCGTATGTATGTGTGTATGTACCCTGCCCTGACATCACATGCTTACAGGAGGCGCAGACAAACACCAGATGGACGCGGAGCTCCGTAAGGAAATGATGGCGATTTGGCCAAATCTCTCCCAGAAGAACCTGGATCTGCTGGTAACACCACACAAGTGTAAGCTGCAGATTGGTTTGTAAAAAAAAACTAACCAAAGATCACCAATTCATCAGAGGACAGCTTCTCTCAGCTCACACTGCTCAGCACCCTCTGATCAGGCAACACATTTCAAAACCTTCAACTGATCTTTCTCCCATCCCCACATGACAAACCACTGTTTTACACTGTTCATTAGATCGTTTAGCGTTACCATATTAATACTATTTAAAACCATTCTGTTTCCTAACTATATGATTTATAGCTTATAAGGCCTTGTTTCTGTTTATATCTGATTCTCAACATGACTTGACTAGTTTGATTTGGAGTATATAAAACGTCATACATCCTTTTCGCCATCCTCATTTAAACTTTTAAATAATTGTTCATCCACTTCTAAACTACATATCCTTCCTTTCTCCAGCCTCTCTCCTTTTCTCCCTCTTCCTTTGTCCTCTTCATTGTCTGTTATCAGGGGGTGCCTCGCTATAGATGGATCCTCTATAGAAGTCTTTTCACTCCAGCATTTGTAAAGCTCTTAGCTGGGCTTAACCTTTAAACCACAGAGCCTTAAAACAGTGTAGCCTGAGTTATTAACTCATATCTGAGGGTGTTTACAGATGTTAGAGACTTTACATTTTAATGAGATGACCAGAATATATTAAAATCTGTGATTATGATCTATGACAAGTAGCTGAAATACATTTGTGTGCTTTCCTTTAGCATGTTTAATTTGAAATTTCAGCATGTTTTCGAGTTATTTTTGAAGCTTATTGTTGGTCCCCGGGGGGTTTCAAGCCAATTTTACTATGAAATTGTCCTGGTAAGAGAGTGTTTTGTGTAAAGGGATTTCTTTTTGTTATTTATGGCAGCTCAAAATTTTCCAAATTTATGTTTTTTGTGTCATTCAAACTCCGGATACCGCTGCAGAGTTTTGATGAAAAATTTGAGCTCCTCACAAAATAGTGTAATCCTAAATAGTGATATTGTTGCCTCATTCATGGTATCTTCCCATAGTGAATTGGCTTGAGTCCCTGTAGGAATGCAATATAGGCTAGAAATGTGACGCTATATAAGGTGCTTGAGAAAAATAAGAGGCTTTAATGAATGAGGATTTGAATGTGAAAAGACTATCAGCTCTGTTGCATTTTGCATTTGTAAGTGTACTTTGTCTAATGTCTGTTGTGTAAAAAGTTTATTAGATGTGTATATTTGTTGCTGTTTATACAGTGGCACCAGAATGTATTTGGGCAACTAAGCCATCCTAAAATGTTTTGAATGTCTTGAATGTCATTACATTTGGTAGCAGCACACCAGGTGGCATTTATTTTTAAAGGTTGGTTAAATATCACTGCAAATGTGCCTAAGAAAATGTAAATTAATTTGTGATATTTAGTTGTCTATGCAATGGCATTCATACTTGTATAAATTTGACTTAAGAGACTAAATCTAAATTCTGGGACAGCTGTATTTGTGAAATTTGTCTTGGAATTTGTTGTGTACCTGTTATCTAGTTTCTCAGTCCCAGATTAAGACTAGATCAATGGGAATAAAACCAACAGAGGTTTCTTGTGAGATCTAGTCTTGTGAGTTTAGTCTGGGTCTGAGGGACTAGAACTTTGTGTTTGTGGCATGCCTTTTCTCCAACTCCCATTCCCCTCTCGGCTCAGGGTTCCATTCCACCCCGGTCTAATTGTGCAGGGTAACTTTTTCATCCTCTCAGCAGCGACAGACCTGACAGTGGGCAAAATCTACGCCGCCATGATGATAATGGAGTACTACCGGCAGAGCAAGGCCAAAAAGCAGCAGGCGCTTCGTGAGGAGCAGGTACCACTTCAGACAAACAAACAAATGCTCTCCTTTCTCGTCCTATTCCACCAAAGCATGAAGTCTAATTAGTCAAGTTTGCAGCTGATTAGCTTTGCTAATCAACAGTGGTAACATCCTGTCCACACAACAATCTTAAATCCATTACCTTCTGACTTATTGGCTATGTCTGAAACTAATTAAAAATATTAATAAAAATATACATTTTTAGGAGAAACATTCATGTTTTATGCTACTTTTGAAAAGTGTGTTTTTCATTTGGTCCTGTAGATTTTTTTAATGAGATATTCCAAAATAGGCATAAAATTACATAGTTAAAAAAACAAATTATTTACAGACTAGGCAGTTAGGCAGCTGCCTGCAGTTTCAGGTGCAGCCAATGTCTCTTTCACTCTGTTTTACACTGATATTAGTGTTTATTAAATACAGGATGTACACTACTATTCAAAAGTTTGGGGTAGGTAAGATTATTTTTTAAGTCTTTTATGCTCACCAATGCTGCATTTGTTTGATCAAAGTACAGTAAAAACAGTATTGTGAAATAGTACTACATTTCAAAATAACCGTTTTTTATTTAAAATGCAATTTATTAATGTTTTGACAAAGCTCATCAATCCAGTCATAAATCATTCTGATATGCTGATTTGCTGCTCATTATTATCAATGTCGAAAACAGTTTTGCTGCTTAATGTTTTTGTGGAAACTGTGAGACATTTTTTAGGATTATTTTAAAAAAAGTATTTATTTAAAAATGGAAATCTTTTGTAACATTTTAATGTCTTTGCTGTCTGCTGTCACTTTTGATCAATTTAATGTATTGTTGCTGAATAACAATATTCATTTTCTTCTTTTTTTTCTTCTTTTTTTTAATCTTGCTGATCCCAAGGTTTAAATAGTAGTGTTTGTCATTTCCCACATGGAGCACTATGGGTTAAAAAATGTACATGCAAATTCTTTGTTATTTTAGTGCTTTTATGGCATGAAATTTATACATTATAGACACGATCATTTCACATGTTATTTACAGAGTTCGAGCATGCTTAAAAACAGATACAGTAATTATATGCAGGATATATGCAATGATGAATGATACAACATGGCCTTTTGTCAGCGTCACTCCTGTCCAATTCCCTAGAAAAGTTCCCATCCTGTACAGGCACAGTGTCCATTGTTTTTGCATGTGTTTTGCATTTAGTAATACTTGGTGCCTTTATATATCTACCACTAAAAGCATGGACACTCTGCCGGCATCAGGGAATGATTTAAATCTATGGTTGTGTCTTGCCTCACCTGATTCCCTGTCTGTCTCTTTACATGTCGTCCTTCACTTAATTGCACCTGTACCTCAGCACTGTCCTCTCAACATCAGCTGCGCTTTTGTGGATGTCCCAGTCTCTATATCCATCCCTGATGTCTCTGTATCTATGTCTGTCAACTCTTTTGCATTTTAACTAATTCATTTTGATCTTTCTCATTGTTTCAATCCTTTTTGACCTGTTGGATCCACTGTCAATCTCTTGTTTTTTTTGTTATGTGTAATTTTCTCTGTCTGTTTTGTTTTGTCTTGTAACCTTTGGGCTACCACAGTCTCTGAGATTTCTAGTGTTCATAGTTTAAGTTTCACCCACCCACAACGTGTAGTTCTGCAAGTATGAACCTCAGATCTTTACTGTAGCATGCCCAAATTGTTACTACCACCCATATCTTCCGGTGGGTTGGATGGAAATGCTTTGAGCCATCGGTACCTACCTAGACAGCACAGCCCCAATGGAGGACTCCATTCAGGTTGGCGAGGGCAAAGGAGGACTCCATTAACCATTATGCCCTCTGGGGGATCTCTGCTGTCTGATACCCCACCACCTGTGTAGTGCACGGTGGCTTGTGTTTGTTTCCCCATATCCCATGAGTGTGTCTGATCCCAGCTGCAGGCCATGTTCGTATCTCACACAGAACCGAACGCCATTAATGTTTCAGCGCTTGGAGCCATCCCCAAACCAGGAAGGGGGACAGGGGGTGAATGGTCTCCCTGAGTTGCCGCAGGAACCTGTCAACAGCCTGTGAGTATCAAATTATGTTTTAATTAGCCTTAAGCTTAATCTGTCTGAGTCAGTCTCATGAAATCATATGCAAGTAATATTTCATCCAAAATTAAATATTAAAACATTGTTTGTTGCATTGAAAATAATCTCAAAATTATTAATTGTACAAAATAGACATTCATTTCTGTGTGCAAAATATATTTTCTTATTTTTCCTCTTAAATTTTGGGTAAAATATTACCTGAACCTGAGAGGTATTTTTAGATACACCTGTTTCAACTGGTGCTCTTTGTCTCTTTCTTTCACTTGATTGTTCTTCTGCTCTTTCTTTGTTTTACCTTCTCTAAGCTGTCTCTCACATTACGTTTCAGTTCTTCGATATATGTCTATCTACTTTTGTATTAATTCTGCAGTATATACATATATACATGTGTAATTGTGTTTCTATAATATTTTTGTTTGCAAAAGGCATTTTGTACATAAGTGTGTGTGTGATTGAGTAAATGAATTAGCCAGCCAACATCTTTCACTGATTCAGGCCTCTGGAGGGTGGAATGATCGAGAGCCAGTCGTGGGTGACATCACGAGCCCAGGAAATGTTCCAGAAGCCTGTTCCAGAAAACTGGAACCCTGACAGACCGTATCCTGAAGACCATCACGACAGCCGCCACAATCCACAGGTAATATCGGAGATCGTCAGATCAGAAAGGCGATTTAATTTAGATCTGAAATTTTTGCAGGAGTTTACTCGGACTCTTGAAACCCACCAAAGTAGCCGTGACTATATCAGCTTCTCTCTGCCTTTGGTATTGAAAGAACTGTCTGCTTGAGCCAATCACTGTCTTCCAAGCCACCATCACTTTTTCGCTGCTTTTGGACACACTTCTCATTCATATTATCACTCTTTCTATCTCTTCTGTCTCTGTCGGTCTGTAGCTCACCTCTTTAACTGTCTGATAAATCATTCTGAACTTCACTGACCATCGTAGACCATTTGTATAGACCTTCCCACCTCTGCCAGACTGCAGGGGTGTTTCACTGCTTGCCTGCTTCTTCACTGTCTGCTGGATCGTACCAAACCCTCTCCAGACTCTCATCTCTCCTTCAGTGTGACACTTCTCTGTAACTCAGCAGTCATCCAACTCTGATGTTTCCATGCACTAGCAAAGGAGATGCTGAAACTTTAGGCTTAACAAGCATGTTGGAAAGTACTTAAACCAGTAGTGGGCAATCAGACAAGGTCAGTGCGTGATCCAGCCAGTGCTGTGATATTTTAGGTCAAACCTCAAATCACATATGTTTTATTTCACCACTTTGGGAATTAATGCAAAACAAGTTTGGGATTTTTGCTAATTTTCAATTTACAAAGCCTAAACCTAAAATAACACAGAACAATTTGATAGATTATCAGATTTTGGTTAGGTC
The DNA here is from genome assembly GCF_963082965.1 of Carassius carassius. NCBI lineage: Eukaryota > Metazoa > Chordata > Actinopteri > Cypriniformes > Cyprinidae > Carassius > Carassius carassius. Next base: position 22,430,079 of record NC_081792.1, read on the forward strand.
TTATTTAATTTGGGATTTTGAATTTGAGGAGACAAAAATCAAATATATAAAGCAGAACAACAGCTATTTTTAATTTTTTAATTTAATTAAATGCTTTATTCTTGGCTGGAATAAGCCGTGATGTGGGCTGATAGTCAGAGACTAGTGTGCACCTGTTCTTTTATTTCACTCAATTAGTGATATGTATCATTTGTTAATGGCTAATGACTAGCTCAAGTGTTCTAATCTTCAGCTCCAACACACTTTTGTGCATGATGTTGCCCTTTACTGGTTTATAACACCCCATAGAGCTGTAGGCCGCTAAAGCAGGCATCAGCCCGGCCCACATGCTGTTGATCTGTTTTGCAGACGGTAGAAATGAGAGAGATTGGGCCTGTTGGGGACGGTTACTCGGACACTGAGCCCTATCACCCAATGGAAGGGCATGGGCGGACCATCTCCATGCCACGCCTCTCAGCAGACAACCAAGTGAGCACCTTCATCCTTACATCCATCCATTCACCCATATTGTCTTTCCACCTTTTATCTGTTATTGTCCATTCCCAATATCCATCCTCAGTCAGTTATCCAGCTAACAGCCTTTGACAGCTTCAGTTGAGCAAACCAGATTTCAGACGTTAGTTGTGCTGTCATGCTAATAAGTCAATAAATGTTAGCATGTCTTTGTCAAAGGGCTCATGGATAAGTGGCTCACACCCTGCCCTTCACTTGCATGCGTGTGTGTGTGTGTGTGTGTGTGTGTGTGTGTGTGTGTAAGAGAGAGAGAGGGAGGGAGAGAGAGAGAGACAGAGAGAGTGAGAGTGTGTGTGTGTGTGTGTGTGTGTGTGTGTGTGTGTGTGTGTGTGTGTGTGTGTGTGTATGTGTGTGTGTGTTCTCTGCATCATCATCATCAACACCTAGATCACCTTCAGGAAAACCTTGGTGTGTCTGAAGTGTGCTGCTTCCAGAGCTGGATTTGAGATAGTTGACTCACGAGAAAACCGCCTGTTTGTGCATAATTACAGAATAAATAGATCCAAACTGATTAGATAAGTCTTCAGTGTCACATAATGCTTCAGAAATTATTGTAATATGCTGATTTGCTCCTCAAAAAAAATATTTGTTATTATAATTAAGATTGAAAAATTTATAATTTTTAGACACAGGTTTTTTTTTTGTGTAGAAACTGTAATACATTTTTTGATGACTGGAAAGAACAGACTTTATTTGAAACAGAAACCATTAAAAATTTATTTAATGTCACTTTTGATTCATGTGTCTTTGGTAAAAAATCTAGTAGTATATATAAACATGTTTAATATTTAAAATGTTAGATAAATTAAAAAAAATTTGATTTTTAAATGCAACTTGTAATTTAAGAAAAGATTTGCCAAATACATTTCTTAATCTATTTAACTGCTGACAAAAATTAAGACGTACCCCTAACATGCAAAAAGAAAAATTATAATAATATTAAAATTAAGTATGCACACATACACTGCATTCCCTACCAAATGTACTGTGACCTCGTGACCTGATGAAATATTTCACGTGATCCACAGCCATATAACCCTGAAGCCCAAGACTGGTTGTCCATTGAAGATAAGTAGGGTTGAGCCTGGTCAGTACCTGGATGGGAGACTTCCTGGGAAAACTAGGTTGCTGCTGGAAGAGGTGTTAGTGAGGCTAGCAAAGGGTGCTTACCCTGTGGTCTGTGTGGGTCCTAATGCCCCAGTGTACAATCGTGGCCAAAAGTTTTGAGAATTACATAAATATTCGTTTTCAAAAAGTTTGCTGCTAAACTGCTTTTAAATCTTTGTTTCAGTTGTTTCTGTGATGTACTGAAATATAATTACAAGCACTTCATACGTTTCAAAGGCTTTTATCGACAATTACATGACATTTATGCAAACAGTATGCTCTCAATCAACTTCTGGGCCAAATCCTGACTGATAGCAACCCATTCTTTCATAATAACTTCTTGGAGTTTGTCAGAATTAGTGGGTTTTTGTTTGTCCACCCGCCTCTTGAGGATTGACCACAAATTCTCAATGGGATTAAGATCTGGGGAGTTTCCAGGCCATGGACCCAAAATTTCAACATTCTGGTCCCCGAGCCACTTTGTTATCACTTTTGCCTTATGGCACGGTGCTCCATCGTGCTGGAAAATGCATTGTTCTTCACCAAACTGTTGTTGGATTGTTGGAAGAAGTTGCTGTTGGAGGGTGTTTTGGTACCATTCTTTATTCATGGCTGTGTTTTTGGGCAGAATTGTGAGCCCACTCCCTTGGATGAGAAGCAACCCCACACATGAATGGTGTCAGGATGCTTTACTGTTGGCATGACACCGGACTGATGGTAGCGCTCACCTTTTCTTCCCTGGACAAGCCTTTTTCCAGATGCCCCAAACAATCGGAAAGGGGCTTCATCGGAGAATATGACTTTGCCCCAGTCCTCAGCAGTCCATTCACTATACTTTCTGCAGAAGATCAATCTGTCCCTGATGTTTTTTTTGGAAAGAAGTGGCTTCTTTGCTGCCCTTCTTGACACCAGGCCATCTTCCAAAAGTCTTCGCCTCACTGTGCATGCAGATGCGCTCACACCTGCCTACTGCAATTCCTGAGCAAGCTCTGCACTGTTGGCACTCCGATCCCGCAGCTGAATCCTCTTTAGGAGACGATCCTGGCACTTGCTGGACTTTCTTGGACGCCCTGAAGCCTTCTTTACAAGAATTGAACCTCTTTCCTTGAAGTTCTTGATGATCCTATAAATTATTGATTTAGGTGCAATCTTAGTAGCCACAATATCCTTGCCTGTGAAGCCATTTTTATGCAATGCAATGATGGCTGCACGCGTTTCTTTGCAGGTCACCATGGTTAACAATGGAAGAACAATGATTTCAAGCATCACCCTCCTTTTAACATGTCAAGTCTGCCATTCTAACCCAATCAGCCTGACATAATGATCTCCAGCCTTGTGCTCGTCAACATTCTCACCTGAGTTAACAAGAGGATTACTGAAATGATCTCAGCAGGTCCTTTAGTGACAGAAATGAAATGCAGTGGAAAGGTTTTTTTGGGATTAAGTTAATTTTCATGTCAAAGAAGTATGGAGGTAAATCAGTAGCTAAACTCGAGAGGTTGAAGATCTGAATGTGAGAACTTGTCATATTAATATTTGTATTTGTAAGTTAAAATTTACACTAACAGCTCTGATGTGAAAAGCTGAATCTTTCAATTTGCACACACAGACAATGATCAAAACACCCGTGTTTTGAATTGGAAGTTGTAGATTAATAGTCACAAATGTGTAGAATGACATTCACACAAAGAAAATGACATACACACATGTTTACGACATATTTACTTTTGCACTTTACTTCAGTTTCGCTGCACAACGTCAAGTCGGCACTTACAACCTCTCAGATCTGGAAGTACAAGTTCAAATCCTAGCGCTCTGACTTTTGCTACTCTTTTTGCGGTATTCTGTTGCAAAACTCACTTGTGCACTTGTATATGCAGATGTGAGAGAGCAGAGCTGGGGGTGGGGCTTTGGTGCGAATGAAGACATTTTATTGGTCGGTGCCCGACCAATGAACAACGCCAATTGTTTTCACTGAATATCCTTAGCTTTGACAGGATTTTAAGACACTGCATTCATTTTGCCATTCAGGTATTATCTAGAAGACAAATAATGCAACATATTTTATATGTATATCCCACTGCATATCACTCTACCAGAGTTGCAATATAATGTGGTTTTTATTATTTTTATGTTTTGTAAAAATAATTTTAACTTCTGCATTGGGTTAAATTCCCAATTTGCTTGTCAGTAATGAACCTTTTTAAATGCAACATTATTATTATTATTATTTTTTTTATAAAAATCGAGTGTTTAATAATGTCTAAATGTACATTAAACAGCAAAACCTAAAAAATAAGCACTTATGACCAGAAATACTGTTTTGAGCAACTAGTAGAGCTAAATACATGTATTTATTAAACATCAACAAGTCCATCTAGTGTTTAAGCAATGGAGTTGCATATGAATATTATCTTTCTGGCCACCAAATGCCTCTCATTTAAAGCGTGCCTCTTTGCACTGGAATTTAAACCTAAATACTACAGTTATTGTAGTGTAAATAATAACCATATTAGAAAATGTTATATTTCAAATGGTCATTCATGGATCATAATTATTACGCATATTATTTAGTACCATGATCTCTTCAAATTAACTAAACAGGACTGAGTTAACATGTAGTACAGTTATTTTCTTGGTTAAAAGTTACACTTAATTGTTTAGTCACATTTAACTGCCAACGAGGAGTATGAGAACATAATGCTGTTCCATTTTCCAGTATAAAATGCTATTGTAAGGCATAGTCATGAGTCAACGTAGTTATCCATGCATAATCAATGCACTTTACCTGTTACAAATTACTAGAAATCTACTAGAAATCGCTGTAAATATAAGGAAACTGCTGTCTGTCCCAATTAATACATTTCAAGCATATTGACAAAATGTTCAGTTTAGTACTATTGATAGCTACATGAACCACGTGACCGCGTGGCGGTGAGGTCAAAGTATGCTCTTGTACAGCGAGTTTACTCTGCAATATGCAGTGGGATATACATATAAAATATGTTGCATAAATTTGTCTTCTAGATAATACCTGAATGGCAAAATGAATGCAGTGTCTTAAAATCCTGTCAAAGCTAAGGATATTCAGTGAAAAAAATTGGCGTTGTTCATTGGTCGGGCATCGACCAATAAAATGTCTTCATTCGCACCAAAGCCCCGCCCCCAGCTCTGCTCTCTCACATCTGCATATACAAGTGCACAAGTGAGTTTTGCAACAGAATACCGCAAAAAGAGTAGCAAAAGTCAGAGCGCTAGGATTTGAACTTGTACTTCCAGATCTGAGAGGTTGTAAGTGCCGACTTGACGTTGTGCAGCGTAACTGAAGTAAAGTGCAAAAGTAAATATGTCGTAAAAATGTGTGTATGTCATTTTCTTTGTGTGAATGTCATTCTACACATTTGTGACTATTAATCTACAACTTCCAATTCAAAACACGAGTGTTTTGATCATTGTCTGTGTGTGCAAATTGAAAGATTCAACTTTTCACATCAGAGCTGTGAGTGTAAATTTTAACTTACAAATACAAATATTAATATGACAAGTTCTCACATTCAGATCTTCAACCTCTCGAGTTTAGCTACTGATTTACCTTTATAAAGAAGGACTATGCAATTCATCTGATCACTCTTCATAACATTCTGGAGTATATGCAAATTGCTATTATAAAAACTTAAGCAGCAACTTTTCCAATTTCCAATATTTATGTAATTCTCAAAACTTTTGGCCACGACTGTAGCTACAATATGCTGTAAAAAGCACCATCTTTCAGATGAGACATTACATTGAGGTCACTAAAATCCCATTGTACTTCTCGTAAAGAGTACGATTGTAACCCCAATGTCCTGACCAAATTCCCTCCACTGGCCCTTGTCAATAATGGCCTTCTAATCAACTCGATCCATTGAATTGGCTCTTTTACTCCCCTTCTCTCCTCTCCACCTGTAGCTGGTGTGTGGTGAGTGCACTGGCGCCATTGTACTGTAGCTGCCATCTCATCATCCAGGTGGATGCTGAGGAGAGACCCCCTCACATGATTGTAAAGTGCTTTGGGTGTACAGCAAGATACAATAAAGTGCTATATAAATACCTTATTCATTCATTCATACTTTTGAAACACTACCACAAATCAACCTCTGGAGGCAGTAACACACTCACAACATGCAATTTCCTCCAGCATTCACCCAAAACACATCACATAGAAGCAATCATGCATTTAATACTATTATGCGATAATGCATAAATGTACACACACACAGCATTTTTCACCCTGACATAAATAATCCCCATGATCTCTTGGTTGACTCTCCTCTGGAGATGTGTCTGGGTTTAGCAATTTGTCCACGTGTGTAAAAGTTAATTATGAGGCAGTCGTGTCTCTGTGTTGTAAAGAGTTTGTTTGAATGTGAGCTAAACAAAGAAACCTCACAAACTAGTAACAGTCTGCTAGAATCAATATATGTTCACTTGTGTGCTGGAAGTGTGATGTGTACAGTACATACCAGGAAGTGCGAGGACCCAAAGTCTGTGCTTGTGTGTGTCATGTAAATCTGTAACGTAGATGTGGTTCTTGTTCTTGTGACTCACTCTTGTCTAACACTGCTCTGCCCCACAGAGTATGCGTTCTGCTGCGGTAAGTGTGTTAGTGTGCTTCCAATCTTGCTCTACACTCGCTCAATTTTTGTCTTTTTTCTCTTTCCTGTTCCCCCTCCACCCCCCTAATCCCCCCCCCCCCCCCCACACACACACACACACCACCCACAACCCCTTTCTGTCAATGTGTTTCTGTGCTCTCCAACTTAAATTGGGGATCACTATTCTTCTATTTCGCCCATCTCTACTTTCCACTTTACTTGTTTTTTGTTCTCTCATTTTTTTTGTCTTGTTTTTTCTTCCTTTTAATGGGCTTACATTTACCCTTTTCTTTCATTCAATTTTTTTTTCTTTAACCTTCATGTTATTTTGCACAACCAAACATGGTTTTATTATAATTTTTTGCCTCTTTCTTACCCATAATGTCTCATGGTTACTCCGTTCCCTTTTTCTTATTTTCATTTTCTGGTTTTCTATTTTCCTTTCCGTACTTCCATTTCCATTTCTTTTTTTCCTTTCATTTTCTGGTTTTACTTGTTCTTTTCACCAATTTTCTTTCTTTCCCCATGTTTTTTTCTTCCTTTGTTTTGGTGTCTCTCCTTACTTTCATGGGCTTCCTGCGGCACTTGTGTTTTAATTTCTTATTCCATCAATCCCTTTCCTCTTTCCTTTTCATCTTACTTGCCCATTCTGTCCTGTTGCACATTGAATTTGTATCCCTTTTTATGTCATCATATCTCTGATCCCCTTGGTTTCCTACTCACCCTTTCACTTCCTCTTCCTTCCTTGTTCCATTTCCTCTGTACTTCCTTTATCTTCCCCTCTCTCTTTTTTGCTCTCACACTTTCTATGTTATGCTCTGTGTATATCGTCCCTGTGGTCTCATGTGTGTGTCCTGTTCTGCGCACGTCTGTCTGCTGTTCAACAGCGACGGAGACACAGGCCGCGAGCAAGTAACCTCAGTGTATGTACCGTCTCTGGCTTCCTGCCTCTCTCTGTCTTCTCCATGCTCTCCCTCATTTTCTGTCTCTCTCTCTCTTCTCTCTCTCTCTCTCTCTCTTGCACTTTTTGTCTGTTTTAGGAGTCCGTGTCTCTCTTTATGTCTTGGTGTCACACTTAACTCTTTATTTCATGCCATCCTTCTTGTTATTCACCCTCTTTTCCCTCTGTATATTCTGTTTGTCACTGTACCTTTCTCTCTCTGTGCCTTTTTCCTGTCCTTTTATGCAGCCCTGTATCCCTGTATGTATGTACAGTATGTGTGTGTGTGTGTGTATGTGAGTGCCTGTATCTTATCTCTGTTTTTCTGGTTCTGGGAACAGGGGGAGCTTTTGCTGTCTTGTAGTTCTTGACGCATGGATTTCAAACAGGAAATCCTGCTGCCAATAATGGCCATGTTGTTAGCATGTTTCAATAAGGTGCATGGCATAAATCATTATGTGTGTGAGTGAAAAGAAAAGTGTGAAGGGTTATTTCAGTTTTCAGATCATGTTTAGAGCAGGAAAGCAATATGTGCCCAAGTCTGTCTTTGTGCATCCACATATGTTATAGATTGTCATGTTGACCGTCATGTCTCCGGGTGTGTGCATGGACAAATGTGCTAAACTTTATTTGGCTGGATTGGGTTCTGTGTGCTCAGCTATGGCAGAGAAAGACAACGGTTATTTAATGGTTCTGCTTGAATTAGAAAAGCTGCAGTGCATGTAAGGCATGATCTATCTATCTATTTAGCTATCTATTTATCTATCTATATATCTATCTATCTATCTATCTATCTATCTAATCTGTCTATCTAATTTGTCTGTAAATCTTTATGTCTGTCTGTTATTCACTCTCTTTATTACTATTTCTCGTTCTGTCTTCACTGAGCATGATGGATATACCTGTGCCTTGGTTTTAACCCGAGTTAACCGAATTACATTCAAATGTTTTCAATCACGCACACAAATGCACTCGTACCACTGCATATGATCGAGCTGCTCTATGAAAAAAAAACACATCAATATAAACTTATTTCCTTTCCCACTATTTTTTCCATTTCTTTCATTTCTTTTCTGTAGACCATCACAGACACAAATCCAATGCGCCGTTCTACATCCTCATTGGTCCACGGACGTTCAGGTCGAGGCGTACGATTAGATGATTACTCTTTGGAACGGGTGGTGTCAGAAGAGTGTCACCGACATGTTCCGCGAAGAAGAGAACGAGATCGAGACCGGGAGAGAGACCGCAGTCACCGTACCTCAGAGAGATCCCTCGCTCGCTATACAGACGCAGACACAGGTTTTTAAAATTAATAAGCTCTGTAAATATTTTTTTTTAAAAACTGTGTAACACTTTATTTCGATAGTGTGTATATATATATATATATATATATATATATATGTATATATATATGTATATGTAACTTTGCAACTACGTCAACTACCAGTCATTAGAGTATGAATAGTCTTCTGTATATCTGCTAACATTTTATTTTGATGTATAACTTACTTTACAAGTACATGTCAACTTATTCTACTGACCCCCTAACAATCATTTAGTTATTAAAAAAATAACTTAACATTTTTTACTCACCATCATGTCATTCGAAACCCCTTCAAAATCCATCCTCACTTAGACAGCAACTGGTTTTGATGTCCTTCTGTAATACTGTATCATCTCATCTCTGTGTTGGCTTTGGCAGGTCTGGGCACTGATCTTAGCACAACTACACAGTCAGGTGACCTCCCACCTAAAGAGAGAGAGCGAGAACGGGGTCGTGCAAAAGACCGTCACCACCACCATCATCATCATCACCACCACAGCTCAGTGGATAAGGAGCGGTGCAGTCATGAGCATGACTACCACCGCCATCCACACGACAGATCTGATCGCCACTGGTCCCGCTCACCGAGTGAGGGGAGAGGGCATAGACAGGTGGGGCACACACTCACTGAAATACCCCTTTTATATTATGCACAAATTCAGCATTATTTTTTAGAATTTCCTCACAATAGAATGTAAAAGGCCAGATTAAATGTTTTTCTTTCCCTGATCTCCACTTATAATTTTACTCAAGGTTTCTTACTCTTATAACAGTGTGATTTACTTTAACCCAAACATTTCCCACCTTTTCTCTGGCTTATTTTTTGCTGCTTGAAAAAGCCTTTGTTATGATTAATGCTTCTGTTATTTTAATTTCTTAACATATGAAATAAGCAATAATATATATACTTTCCTGGTTTCTTTTATATTGAGATCCTTAAGATGACTATGAAGAGTTAACGGAAGCCAAACAAAGCACAACATTTGTTTAGCGAAAAATGAGGTGTTGCAGTTTATTTTCAGTAGATAGTCTTTTTTGGACTGGAGAAAGTATTGCACTCGGAAAGCTGGACTAGGTTTATATAATATGTTGAACTTTTTTTAATTAATTTTTTTAGGTCTGGTAAAAATAACATTAACTTCTGTTATTCATATTTGCTGTTAAAAAAAAAATATATATATATATTTATATATATATATATATTTCAGACAGAAAGTTTGAGTACTGATAGAGGCAGAAACATCACCAATCAAACTTTTTAATAAGATTATTTATAACATATTTCATGATGTGACCATTACAAAAGAATAAAACCCTTGAGCATCATTTTGAAGCATTCCTTTATTCACTTCATTTGGCACAGGTAGACATTTATGTGCGAAAGTCCATAGTTTAGATCTTTACAGTAACCTGCAATGAGGAGCATGAGGAATGAAAGGTATCTGGAGTACACAGGTGTGGATCCATGTAGGAAGACTAACCAGACAGCATATGTACACCTGTGACCTTATCATGACTGCTTTACTGAAATCAGTTTCTCTTTTTTGTGTTATTCTTTTGTTTATCTTCTTTTATCACTGTGGTTTCTGTCCATTTTTCTCGATGTGACTTGTGGCTTCTCTGTGTCTGCTGTTTTGCCTCATTGCCGGTTTGTTTCTTTCTGGTTTTATTGATGTTGTTGTTTCCACACACCTTTATTCTCTCTCTCTTTCTTTCACTTACTCGCCCTTGTCTCTCTCTCCTCTTCCTCCTCCACCTCCTCTTCCTCTTGCCGGTGTGTGCTCCTCTTTTGTTTGACGTTAATTTTGTGGTGTTTTTTTATTTGCCTTGTTTTAATTTTCATGTAGGGCAGTAGTTCTGTGAGTGGAAGCCCCGTTCCCTCGACGTCGGGGACCAGCACCCCCCGGCGTGGCCGTCGGCAGTTGCCCCAGATACCGTCTACACCACGTCCTCATGTCACCTACTCCCCTGCTGTCCGCAAGCCCCAATACGGCTCCCCGGGCCAGGGTAAACTGCGTTCACCTTCCCCGCGACACTTCTCTCCATCAGGACACGAACCGCCCTACCATCATCCACCCTCCCGCCATGCCTCGCCCCATCACGGCTCACCCCGGCACGCCTCGCCACGCTCCCCCAGGCAGGCATCACCCAGGTCCCCACGTCACAGTCGCTGGGGTCCGCCGCCTAACGGCCTGGAAGGCGACGGACCTTTCTACGATCAGGACTATGAATATGAGCGGCACCATGAGCCACCCGCCTATGAGCAGAGTCTATCACAGGGCAACCCCCACTCTCATTCACACCCAAGGACTGCTCTTCACGGGCCTCCCTCACACCCACGCCGTATGCCTAACGGCTACCGTTCCTCCTCGCCCTCCCCGCACCGGCGTGGCCCCCACCCAGGCCCACACCGGCCACCCCATGGCCGTGGGCCCCGGAAGGGGTTGCACGAACAATATAGCGAGACGGACGAGGATGATTGGTGTTAGTGCGCAGGGTGACCAGGAGGGGGCGCCACTGGACTTAAACCAAGATGTTTATGTACTGCAGCAGTGAGAGATGGGGGCAGAAGGGGAAATGCAAACAGGGCAAATGGGCCATTGTGAGACTCTGAAAATACATACAGCTCCCTCTCTCTCCAGTACTTTCTCCTGCTCTCTGGACTACGTTTTCCATGCTGCTCAACACGCAAGGGAATGGGAGCGTATGAGCGACAAATGGAGTGGTTGCATTTAGTTGGACTGTTTTTTCAAGATCAGAGACATTGTGTTTAAATGCTCCACTCCAGAGACTGAGCAAGAACAATTGCTTTTTGCGCGATGAAAAAAAATTAGGAGCAACATCCTCTGTCAATCAAAAAAAAAAAAAGAATTTTGAAAATGAAATGAAAATGAAGCCAGAAACCATATTCCCCCTCACATCTATGCCTCTTAAAAAGACCCAAAAAAATTAAAAGGAAAGGAAAAAATAGACATTGTTGAAGAAAAGCAAGTGCTCTTGTGAACGAGAGCTCTACCCAGGGGCGTCGGACTGGGGGTAAAACCAGTACTGATTACCAGGGCCCCAAAGGAAAAGAGGGCCCTTGAAAAGTCTGGAATATATATTTTCAAGGGGGGGGGGGGGGGGGGGCATTAGGACTGCCTATGCACAGGGCCCAGGATCTTGTGCAGCACCCCTGGCTCTACCTACTGCAAAACCAGCCCCATGTGCTGGCCAATATTGATGAGTTTTATCATCTGCGTTTACTGTTACCAACTCAAGATGCTGAGTGACCTCATCACCTGGGGGAGGGGTTTACTGTCAAAGAGGCGTGGCATATAAATGGACTCAGTACAGGGGTGAGGAAGAGGGTGGGTGTGGCACACTGAAAACCCACCCACAAACTGCCACTCGGTCCTGACAAGGATAAGACAGCGGAAAAAGAAGGAAATGGCAGATGAGGGAGGGACGGAAGGACTATTTCCTCTTCAGAATGTCTTCAATTGATTATTTCTTCTTTTCGAACATTTGGAGCTTGGTTATTCTGTTGCATTTGCTCAGCTTTCTTTGATATTTTTGGACTTAAATCTGATGGAAACTTGCATGATTGATTTAAAATATATATATAAATACATATAACAGACAGAAGATTTACTGTGGGAAGGGGGGTGATAGCTCTCTTTTTTCCGTTCAGTTGGAAGTTCTTTCTCTCATTTTCTCCCTGTTGCTCTCGCCATGTCTACAGATCTTTATGTGCAGATGGAGTTTATAGAATGTGTTTTCTATGTTATATCCATCTGAGGATCCCAGATGATGTTCTGCACTGTTTATTATTACTTTGGATTGCACTAAAAACGAGCCTGAATGGTGAAAACTCCCTCATTACGGCTCTGTCAGCCATGGCTGCGAACAGAGAGAGAAAAGGGGCGAGAGACGTTCTCCTTTCCGAAGGCTTAATTTGCTATTGTCAATAACAATAGTTTCAGAATGGAAACTATCTTAATGCAATTGATGAAGATGACGGTGATGCTGATGAAGACAGGAGTGGTCATGTGACTTTGTTGTCTTGTTTTCGAGATTTTTGTCTGTTGTGGCCATCTTGTTTCCAACTCTTTGTTTTTATTTTCGTTCTATTCACCACAGACTGGAGACTATAAGGATGCGCTCCTGGTAGCATCCTGACGTTTACATACTTGTGACCTCAGCTGAGTAGAATATTCCTATCTGTAGTGAATAGTTCGGGTCAGAGCTCATAAATGTTTCAAAAAAGAGAGTTGGAGCATTCAGGATACCCTCGGGCAGTTTCTGTGTCAGAGTTTTTCAGACAAATTCAGGGTCCATTCCATATTTATTTCTCAACAGAAAAACTTGGTCACACAACGGTGTGGTCTGAAGAAACCGTTTTATTGAGGGACAGTTTTAAACCCCTTGAATTATTTCACAGCTAATGTAGAGTTAGTGCAAGTTAGTATTTTGGGGGATGAATGTTGTTGTTTACTCTTTGTCCATGTTGTGGTGCTGTTGCACAGCTTAAGCCAGGCTAGACTATGGACAAACAATCTCTTATGAAAATGCGGTTGCCAGAGGGTGCTTGCAGAACCGTCCCTCGCCAGGTGACGTAGCAGGTCTGTCGAAGCTTGACTCTGACTTTTTCATCGACAGGAGTTTTTGAGAATTTTGACCTAGGTAGTCTTTGATCAAGTAACTGGAAAAGATTCTTCCACCCTGCCTTCCTGTTCCCTGCCATGGGCAGCTACTTATGTCTTTGGCTGCCTGCTCAATCTGAGACCCTTCCCCCCTTCTGCTCAGGATACAAAAATACAGCCAAACATATATCTCACAGGCCTATTCAGCCTCTCCTGCTGTCACTGAACCCGTCCAGCTGACCCCCACCCATTGGACCATCTCAAAACATCATAAAAGACCAAATGTTTATGAAATATCCCATTACTCTCCAGAGGAGAATTTTATTGTGTGTGTGTAGGTTACTCTTTTATAACTCAGGAGACTTGTGGAGCTCAGTATCAACTCAAGTATCAACATTGTCTCATGTGTTTCTCCTAAATCCTTAGAAAAAATCAAAATAGACACAGATATGACATATGTTAAGATGTGTTATGAATATATAGCTATAAAATTAACGTGGGTAGCATATCGTCTTTGGCTTTTGATTGCAGACGTCTTGTTAGCAAATCACTGAGCTTGATTGAAACTCTAGAGGAGACACGTGTGAGATCTTAATCTCAGGAGAAAAACTCCAAAAGTCTCCCTTTTATCTCTAGGAGATGTTAAAGAGATCTCATTTATATATCAGATATCAGAAGAAGTTCAAAAGAGACTAATTTCTCCTTAAGCAGTCATTATATGAAACCACAAGAATTTGTTAGGTTTTCACTTTAAGCAGATAAAAATATCTCAGAATAACTCATTGCATTCACCTAGTTGTGAAGTCAGTTGGGCGGTTCTGTATTTTCTTCTTTTCTTACCTTCCTTCTGTCTCAGAGTCATATGAAATCCACACTACTTGTTTTCTTGAAACGGTTTGAATAGTGTCATTTCATTTGATCCCTTTTCCTCGCCAACCCATATCCAAGATTTTTAGGGAGGAAACCACTGTTTTCTGGGTGTTTATTGATGTTTGGCCCATATTTACCTACAGGTGGCCCCCAGTTAGCCCCTGGTTTGATGCCCATGGGTCTAGATGAACCTGCAGAGCCACAGTGCCTTCTGTTCTAGTGTCGCACACTAACCCTTCCCCTGCCTCTCTTCCCTCTCCCCTCCTTCTCTCTCTTAATGTGATGGACTCACACTACGCCTTAACAAGTCCCTATGTCTGCGCTTCTGCTGGGCTTTTTAAAGACAGGGACGGTTATATGATGGGGGAAGATCCAAGTTACTCTGAGAGTAATAAAGGGAAATGGCAACCAAGTTCTGTCAGGGTGTCCTTCTCGACTCTCTGTCTCTCTTAGCAATGCTTCCTCAAGTGGATGGCAGCCATTTTTTGATTTGTCTCACCCTGCTTGTTCAGAGAGTTGCATCGAACACCGGAGGGATTGTTCTACTTCTCAGGTCTTTAGCAAAAGGACAGGAAGGCTTATTTTTGTCAGGCATGAAGGTTTGTTAGACCTTTTGCATGGTTAATATAATTCCCATTTAGAAGTTCTCTTGGTCTTGTATTCTTTTGCCGAAAACACTTGAAATGCAGGAAATTTGCTCCATTTTAGCTCCAGATGTTGGATTATTAATACGGTTTGATTTGTATTAATAATTTTAAAAAAGAGATAACAGAAGGTTGTGGTTTTTAAAGGAACGGTTCACCCAGAAAAAGGAACATTCTGTCATCATTTACTCACATCTCATTCTAAACTATTATGATATTCTTTCTTCTATAGAATAGAAAAGGAGATATGTTAAAGAATTATTCTAGTTGCTCTTTTCAGTGCCGTTAAAAGGAATAAGGATTAAGGCTTTTAAGCTTTGAAAAGGACACAAAAGCACCATGTAAAATCTTGCTTTTAAATAAAGATTACAAGGACATTAATTATTAACAAAAAATGAGGTGCATGGATAAATCATTTATAATAAACATTGCACTATGTGGCATGGATAAATCATTTATAATAAACATTGCACTAGTCCAAAGTTTTATTACTGAATAAATCAGCTCATCTTAGATTAGATAAATGAATAAATGAGGGTGAATAAATGAATAAATCAAGAATTTCCAGTGTTGGGTCCGCTGTCCCTTTAAGAGTTTACAAATATAATTAAGACTGGTGCGTCATTCTTTGGCTCTGCTTGTTCATCAGTTTAGTTCTGACCCTCTTTTGCTGTCAGTGTCAATGCCTTTATTGCTTTTTGTTTTTGACTCGCATCTTCATTTTCTGTCTTAACAGAAAGCCATTTTCAGTTTGCATCATCGTAGATACACAACACAATTGTATCTGAGCATGTCGTTTGTTTCGTATTGTCGTAGTGGAACAAAGCTGTATTTTCTTTCTGTTTCATATGAAATAAGGGCTTTCCTTCAATGGTTGAGTGCTGCCAAAACAAGTCACCCTCTATGTAGCTACACCACTTCCTGTGGTCTCCCTTTGTACAGAACAGAATTACATGTGTGTGCATGCTAATGTGTGGGGGAACCGGAGAAAAGGGAGGGGGGTGATGGGTAATGTAGTTTTTCCCTGTATGTATGAGAGTGAGAACTTGAGGCACAGCTGTGGCCAGCACAGGCAATGTGCATGCCAAAAAAAAAAAAACACACAAAAAAAAATCTAATTATATTGTGCACCTATGGTAATTTAGTGCTGGGTTTGCCAATCCATTTCTGCTCAGCATTTACCACGGCATACTCCATTATCATCCTCATCTGATCCAAATCCAAGATCGGATACGAATCCATCGCCACTTTTTCCAGAAGATTGGAGGGTTGGGTTCATCCATGTGACAGTGGGACGGTCGTCTGTGAGTGTGTGTGTGTGTGTGAACGAGTGTCTGCGAGCTGATTTGAAGGCAAGTCGTTTTATAGTGCCTTAAATGAACAGTTTCCCATCGCTGTTACACGACCGTAGATACGAAGCCATGGCGAAAGCGAAGAGGATCATCATGTTTGTACCTCGACTGTCTATCCATGTCTATTTAAGTTATTTTGGTGGGCCTATCAATCTCTTTCTCTTCTGTAACTCTTGTATATCTCATTCATAAACTTCCTGCAACACTCTGTGTTTTCATTCTCTTTCTTCAGCATTGCCATGATCCTTTCTATTTCATTTCCTCCTCTTCTTTATGCATGTCATGGTTTCTTCATTCTAACGTATTGCTGATTCAATATTGAGCTTATATTGATAATTAATACAGAAGAAATATCATTTTCATATGTGTTAATAGTAATGCTCATAGTAACAATAATTAAAAGATCGTTATTACATAGTCATAATTATAATAACATAACACAATTATTACACAATTTGAGTTGCGAGCACAATTAAATTTCATAATTTACTGTCATGCCAATCCAAACCTGCATGACTTTCTTTCTTCTGTGGAGCACAAAAGAAGATATTTCATAACAATATCAGTATTTTTAGTGTGTACAATGATAGTCATTGGGGTCCAATGTTGCCGTTTTCTTCAAAATATCTTCTTTCCGCAAATTGAAAGAAAGTCATACGATATTAGGGTGAGTTGATGACAGTTTTCAGATTTAAGTGAAAGATCCCTTTAAGAGAACCAATGCCAGAATAGATACTTTGCTCTCAACTAAAAACAAAAAACCTTGTAGAATTAAAAGACAGAAAGCAACAGATTTCACTTAAAAGAGATTTCAATGAATGTTGCGGTTCTGGATCACAAGACAGGAAGTGCGTTTTCAGCCCCGTCAGCAGGAGTGGGTTTCTTCACAGCACTGTTGAAGGGGAAATAAGCGTGTGGTGTGAATGTGTGAGTATGTGGGGAGTTCCTGCGAGCGTGCAACCACTGTCACCGTGACACCCACAAACCCGTCCAATCTCTACTTAATCACCCATATCCCACCCGCCATCCATATTACTATTGACCTGAACCATTTAAAAGCAAAAGAGGAAGTTTAAAGAGAAAAAAAGACCATGATAAAGAGAGGTATTTAATTACTGATTTGCATGTGCAACGTGCATGCCACTATGTGGGTTAACAAGTCAACTTCAGGAATTATAAAATATAAAAAGAAATATAAAGAAAAAGAGTATAAATGTATAAATATATAAATATAGTTAGATGTTTTTATGAGCAATGTGTTCCTTTTTTCTTCTATTTTTAAAAATGAAAACGACAAAAAAAGAGCACCAAGAGGGGAAAAAATAATAATAATACAGGAAACATGATAAAACTCATAGAATGTTTGTTTCTAGTACCAACTGTTCTCTGAGAAGCTTGGGTAAGGTGAGCACACAACATTCTGTGGAAATGTATTACAGAATTTTGAAAAAATAAAAATAGACTCTAAGTATGAGGGACTGCACATCACTCTGATTTAAGAAGAAATCCAAAACCCTTTTGCTGATGTTGAGCTGTGAAAGAGGCTGCCTGAACCTGGTGATGTTATACATTTATTCTGGCTATGAAAAATCCCCCCTTTTTCTCTCTCTTCCTCTGTCTCTCTATCTCTCTGATATTTCTACCAGTGCATTTTGTAATTCCGAACAGATCTCTTCCTAAAGAACCTGAATAAAAACCAGAGAGAATGCATTCTAAACCCATCTCTTGTCTTCAGATGTGCGACTGTAGTTTGTGTGTGAAAGTGTGTCTGATTTCAGCCTTTGAACACAACAATTGACGAACATTTGTAGAGGATTCACACCTACACCTGAAAAGGATTCAATCAAGCTCAGTGTTTCAGGTGGGGGAAATGACCCCACACAATGACAACTGTTCAGGAAGTGCTGATAGCTGGATGATTAAGGATCTGGGCTGTTAAACCAATGGCTCCATGTTAAATCCCAAGAACAAACGTCCCAGGAAACTATTAATTACTGACTGTGCATCTAAACACACTCATAGAGACTTCCTCTGGAAGTCAACTGTTACCATAAAGCGGAGAAGGGCATATCGTGTTATTTTTTTAACAAATGGTCACAGACAGGAACTGTTTAACCTTCAGAAAATGTAGTTAGTCCATCTCAGGAAGTCTGACAATATATTTTAAATGTATTTTATGAGGTTTGTATTTGTATTCGACCTGTTACTCATTAATTTACTTTTTATTTAATTAACTCGTTTTAGCACTAAGGCTAATTTACCAAATTTTGGATGGTTATAATTTTCCTGCAGTGTAAGTAATATATTAGTCTTATTAAAGAATTACATTCTTATATATATATTTAAAAAATATTTTTTTTTTTTAATGGATGAACACTGTTTGACACTGTTTTATGATTTTTTTATGTTTAGCAGGCCTAAATCACCATAATTTCCCCTCTCCTCCTCATTTGTTTGCTTACAGAGGTGAAAGACCCACATCAAGACCACCTTGGAGGAAACAGTATTGTATCAGAAACCTGCTTGAGGTTTACATTCATGGTTACACATGCCCACAACAAGAAGATTCATTTGCCACAATTTTTTATTCAGCTGGGTTTCGGTGATTAATCATCCTCCTGAGTAATTATCTCACTGCAGTTTCCCAGCTGAGGATTCAGCCATTTGAAGTGATCTCCACTTAAAAAGTTCACTTCCTGTCTGCTCAACAGACTCCTGGTGCCAAAACCTCCTACCTGAAATTTCGTGCACACCTATGCTATGCAGATCCACCCCCAGAACCCACATTTTCAATCATAGCAATGACTCATACTTACTCATGCTGGTCATTTTAATATGAAGACTAGTCGCATGCTTTTGTGGCACTCTGAATCTTTGAAAAACATTTGCTTGGTTTAAAAAATATTGCAAACATCTTATTTAATGTCCCACAAAACCACTAGAGCCTGAAACACAATAATCTACTTTATAAAGAAGTGATTAAAATTAATGCTCTGAGGCCTGTAGACTCTAGTTTCACTGTCTTGCATTAATTATTTCTCATTGAGCTCTACTGATGTCAGTCTCGAACTGTGTAATGCTGCCAGTTGAACTGGGACTTCAAGCTTGATAATTAGATAGTCTGATGCTGGCTAGTAGCCAAAATGTTTGTGAGTGTTCAAGGGAAAAGTGAAATTTATGACTCATGGACATGTTTGGACAGATCTTGCTGACTAATGAAGGGAAATTAAACTTAACCATAGTGTTTCCAGCTGTTGGTTTTTTCATCGCCTACTCAGGAGTGACAGATAATGAGCTGTACGTTTTATGAAAAGATTGGTTTTAGGGTCCACACGGGATAAGAATTACTGATGATGAGTAAGTTATAGTCACATATTACAATCATGATCTGACTGAAAACCCCCTTACTTATTCATGACAGAGTTCCTACGGTCTTGAAAAATCAAGGAAATTATATTTTAAATATGTAATTCTAATGAAATCATGAAATATTCCTTACTTAATCTGAATATTTCTAGTTAGCCTCAACTCTTCACTGACTAATAATTGCTCTTTATAAGTTTATACCAGTAATCTTTATTCAAATATTTTTAATAAAGTAAAAGAGCTGGGAAATCAAGGCACTATATTGTTTTAAAGATGTCGGGAAACAACTTAAATAAGTTTTTCTTTTTGGTCCCACAAAGATTAGTTTATTTATCCAGAGCCTGAGAAATATTTCTGTTTCTGTAAAATGAAATCTGTACAACAGGATGATTTTCAAACAATTGCATGTTTATTGCAACCAATGAACACTGAAATCAGCTTCATGTGATAGCAGTCCATCAAGTCATTCTTAAATTAATATTATAAATACATATTCTTCTGTGCAATTGATCAGTGCAACAGTGACATTTAACACGTTTTGGCAAAGACATTTTCAAGTATCACACAGCATGTGTTTTGTCTCATACACCATCTGCATTGCTCTTATTTGAGGTCGTAAAGTTCATAAACTTGGATAGGAGACATCAGAGCCTCGGTTCCCAGTTCAAACGTGAGTGAACAGAGTCATCTGACTCCTCTCATTGAACAATGAAGCAGCTCTGGTCACTCTATTGCGCTTGAGATAGTATCCACCACCTGTCCTGTATTCCTGCTGGTCCTGGCCTTTCGTGGAGCTCATATGGCGAGCTGAGACGGCCGCACAGTTGTCGGGTTGCATAACCGGTCCTTTCTGAACCAGTTTGTCCAGGAAATTCCCATCGAGGGAAATCGATTCTCGGAAAGATCCAAAGAGCGTCTTGCTCAATACGCCACGATGGCTCGATTCGCAGGGAAGGCAGTGAGAGATTCAGCCTGGCGACAGCTGTTTCCATTATTAGTCCTCAAAACCTCCCCTGGGAGATGTTGCTTCTCCTCATCCGTGTCCATTTTTGCCTTCTTCAGAGGTAGAAAGTCAGGCTCGATCGCCGTCTTACAGTGGCGCTTTCTGGAGTGCCGTTCAGAAGCGCATCGGTTCTCTTTGTCGTCTTCCACAGACTCTATGGGTTCTTGAGGTTTCATTGCGACCTCCTTAGGAGTTAAAGTCTGAGGAGAGTCTTTAGTTATCTCCATGGGCTCCTCTATGGCCGCGTCGGGAGCGCAGGGGACGACCTGTTCCTCCTCCGCGTCTCTGAGCAGCTGCGCGGTGTGGTAGATGTCCCGCGCGGCTCTCATGGTCATGGAGAGCAGTAGACTCCGGTGAAGTCTCAGTCCCCCGCGCTGCGTCCTTAATGAATACAGTTTACTAATAGAAAGAGCCATGATTCTCTTGGCCTCGACGTCCATTGTGTTTACAATGTAGCAGAATATTTCTTAGACTTGGTTTCTATCTTTAAAACCTGCGCTTTCAGGTCTTCACAGCGGATTGCAAAACTAAAAGTTTTCTCCTCGCAGGGCGGTGTTTTATGTGCGCTCGGCTCTGGTGACATAATAAGAGTTTCCATTCCCCTGGGTGTATAAACACGCCCCTCCCTTGTCAACATACGTCATGTTGGCACAGTGCTGAAGTATCAAGTCAACAGATATGTAAGGTATCTTGGTATTTATTTAACAAAGAAATTTAGCAGCTCGACAACAGCTAAATTTTTCTGGACGGGTCAAAAAAAACAAAAACATCTTTAATCTTTGGCTCCAAAGAGACCTTTCCCTTTATGGGAGGGTTCTTCTGTCCAAAGCAGAAGGGTTATCTCGTTTTGTATATCCTTCGCTTTCTCTTTTTGTTAATGACTCTACTGCAAAATTTTTCTAGACTTGGAAAAACAAACCTCACAAGCTAAAAAAAACAGTTCTTTCAAATTGTTGAAAAAAAGGTGGACTTGAAGTGTTAGATTTTAGTGATACAAGTGAATACCTTTCCGATAAATTGGATTAAAAAGTGCTTAACAAATCCTAATTCTATATGGTTTTTTATCCCGAATTATATATTTACCAAAATTGGAGGCCTTCCCTTTATATTGAAATGTAATTACTTGCCAGACAGATTGCCAGTTGCACTTTCTAAATTTCATTAGCAGGCCCTTCTTGCTTTTAAGTTATGCTACACTCACAATTTTTCACCTCATAAAACCTTTCTATGGAACAACTCCAATAAAAGAATTAAGAATAAATCTGTTTTTCTCTCTTCTTGGTTTAACAGAAATATAATTGGAATTCTCTAAATTTTTGATAAATCTGGTAATTTTTTATCTTATGAAGAATTTATGTCTATTCATAATTTCCCTTTACCATTTAAAGTAATATAATGCAGTGCTTAAAGCAAGTCCTTCTGGTCTAAGTTAACTTGTTAAATGTCATCTAACATTTAATAAGAGTATCACCAAAGAACCTGATTTGATTTTAGATGGTATAAATATACGTAAGAAATGTAATAATAAGCATGTTCGACATATTTTTCAGAGTAAAAAAATATAATGTTGCTAAAGGCAAATTTTATTGGGCCTCTTTTATTGAACATATAGACTGGAAGGAAGCCTGGATGTTACCTCATAAGCATTGTATTTCAAATAAAACTAAGGAAGTTAATTTTAAGGTCTTTTCCAATGTGAAAAAACTAGTAACTTCTGGAATAGGTTATATCTTCATATCTCCAAGCAAGCAACTTGATTCTTCCAAATACTTTCAATTAAAGGACATAATCTGTTACTATAAAGAAGATAAAGCTAGCACTTCAATTAATTATATTGTTAATTTTTTTTATTTTGTTTGGGAAGTTTTTTATTCACAAGCAAAAATTCTCTAAATCGCAGCCTTTTCCTCATTTTTTAATTGAAATTGATGCATGTCTGAAGTCTCTAAGGTTAATTAAAAACAAGAAAAGTGACAGGTTTCTGAAATATATATATATATTATTAGATTTGGTTTATATATGTGAAGCTTTACATATACTTGATATAATTTAATTCCTGTAGATGTTCTATTTGTTCTGTTCTTTATATGTCCTTGTTATCTAATGCATATTCAATAAAAAAAAAGTAAACAGATATGCTATGTGTTGCCATGTCCATATATTTTACGCCACTCTCAACTTGTATAACATTAAATAAATACATAAAATATACATGCATTCAATTCATGTAGTTTTGCAGTATTTTAGTTATTGTGTTTTTAATTTAAATTTTTATGTTACTAGTTAGGGTTAATATATTTGTATTTCTGTTTTAAGTTTTTATTTATGTCCATTAATTTTAGTACTTTAGTGATTTTTTATTTATTTGCCAGGATAAGAGTTACCATAAAGTTAGGTGTGTTTTTTATTATTATTATTATTTTTTTTTTACTTGTGAAATTTGGCAAAAAATACAAGTTAGTTAATTAAATTAAGTTATTTTTCATCTTACTCGGTATAATCACTGAAGCCAAAAGCACAAGAGAGCTTATTAAAGAGTTGCTTATTTTGGTTTGTTTTGTAAAAAAAAAAATGCTATTTAACCAAATCTGGCAACTCTGGTCTTAATGGCAATGCTCTATGTAAGCGTCATCATGTCATAATTGAACTGTATCAAATGTCTGCCAGGACAGTAAAACACTGTTTCATGAACTCAGGTGATCTGTTTCGCAAATAATACTTAATGAGATCATGTAAATATAATGAAATAAATTTAAAAATCATGTGCATGATTCAGTGCATAATTTTACAGATTTACTGACTGCTGTATTTTTTATCCTTTGTTTATATTTTTTCTCGTTTTATTTTGTTGTTAATTTATAGGCTATTCGTGATATCTTTTCATCGAACTTATGAAAAAAAAACTCGGCTTGAAAACATTTCTGTTGAAAGGTTTATCAATCTGTCCCCAGTGTTTACAGTTCTATGGAAGCGTTTTCTCGCTCTTGCTCTCTCTCTCTGTTTGCTCAATGCCACGTTTAGTCGCCATATTCGGAACATCCGTCGGTGGAAAAGCCGTGACGTGCTCGTCGCTGCAGGGAGTGATGATGTCACCGCGCACCATATTTGGACTTGTCACCGGTTCAGCAGCCACTCCCCTTCTGCTCAACTAGGCAGCGAAGCGATTGGGGTGGGGCACAGACTAAATACTTGGAGCGGGATCAGATGGCAGCTGTCACTCAGCAAATACACGTTCTTTTTATAGAAAGGGCTACCGAGCTATGTCGAAATTACGAAATTTTTGTTCATGTGCACCAGGGATTTTTGGACTAAGAATTGCGTTTAAACTTTTGAACGTGTAGCAAAAACATAATATTATTACTTTGTCTGTATTGTTTATAGCCTATATACTGTTTCTCTCTTGTTGTAGCCTATATTAACGCAAATTCCTTGTGTGTTTAAGCATAGCCCTACCTTGCAATAAATCTCATTCTGATTATTTTGATTTATTGGTCAGCATGGATAGTAGTCTTGTTTGTGAATGTGTTTATAGAGAGAAACAGATGATTTAAACACTATGGGCATATCTGTATTGTAAACAGAGTGACTAATCAAGAACACCTTCAAGCCAATGCTTGTAAAAATAGCTCCCTCGTTACTGTTCTCTGACAAACTGCATTCCTCCAGTTAGGGCCACCCTTGATTTCCACAAGCATTCTTTGTAGATGTGATCACACACACACACACACACACACACACACACACACGCATGTTTGTTTTTGTGAAAAGTGGGGACATCCAATAGGCTTAATGGTCAAAAACTAAAAAAAAAACTAATTCTGTATGATTTATAAGCGTTTTGGGGACATGGGTTATGTGTCCTCATAAGTCACTCTCTCCTTGTAATACCTGTGTCATACCCATGTCATTATAAAGAGTTGTGTCCTGATATGTCACAAAAACAAGAGCACACACACACACACACACTGGTTTCGTTATAATAATGATTTCACCTCGTATTCTTAATGGTTTTAATACGCACATAATGATATCTGCTAAACTTCGACCCTAACCCTCAAATAAACCTGTTGACATTATTCTATTTGAGGCAAAACGTTTTCAACCTAAAAATCAGTTTTCATCATGTCTCACTGTGTTTGCGAGGACAAAAATGTGACAACTACAGCCAGCCTTTTAACAGGAGGTGGAGAGTGTGTGTGAATATGTGTGTGTGAACAGGAAATGGTGAGAGGGAGGAAGACAGGAGACGGGAAGGAAAGGGTGAGTGTATTAGGTGGGGAAGGAAGTGAAGGAGAATAGTGATCCTAAAAGAAAAGGAAGCAGAGGTGACTAGGTGACAAGGATTTAACCGTTTAAGCTGGCATGGAAAGACATATGGGAATCATTTAGAATCATCATATTTATGCCCTAAGCGTCAAGCAAATCTAGGCCAGTTACATAACCAAATTAATTATGAATCAGGTCAGGACTGCAGCAAAGGTATTCTAACAGCCCTTTTATGGAATGAGTGACAAACAATGCTATAAATATGACATTTCTACTTATTGAGAGCGTCACAGATTAGGTAATACATCCTGAAACTAACCCAAATACGAACTGCTTTGTCTTCTCAACAGATTATTCGAAGACTGCACATTATTCCGCTACAAAATGAGAGATTATTTTTAGTTTGGACTAACAAGTTACTCAAAACAGTTGCATTCATTTTATTTTATGTACAAGTCAAGAAATGTGTGCTTGTGCTCATAAGGTGATTTATGTTTATAAAGATTTAGAGATGATTAATTTATAAAGATTTAGAGATGATTAATTTCTGTAACAAAATAAAAAATAAAATCATTAGACTTTAAGCACATAGTTTGAATACAAATATGGAAATATAACAAATATGCAATAGAGAATGTACATATTGCATTTTTGCTCAGTCACAGAGATTTAGACCCAGTGTCAGCTTCAGTCTAATTTTAGCAGACAAAATCTTTAGCAAAATTGAAAGCAACTAACCATAAACCTAACACTAACTCAGTGCAGTGTGTTAACTAATATTTCTCAGTCCATATTTGTGTAATAACACCGTAACATAAACACCTTAAAATAAAGTGTACCCACCATTCTATGTGCGCTTACATATTTTGGATCAAATCAAATTAAATGGTTTATTGTAATAAGAAGTCTTACAACATTTGATAGCTCAGAATATTTTCTAAGCAAACATTTTGCTTTTTAAAAATAATTATAGTAATAATAATGTCTGATAAAGTTGTGGAACATGTTTGTTTTATGTCTCTCAACAGTCGTGATACAATATACTGTGCATTAAAACAGAGTCGCGTTAATGGACTTTTATTTTGAAAACTCGTACGTGCGAACATGTTTTACACAAGCCATCCTGCAGTTGGCTTCACACAGCTCCTGAAGCTAAGGGGCTAATATGTCGATGGAGGATCCTTTTTTCGTGGTTAAAGGGTAAGAAAAGTGATCTTCCTCTTTCCTGTCTTAATGTCAGTCTTCCACCTTTGTCGAAATGACACTGGTTTGATACTGACAGGTTAAGTTAAAGCTAAGTGAAGCATCTTCATCTCTATCTGTAGCCCCAGTTAATGTCACTCTATACTAATAAACAACATTCATATAATAATAAGATGAAATATACTATAGCTGTGTTTCTAATTGTGTTTTAGAAATCTGGAAGGTTAAACTTAGACCAAATAAAAAAGCCAGAGACGTTTATATAGGTGACTTGTGTTGACAGAAGTGTAAACACACACTGATTTATGTTGTATGTGCTTTGAGTGTGTCTCTGCCATTATTTTAACATTCAACTAAAATAAATTAAATGCGTTTTTTTTGTATGAAAAGCATTGTTTGATAACCCTGGCATCACAACTACCACTGGCAGTAGTGCTCATAGAGGTTGTTTAATGATGA
Organism: Carassius carassius; assembly: GCF_963082965.1. NCBI lineage: Eukaryota > Metazoa > Chordata > Actinopteri > Cypriniformes > Cyprinidae > Carassius > Carassius carassius. The sequence goes on from NC_081792.1 coordinate 22,456,388, forward strand.
TAAACACATTTCATTCCTTTCAAGTAGAAGGGATTTCACAGTTTCCTCATATCTCTGGCAGAGAGGTGCAGAAGGCCCTGTCCAGAGCACAGGGGCTGTTCGAGCGCTGGGAGGAGCTGCTGAAGGAAGAGACCCCCGTCAGCCGCGATGAGCTGGACTGGAGCACCAATGAACTCCGAAACTGCCTGAGGGCCATCGACTGGGACCTAGAGGACCTACATGAAACCATCAGTATCCTGCCATAAACCAAAGGCCTATGATGCCTTCAAACATCCTTTAGGAAAGTGATACACAGATACTTTGTACCTTGATGCCTTCATAGGTGCGTATAGCAAAAGGGAGATGGAGGTGCCAAGAGACTGTGCAGTCTAAAGCCAGGCATATACGAATGCTAGAAAAGAAAGAAGGTTCTTAATGCTCACCAAGGTTAAAAAAATACAATAAAAACAGTAATATTATGAAATATCCTTGCATATATGCATATCCATTAATAGTCCTTGACTGCATCAGGTATTGTGGAGGCAAACCCTGGAAAGTTCCGTTTAGGAGAACATGAACTCCAGGAAAGGCGGGATTTTGTGGTGCAAACGCGGAAATCCGTCCAGGTATCGATCCCCTCTTTTAATTTTCTATTAGTATTTCATTTTATGATGGAGTTGTAGTATTTTGATTTGGATGAATGTGTATCTGTACGTAGCTGATGAAGGAGCAGCTCTCTAGTCCCTCAGCTGTGGCTCAAGCAGAGAAGAAAAACAAACAGGTCAGTGATTCATTGACTATTTAAACTGGAAAGACTCTGAATGCATTTATACGCTCACATGTGCTAGTGACATTAGCACGGTTTTGCTTTCTGACAGGCTCTGCTGGGGGCCACAGCAAAGGATTGTTACGCTGGTCTGGAGCCTCACCTAGTGTCTGCAAACTCCAGATACATTCAGGAGCAACAGGAACAGCAGCAGGTAAAGGACAGGAGTCGTCTTTTTATTCATTTAATTTATATTTTTTTCTTAACCAGCATTATTTGATAGTATTCCATCTTTGTATGCCTCACAGAAAACAAGAAAATGTGCAAAGCAGATCACATGCTTAATACCACAATTTTGAATCTTATCGTCGTCTTCAATTTATGTTGTAAGTTTCCCCAATTGTCTGTTTGCAGCTGATCATGCAGGACCAGGATGAGCAGTTGGAGCTGGTCACAGGCAGTATCCGTGTCCTGAAGGACATGTCCAGCAAGATAGGAGATGAGCTGGATGAACAGGCAGTGTGAGCAAAACACATGATATTAAAGATTGAACAGTTAGAAACACCGGGTTTGTAATAGAAACGCAGGATTTGCATTATACTCAATGTCTACTTGTGTTAATATGTGTACTTTCTGTACCAGTATGCTCAGTGAGTTTAATGAAGAGATGGACCAGACCGGTTCAAGAATGGACTCCGTGTTGAAGAAAATGGAGAAAGTTTCACACATGACTAGCAGTGAGTGATTTTACTCTTTATTTTTTGTTGTTTCCATGTTTTTTAATAATTTGTAGCAAATTTAGGGCAATTAAATTATTATTATTATTATTTTAGGTTTGAAGCTAAACTATATCTATATCTATATATATATATATATATATATATATATATATATATATATATATATATATATATATATATATAGTTAATTATACACTATTTTAAAAAAATTGGGGTTGTAAGATTTAAAAAAAAAAATGTTTTTAAAGAAGTCTATTATGCTCTCCAAGTCTGCATTTATATGATAAAAAAAGTAATATTAAATATTACTTAAAATAACTTCTTTTTCAATATATTTTAAAATGTAATTTATTTCTGTCATGGCAAAACTGAATTTTCAGCAGTTTTTAAGTTTTTTATTTCTTTATTTCGTTTAACCTAATGAAAAAAAACTCCCTAATTTTCACATGGTTATGTATAATTCTATAAAGCTGTTTAATTTGATTTCTCAAACACACCCAAGCAATTTCACATTTATTGTTTTTGCAAGCTTTTTTTCTTTATCTCAATTAATACACGCTGTCTGGTCTCTGTTTCCCTGAGTCTCCACTAGTGGTCTCACTTCCCCATAGGCACCTCACCGTAGGCACTACAATTCCCACAAAGCCTTGTCCCTTCATCACAGTAATTGCACTCCTGTTAATTGCACTCAGGTGTCTTCACTTGTTAGTCATTATCCTCCCTATATTAACCAGTCCTTTTCTGTTAGTCTGGATGGAGTCCTTTCTTTCCGTCACCCAGTTTCCTCGCCTTCCGAGTTCCTGTTCCTGTTCCTTCCCTGTTTGTTTATTTGTTGGATGGATTTATGGTTTTGACCCCTGCTTGTTGATTTCTGATTTGGATTACCCATTAAACCACACTGCGCTTGGATCTCTCGTCTCCTGTGTTTCCCTGGGTCTCCGATCGTAACACTTAATTCTGCCAGATTTAAGAAATGAGTGTGTGATGGTGTGATATTTTGACTTCACATTTGTGTTTTTGTGTGTTGCAGGTCGAAGACAATGGTGTGCTATTGGAGTTCTTGTAATCATACTGATTGTGGTGCTCATTCTGTTCTTTGCTATTTAATCTGGACTCTACTTGGGCCTCCGTCATGCCAGAAGCTAACAGAATTTCACCATGATTCTTCCTTCTAAGCTTCCGTTTACTTTGTGAGAAAGAGTTCAATTCTTTTTATCGCCTTTCCTTGTCTTTTTGAATTCATCTGACGCATGTGTCTTCTGGCTCAGCGTTTCACTCTCTCTCACTGCTTTTGGGTTGTACTCCTCTGAAAAGTCTATTCCAGAATTTCACTGGTGCTGAGATGGAAGTTAACAGTAATTGTATTTCTTATGTTTTATTGTGGTACAGAGTGTAAGTGGGGATGAGGAATTTGATATTGCCTTATTATATTTTTATACGTTTAATTCTTAAAACAGTACAATAATTGTGTACATTATAAATGCCCGTGAAAGAGGTGGACAATATGTGTGCTAGTGGTTCACCAATTAGGTAACGGTTTACATTTTGTTGTTTAAAGAAATCTGAATCGACATAATAACAAGCAGTATGAGTAAAGCAGGTTCATAGCGCCCTCTAGATCTGCAACAGACACTATAAAAACATCTGGAACTGGTTCCACCATCACACAACCCTATGATGGTGTGGGTTGGAAATTACAAACTAAAATTATGGTCAGAAATGGAGGATTATTTCAATTGTGTTTTTAAAGAAAAGTCACACCATTTGGCATTTTACACCATTTGCTCTTACTTTATGGATAAATCTGACATTTATTGCATAATTTAGAGTGAGCTTGCAGAAAAGATCATTTGGACTTTTCATGAATCTTCACGGATGCGCTGTGTGCAGTATTTGGATTTCCTGTATTTTAAAATATGATTTTATGCATTGCTTTTGAGTTTACTGTACATTGGACTGTAAAGTGTCATATTACTGTGGAGATATGTGTAGAATCATCTGGACAGTTATGCCTTCATTGCATGCCACAGTGATATTCCATACCCATTACGCCAATATTTATAAAATATATTTGGCTTTTTAGAATTTTTTTTTTTTTTTTTTTTAAGAAAATTAATTTTTTAATTGCCATCCAAATCAAAAAGATGCATGTTCTGAAAGTAAGCTGTTAACTGGGAGAATCCCCTAAAGAGCTGATCAGATCCCAAAGTAATAATCATTACTTGATATTTCTGTTCCCAAACTTGAGCTGAGATCTAATATTGTGTCTGTCTGTGGGTGTACTAATGAACATTTTGTACTCGAATCGTCCATGCCAATGAGTTGTTTCCAGTGTCCCCTCTGATCTGGGTGTGAAGACACTATGTGTCTGTGGGTGAATGTATAATGTTCAATGCTTTCCTCTTTCCACTTCAACTGAATATGACACATTTCAGTATTGATTTGTCAAGTATAAATTTGTAATATGATTAAATATATAAACCCATAAATAGCTGAAAGTCAGATTCAACTCCAAGCATAAGAGTTTTTAAAAAATGTAAGCCTTAAAAAATGTCAATACTCAGTGTGTCAAAATGTGGAACAAAGAATTAAAACTTAATACCTCTTATATGCCCATTTAGGGAGATTTGGTACGTATTTGATCTTTTATTTTAACATTAATGTCTTTCAGTGCTGCCTATATATAAATGAATGCATTTCAAAAGTCTAATGCCCTTGTCACTTGTTTTTGTAAGCATTTGTATTATATACAACTTTGGCCTTTATTTGGCATCTTGATCAATCTAAATGGTTCCTGATTAAAGTGTATGTCTTTGACATGTAGTTTCATTTTTCTTTTTCTCAGGGTTATTTTCAAATTACGATGCATCACACATCTATAGCAGCTCTCAGATAAGAAAACTTATAGTCTTGTATGACAGAACTATAGCGATTTCACAGTAGAGATAAATATCATGAAATATAAAATCCAATCTGTAAAGCTGCATTGAAATTTCTAAACCAAATATTAATGGGATAGTTTATCCTAAAATCAAAATTTGCTGGATATGTACTCATGCAAGATGTAGATGAGTTTGATTCTTTGGAATGGATTTGGGGAAATGTAACATTATATCACTTGCTAACCAATCTTCTATAGTGAATGGGTGCCGTCAGAATTAATCATCTGATGGAAGCATCACTAATCCACATGACTCCAATCCATCAATTAATGTCTTGAAAAGCTGCATGTTTGTAAGAAATCCATCAAGACTTTTTAACTTTAAACCATTGCCTTTGACCAAAAATAGTCCCAAAAAACACTTCATCCAGAGAAAAGTTCCATCCTGTTATCCTCCCACATCCCCATCGATATATTCATTTTAGAACTAATTTTAGACTGTTTGTTTATAAACAGTGCTTGACCTGTGTATATTTCTCTCCTCAGATGAGAGGACCTTTTCACTGCATAAAAATAAAATAAAAATAAAATAAATGTTTGACTTATTTTAGCTGATAGCAACAGTTTGAAGTTAAAAAAATGTCTTGATGGATTTGTTTATTACAAACATGCAACCTTTCCCCTTGCTGTAGTCGTGTGGATTATTTTCAAGTTTTTATCGGCTGCTCATTCTGACAGCACCCATTCACTACAGAGAATCCACATGTGAGCAAGCAACGTAATGTTACATTTCTCCAAATCTGTTCCAGCGGAGACAGCTTGTTTGTCCAGAGGGTGAGTACATTTTCAGCAAATTTTAATTTTGGGGTATTTAATTCCTTTAAAATAAAAGCCAACCACAGTTATTTCCTTTGTTACAAACTTTTTTATTAAGATGTATTTTCATGATGTTTATTTTATTTTGTTTACAGTAGTTAATGTGCAATTTTCTTTTTTGTTGGGTCACAGTAAAGGAATTCACAAAATTATTGGCACTTGGAACACAGAGGAAACACGGCATGTACTCAGGGTGGGGTGAAGGGTACAGAGGGGTTTTGACATCAGTTGACGATACTGCATTTGTTTCCAAAAAGTGGTTTCTGGGGAATAACATCTCATGCTGTAAGTGCACAACTAACAATCAAAATTCATTAGTGTTTCTGTGTATAATGTACAGTATATATAGATTTGTATTTATATATGTATATTCATATATCTGTACCAGGAAATAAAAATAGCTGCAGGATCCCTGCGGCCACACAAGAGACATACTCTCCCATAGCCATGCTAATGGAGCTCCCTGGCCCCCTGGTGAGGTATAAATCTACCACATTCCATATTCAAAGTTGCCCCCATTTATATCTATTTCCCGTAAGACCTCAAGGGGTCTCCTGCATAACATGACCCATATGAGGGCACAGGGGCCAGGAAGGTATGGCTGAAGATGTCAGGAGGTAGATCCACACACCTGCTTGTGTGTGCGCGCACATGCATTGGTCTCTGGTGGGCAGGGATGTACAAAGAGCAATATATGTTTTGAAATCTGTAAGTCTTTGAGTTTGCCAGCAGCGCAGAAGCGCACACAAAGATGAAGTACATGGAGCGGCAGGCCGCAGCAGAGAGAAACAGAGAGAAGAGTAAGAGAAAGTTGGAAAGAAGAACTAAGATTAAAGGGTCATATGATGCGATTTCAATGTTTCCTTTCTCTTTGGGGTGTTACAAGCTCTTGGTGCATAAAGAAGATCTGTAAAGATGCAAAGACTGAAGTCTCAAATCCAAAGAGATATTCTTTATCAAAGTTAAGACTCTGCCACGCCCCCCTAAAACGTCTCATTCAAACATGCCCCCACATATCTACGTCACTGTGGAAATATTTGCGTAATGACGCCCAAATGTTCACGCAAAGAAAGAAGGTTTCAGTAACCGCAGTTAGTGTTGAAGCAGCCATGTCAGGGAGATGCTGTGTGTATCTGTGCGAAACCAAAAGCACTTTATTTGGCCTTCCGAAAGTAGATGCATTTAGGAATCTTTAAGATTTCTTACAACAGAACAGCAATGCATTTTATGAATGACCGTTTCGTGATCCTAAGAATTTTGCTACGACAATCTGGCGCTTCTGAATCAACTACTGTAAGTATGTTTTGTTATTAGTTTAAGTATTTGCCATTGCCTGTTCAAATGCATAATTTTGCATGTCTCGTGAGAGAGAGAGAGAAAGAGAGACAGGGACAGGGTCACACAGTGGAGTCAGCAGTCTTTAATGTCCATGGCTTGTGTACTGCTAACACATAGGGGCTTCATCACTGTGTCTGTCACACCACTCTGTTTCCCTTTCTGGCTTGAACTGATTGTAAAACTAGGGACATTATTAACTGTCTTTACATTTATTTTGAAAGATGAAGCTCACGATTATTGAAAGGGGCGTTACATTTCCGACGAGTGCTTGCTGTGTTCAGCCAATCACGATGCACTGGGTCAGTTAGCCAATCAGAGCATACTGAGTTTGTCCATAGGAGGGACTTTGTAGAGAGACTGTTTGAGAGAGGCGGGGCATAGAGAACCTACAATAATGTACAGTATTTGAAAAATAATGTGTTCTTTGAACATTAAAGCATGTCAACATATTCTGTTACACCAAATAAACAAAATAATGATCTTAAAAAAAAAGCATCATATGACCCCTTTAACAGTTTGATAGACATCTTATTAAAAGGATAAAATGCGCAAGATATCAGTTAAGGAGAGGTACATCTTCATGCGAGGCTTTTTGACTGCATCTGTCTTTGTTTTTTCTGTGTATGCGCCTCTTCTGTCTCCCTGTAACTGTGAGGTGGAGTCGCTTATATATTACAACCATTAGTTGTTCACACAGAACACATTCTTCCACATAAAAATGCAATGCTGACAAATGAAAAAGAACAGAGCATCGAGATGTGCTATTTAAGGGAAGACACTACAGGCAAGACCACCGTTCGGTCAATTTCGCTTACATAAATCGTGTTCTGTCAAACTGGTGGACAAAACACACTTTGAAGCGTTTACCACACTTGATCTATTTGTGTCTAATTTTAAATTCCAGTACATATACTGAAGGCCAGTTTCTTTTTCCTCTCTACATTCTGAAAGTTTTAGAAAGGTTTATTCCTATGTTCACCTGATCTCTTAAAAGGACCTTTTTTTTATGGACTGATAAAAAAAGAGATACAGAGCTCACATTTACGTTCTAGTGCATATTTAATTACATAAAGCCTAATTTGATATTTGAAAACTTGTAAGACAAAACAATCAACTGGTGAAGAATGGTGAATTTCATCATTTAAATGTATACCATTCACCTGGGGTGTCTTTCCTCAAAAGACAAACTTGCCTTAATAGTCAAATTACAATGTACAAACCACTGGAAAAGCAGCGAGATGCATCACAACATTAAAAGGCATCTTCCTAATGCATGTCTACATAGAAAATTTTAAACAGCAGCACTGTTAAATGCCAAAAATAAAAAAATTAGTAAAAAATAGAGCTCCATGTGAACCAGCTCTAAAGCCTCACTCAGAATTTAAGAAATCTAACAGAATAAAAAAAGATACATCACTCCCCTGTGCTCAGTTGAAACAGTGAAGAAAAGGTGCTAAGACAGAGGCCTTCATTAATTTTCCGGCCAAGCACTCCTTGCTGTTTACAGAGACAGAAAACAGATCCCTTTTTACATATTGCATAAAATTGAGAGTAGCATTTTAAGCCTGGCTGATAACATGCACATATTACCATATTAACGTATTTACATGAGATGCTTACATTGCAATGCCATTGAATTAAGAAATAACCACTTGTATAGTTGTATTAAAAAATATATATATCATTCATTTTATAGAATTTAATGTGGGAGGGACAAAGAAAAATTTAGCTGAACATCTTTAGCTTTTTATTTTGTAGTCAGCACATTAACAACAACAAGCAAAAAAAAAAAAAAAAAAAACCTTGGTTGACTCCCTGTTGAAGACTCCTGTGAAAAGGAGCAAGTGAACACTCACAAAAGATGCTTTTTTCAGATTAAAATAAAGCTCCCTCTCTCTTTCAACACACACGACTTACACTCTCAGCTCTATTTAACACATTTTAAAATTGCAGAGTCCTACAGATTTTTCTCCACATCAGTATAGAAGAAAAAAAAACAGTTGAAAAAAATGTGAAAAGGACCTTAATAATCAAGTAAAGTTTCAAATCCTAATCCCAGTGTCAAATTCTGTCAAATATATTAAGTCATGTTAAATCACTTTCGCAAATCCCCATATTGGTTGTTTGTTAGTAAAGTGTCATATTTATCGATTGTTTTGATCATCACATTGGTAAACACCAGCAGAGACTGTATAAACGCAATAGCATTTCCTTATATTTGGCAGTTTAACATTTTTTTACATACAGTTGTGTAAGTTTTCTTTTGGCAAGGGGTTATTAAATTAAAGAGCAAGTCAAATGAAAAGATTTTCTATATTTTTGTGGTCCCTTAATGATCAGGAGACCATTACTCACAACATCAAGTCTGACACCAGGTAGCGCTCATTTATGAGCTGTTCAATGTCATTTAAACATCACCAACAAACTAAATCAGTAACAAAAAGATTCTTTAAGACAGAAAGACATAATCAAATAGCTTGCAGTGCATATAGACCCCAACTCATCCACCCTTTAAAAACGACATTTTAATACAGTATATACCCTTTGAGCTATAGTTTCAGATGCCCTCATCCCTTCCCAGCACTTCAGTAACATACAAAGCAAAAATATAACATTTCTCTGTCTCCTACCTACTGTAAATCTCATGATGTTCCTTTACAAAACGCTTGGCAACTCTACAGTCTATGTTAAATTAGTAGCATCTCAATGGCCAAGCACTATTCTAGAGTAGAACAAAACAAAATCATAGCTTATATATATATATATATATATATATATAATTTCCCATCCATTTTATTACTTTTTATTCCTTTATTACTGTGTGTGTGTGTGTGTGTGTATGGTATTCACTGTTGTGTCTGAGAGCGGCCAAAGCCTAACCTTATTTGTTCTGTTTGACTTAGATAATTTTTTTGTATGTATAACATAATACTTTGTTTGATTGATAAATTAGAGGATCCCTAACATAAGACCAGTGTGCCCAGTGAACCCAGTGTGCAGGACAGGGGTTTAAATTCTACACGGGATAATTCTACTAGTCTTAGTTCAGAGCACACTATGTGCTACCCAATCTCACCAATGCACTACTGAACAGAACATGTTAAGAAGTGTTTTGTGAGTTGAAAACATCACAAATCAAGCCCTCATGGACATGCATGCTGGCTGCTTCCTAAAAAAAAACCCTGGTCCTGCCTGTGTGTCCTACATGATAGTACAAAAAACAGTCTTATCAAGCTGTACAACGGAGGATCCAGCTCCATATATGTACATTCTAATAGGGATGAAGTAACATTGACTGCTGTTCTCTTTCTTTTTCCTATTACGTTGTATTTCAAAAGGTGCAATGAGGAACAGTCCAACACAAAGCCAGAGAGAGAGAGAGAGAGAGATTTATGAATGCAAGATAGAAATGGTGAATTTTTATTGCATGCAAACTTTAAATGCAGTTGTATTTGGATGAAATTATGCATATGTAAATTATATGGGAAAAGGTTATGAATAATTAAAAGCGCCATAAGTTCCATATATATGGTTATTTCAAAAAGAAGACAAGGCTGAAAACTGAACTTTCTTTTCACAAGTTCTGACAAACATATGTTTTTATAAATCTGAAACCATTTAGTTATACTCAAAATCTGCTGTTTGTATGGATTCTTGTGTGTATAAAATCTATGCAAAGCTTTATACACAAAGCCCCAGAAATGTGTATTCGGACAGTAAATTGGATCCATTTTGATTTCGTGTGAACTCTTCAATGAAGAAACAAAAGGAGTGAAATCAGATGAGATTAAATGCAAGCTGATAGTTTGTTTAGTCAAAGCATACCATTTGATGCCTCCATTTGGGAAACGGCTCACTGCACCAGTTGTGTGTTTAAGTGTGTGTGTGTGAACATCCATCTCCTCACCAATAAATTCCCTCCCCTCTCTGCTTGCGTCTGCACTGTATGTCTCCCTCTCTGAGTCAGACAAAAACAAACAGAGCTCTCTGATCTCTGCATACGCACATACCAGCCACCCACCCACCCATCAACACACACACACACACAATGCACATATTCCACAGTCATAAACCAACACCACCCATGCACCCTCTCTCAGACGTGCATTTGGCACACAAAAACCAGACTTACATTTGAGCACGTACACATAAACAAATGCACCCATATAAAAAGCATGCCTCTGGCAAACACTCGCGGTTTCCTGTCAGCCTCCTCACATGAATGCACAGACATTAGCATGTGTATCTCCAAAAATGGAAATGAAAAAAAAGGTGGTTAAAACTCAGAGGAAAAAGTAGAGGAGCACACCAGCACGCATGCATGCAGGATCATCCAGGCATTCAGTGCCCTCACCTTCCAACAATTTCTTTCACAGACTGGCTGTGTAAGACTCCCAGGCATGAACGTCCACGTTTAAGGCAGTGCTGGAAAATCTAGTTAAGATTTCTGTGCAATTGTCTTCTTCTCATCCTATCGTACTATGATTAAGACTTGGTGCAGTCTCTTAGGATTGTACCACGTGGATGAGAGGTACAAGTCTTCTGTCCCCTGGCCCAGTGCAGTGTACTGACAGACTTATGGATAGTCTACCCAAAACAGTATTTAATGATTAGTATGAATATTTTATGATTATAGTATAATAATATATCATTATATAATTATGTATTATATATTTTAAGCAATGTGTTTTTTTTTTTGGTCTATACAATAGAAGTCAATGGTCACCAAATTGGTTCCAATATTCTTCAAAATATAAAACTGGTTTGGTACCAACATCTTCAAAATATCTTCTTTTGTGTTTCACAAAATAAAGCCATTCAGTTTTGGATGGAATGGATGGGTGAGTAGATAATGACAATTAGCATTTTTGGGTGAACTGTCCTTTTAAATTAAGTGTAAACATTTAAAACCCACAAACAGTAGGGTTCTGTGTTAATATTTTAGTTTTTAGGTTAAAAATTATTTGATGCTTTTGGACTGAGATTATCTTGTCCAATCACAGCCAGAGAATGAAAAATTCAAACAATACAGTCCACATTTCACGACATAAGTGTGCTTAAAACACCTGAAGATGCAGGTCATACTTTGGGAATCTAATTATAGCACATCCTTAAATATGTTTAAGAGTGCAACTACACTTTAAATGACATGGTCACATGGTTCTTTCTTTTTCAAATCTGGGATTAAAACAGCTCTTCATTAGCATTACAGACTTCAAGAACTCCTCTTTCTGAAACCCGAAAGCCATCAAGAGACAATTAAAAACTGTCTTTTCAAATCCGCATAAAAAAAACAAAGAGACTACAAAACAGCTTCCACTCTCAGAGTGGTCTTTAGTGGTTTAGAACCACTGTAGCTAGGGCACTAATGCCCGTTCAGTGCCAATCTCTAATACTGCACTCATCAAAGCATTTAATGCATCTCTGTCTGAGGCGCTGAAGCATAGCATGTTAGAATGCGCCATGCGGCAGCATGCACCACGCTTGTGCAATCGGTGCATGAAGCAGTCAACTGTGAGATACAGCACATCAAATACTACCATCTGCAGCCTTCATACAGACTTATTTACAGAGCACACAGACGCCAGCCCTACGTCATGTGTCGTACAAAACTACTAAGAACATAAAGACAAATTTAAAAGACCTTGTGAGAGTGTTTTGGGATTTGCTTTGGAGATATTTGACAGTAAAAACGTGTGCCGATTTTGATCAAATAAACCAAAGTAACAATGTGAAGCATTGGTAATATACCAAAATAAAATGATTAAAATAGATTTTGGATTTTGCTAATGCAAAAACATGTGAATAACAATTCACTATTCATTGATCAAAAGGTAAGAATTTTGCACAGACTCTTTCTATCAAAACTCAACAGTAGTTTCAGATAAACAGATTGCCTCTTACAAATTCATTACATTCATAAATGGCACATTGCCTCTCTTGGGATACTTGGCAAGACAAAAAGTTGAATAGTTGGCAAAAAAATTACAAATGTTATTTAGATAAAAGGAAAATCTAATTAAAAAGAAAAAAAGTAAAGGTGTCTCAGGGTGTTTTTGCAGAAAGAGGAAATGGAGTCCAGAAAGCAGGTACACAGCCACTTAATATTAACAGATGAATACAATCTTATGTCCAGCAACATTAACTTTCTGGATTCTCCAAAATTATACATTCAGAATCATGACAGTGTTTTCAGACTGGATACGAGCTTTCAGACACCATTTCCCCTTCCGCTCATCCCAAATATACCTACAGGACCCTCCTCTTCAGGAATGTGCTTCCAAATTACATCAGCGCACAAGGTGAGACTGGGATGTGATGGAGAAGTGGAAGAGGAATGAATGACTGAACTATGGTAGTGTTACTCACTAAAACAAGCTGTTACCCTCCCCGCTCACACCTTGCAGGGCATCTGTAGATGACTGGCCAGATTCAGAGGCTGTGCCACCTTCTAGGGATCCTGTTTCAAAAGCATGCTCCACAGCCAAGCCATCAGACTCCAATTTGGAAGTGTCCGGAAGAAAGTTGGCATATGCGTCACTTTCTGCCATCAGAAGCTTCAGTTTCGGAATCAAGCTCTTGCGTACTACGCGGCGTGCATTAGTGCACATGTCTGCAGCGATCGCGTTCATTTCACTCTCTTTGAAACTAGGAGCAAAGTTCTGGCAGTAAACTAGAGATAAAGATAAAAAGTTATATTTTACTTTTTACACATAGCTATTTTGAATGATGTTTGAAAACTCAAAGTAGATAAAACACCTTTTACCGCAACTTACACTTAACAGCATGGAGAACCCGACTGTCGAGTGGCTTGCGATTGGGGTCATTTGTGGAGGACCGAATGCCTGTCCCACAGCTGTTGGCAAGAGTGCTTCTACAGGAAAAATAAAGGATGATACACTTTGAATACATACAAATCTGACCTGTAAATCCCAAGAGCAACTCGGATTCCAAACCAAGAAAACTGTTCAGCAAACCAAGTTTTTTTGTGGAGTGTTTTGTGGTCTTAAAAAAAAAAACTTTTTAAAACCCCAAAAAATTCCCATTAATAACTTTTAACTTTTACATTTTTAATTTTAAAGAGCCAGTTCACTCAAGAAAGGAACATTTTTGCATCATTTACTCTCATATCATTCTGTATAGAAAAGATCGACTTTGACATTATGTTAAACATCTCCATTCTGGCAAAAGGCAAGTCTTAAAGGTGAGTAAATCATGACAACATTTTTATTTTTGTATGAACAATTTCTTTAAATACTAATTAGTTTTTTTTTCTTTTCTGTTGAATAAAGGTCCAAAATTTCACTCACCGGTCAAAAAAGGCAGCAAGGAGCCGTCTGAGCAACACTTTGTGACGTGTGCCTGCACTAACGTGGCAGTTCATCAGCTGAGCACGTGAAATAAAAACACTGGTGCCTGTTACTAGCTCCAGTTTCTCAGCAGGGTCACCTTCTTCATAGAGTTTAGGATGACAGTGGTTTCCGATCTGTGCAATGAGCTCACTGGGAAGAGAGGCCAGATCTTGCCTCACTCGAACTCCTCTTCCCCTTGATTCAACTGTGAGGTGGTCTGGTAGTGACTCCACTCGTTCGCTGGCTGAACCAAGATTACAAAGGGGATTGAGATATATAAAAATTGGAAATAAAAACATATATTGACTCTAAACTGCCTATAAAGCTGCAGATAAATATCTAAAAAGATAGATAAATATATTTTTAAAAATTACATACATAAACTAAATGCATTTTAACAAATAGCATAAATAAACATGTATTTTGCTTTGAATTCTTTTTGTTGGGGCGGGGGACTGGGTGAATGGAGAAGCAGTGATGAAACAATTATAACCTATTGTTTAAACCTAAGTTTAACCTATTGTTTAGAGTATATAAGTAATATTGACTTTTCTTGATAACCTTTAAAAATATATTTTAAAATATATATATATAGCAAATTAACTTTGTTTGGTTTGTTGTCTGCATGATTACTTTTAAAAAATCCTATTGATGGAGTTCCTCAGGGCTCGATACTTGGCCCAATTTATTTCCCACAATTTTACAACATACTAAAGTCTCTTATCACAATGTAGTGTTCAGAAGTGTCAGTTAATAAATTTACTTGAGAAGTATCAGCAACCTATCAATGAAATCAAATTTTAGTTCAGCTATTCTTACCTGTTGCCCCTACATTCAACATGCTGTACATAGTGTACATATTACAGATCTGTCTATACTGTTCTTCTGTCGTTTCGTCTGTGATTTCCTCTTCTTCTTCATCATCATCGTGGTACGAGATTGGCGAGTCACTGGTGTACATGCTGGGGGTGCCTGGGCTGGTGCCTTCCGGTGTGCTACTGCTGTTGTTGTTATTATTGTTGTTGTTGTTGTTGCTATTAGTGATACCACTTCCACCCAATAATGCTGCACTTTGAGGCAGTGCCCCTCCCGTGCCCCGTGCCACTTCCTGTGAATAGCGGGCTGCTTTCCTCAAACCTCCTCCTCCTCCAGATCCTCCACCTCCTTCACGGTTACCTCCCTCCCAAAGACGCTTAGCAACTGGAGTGCAAACCACTGAAAATGATGATGCTTCTTGTTGGGGCTGCTGGGCTTGAGGTTGCTGCTCTGTCTTCACCCTTGACACTAAAGGAAGGGGCGTTAGGCAGGAAGCAGGTCGAGCTGTTGCAGTGGCAACTGCACCCCCTCCTACTGTACCGCTCCCAGTTTGAGTAACAGGGCTCTGGGGTTCTGATGGTGGTGTTTCTTCTGTGTGAAGTCCCTGTGAGTCACAACTTGGTGAGCTTACCTTTAGGAAGAACTCTGTGCCTTTTTCCATAATCTGCAGAATCTGCAGGAATCCTGCCGTGTACATTAAGAGAAACTGATCGCCCAAATTCATGCTAAGTCGGCCGGTGTAACAGAAGGAAAGGATCTGCTGGAAGCTCTGAGGCTGGACCGCTGGTGGTAACTCCACAACAGAGCTCTTACATCCAGAGTTGAACAAATCTCGAAAGTAGGAGCTGCTGGCAGCCAGCACTGCCCGGTGGGCTTTAAATGTGTGACCCTTCACCACCACTGATACATCACAGTACAGTCCCTGAAGTCTCTGTTCATTAAGACACTCCAAGACATTGTTGCCAAAGTTGGGTATCGCCATCTGCAGCATCTGAGCCATATCTTAAAGCTCAGCACTACAGAGTCTGTGGAAAAAGAAAACACAAAACACTTCAGAACTAAAGTGTAAATTTCTAAATTATTTGACCAGAGTTTGTATAATAATGACCAATGGGCAGGGCCTCTACATAATCCATGCCTACAGATGGTTGCAAAAATATCTTCAGATTTCCACAAAATTAAACTTGTCATTCACATTCCTACACAGTCCCATTCACCCACCCCCACCAGTCCCAGGTGTTTATTTAGCAGAATTCAATCAATTTTCCAACCAAAATTCCAACAGCAATGAAAAAGTGAAAAGTGTGCAGATTCCTTAAATGCTTACCAGTGGGATATGAGGACAGGTCTATCATTCATATATTAATAACCGTAATTAAACATTGTTTTTGAGAAATAAAAAAGCCTAAAAAGATTCAGTTCTATTTTAAAAAATAAATTAAAAAAATGGTTTACACAAGATGACTTTATAGCAAACAAAAATGGCATGTGTAGATCCACATATATCATTCAAAAGTTTGGGTTTGGTAAGATTTTTTAGTTTTTAGTGTGAAGTCTCTAATGTTCATACTGTATTTATTTGACTGAAAATACAGTAAAAGCACAAATATTGTTTATGTTTAAAATAAATTTCCTATTTTAATATATTTAAAGAATATCATTTATTTCTGTGGTTGCAAAGCCATTACTCCAGTCTTCACCAGTCTCACATCAGAATCATTCAGAATCCTTTTAATATGCTGATTTACTGCTAAAAAGATAATTCTTCATATTATCTATGCTGAAAACATCTGTGCATTTTTGTAATACAATAAAATAAATAAATAAAAAACTAAAGCTTTTTTTCAGGATAATTTAATGAACAAAGTTCAAAAGAACAACAGCATTTGTTTGAAATAAAAATATGTAAAATTATTAATTCCTTTACAGTTACTTTATCCATCCTTGAAAAACTTTTGAATGACAGCACAGAAGCATTTAAGTAGTAAAAAAAGCAATTGTCTTACAGACCTACATTTTAACAATGTGACTCTTAAATAAAGCTTCAAAGATTTCTGGAATCACCAAACACACACACACACACACTTGCAGTATATCATCATCTATTCTTATAATACCATGGATTCACAGTGGTTCTCGCCGCTCTAACTCCGAGGTCAGTGCATGCAGTCTCACAAACAAAATCCAATGACTGTCAAGTCCATAACATAGAAACAGAAAATGCATACATTCTCCCCAGGAAATTAGACAATGAACAAAAGCAATAAATGTTGATACACATTCTTAATATCACCGAAGATTATGCCTAGGGCCATCCAGAGGTTATTTATGAGTCATAAACCATTTATAATCCTACAGTCTATTCTTTTTAGGATCATACAAATACTCTCTGCTCTTAAGCCAAAGGCCAACACATACTTTCCAACAAATAAAATAATTTTTTTTTCAAAAGCAAAAGATGAATAGATTGCACACACAAAGTGGTTCAATAATATTCTTTAACAGAAAATTAGAACACATCCCTGATGCAATGACTGTCTAGGGGTCATATATCAGCCAGTTAGGACTATGTCATCCTGTATTATACTATCCAACATGCAAAGGAGTAACTCTTGAGATTTTGAGGTTTCTGGTTGCACTTTATTTAAAGTCCTAAATCTATGTACTCTGTGTGACCAACAACACTCAAACTGAAGTGCAGTTACTTTCATACACATACATTGTTTACTTGTTCTCAATCCTTCTGCTAATGATCACTTAACCTGCATCCTGCTTCACTTTCTATGCTTTCACTATTCCTGTCGCTCTTTTATCTAACTTACTTTTCTGAAAAAATGTTTGAAACGCCAGAACTTCTCATGTTATAAGACGCTTTGGAAAAAAGTATCAGCTAAATCATTAAATATAGAATGCAGTGTAGATCAACTGATCACTTGTATAAATGTTTCTGTTCATTTTTAACAACCAAAAGTTCTGTGTTCATCATCACCGGATCTTTTTACGGCGTAATGAGACAAAGCAACTGAAAAGTACCTAACAGTTTAATCAAAAATCCCCACTAAAGGTGTACTGAGTAATTTCACTCTAACTTCTTGCCTTGTATCTTTGTACAAAGGTCGATCAGGAGGTTAAAGCAAGCAGATCAAAGATTCGTCTGGCAGAGCAGCAAGGTTCTGCTTCGTTACAAAACCACTACTAGTTTTTAAAGAAACATCCATTTATACTTCTTTTAACCTATAGGCTTATAATACAATTTTATGATTAGATAGATAGATAGATAGATAGATAGATAGATAGATAGATAGATAGATAGATAGATAGATAGATAGATAACAATACAATACAATGGATTTATTTTATTTTATTCATTTAACCTATTTTTTGAAGTGGATCAAAGCCTATCATCAAAGTTGTCTTAAAACCAAAATGTGTTCTCTTGTGTTAGGACAACTTTGATGAACTTTTCTAATCCACTTCAAATGTCGACTATTGTCACAAATGTCACAAATGTTTACCAGTTACTGTGGGTTATCCTTACTACTCTAAAACTCTAATTAGTAGTCAGCACTTCACTGATAAAATGTACATATCAGAAAGATTCATATGCTGTTTGAAGAAAATGTAATATAAATATGAATGTATTACCAGCACTAATAGTAACTGTAGTAATATGCCATTTTGGAAATAGTTTTTGGATTGAACCACACTAGTTTAAAGTGTTAAAGCTAGTCCTTGAGCCAATATCAATCACATTTATTAAGAAACATATATATATATATATATATATATATATATATATATATATATATATATATATATATATATATATATATATATATATAAATTAAACTTTTTATAAACTTGGTTTAAAAATTCAGAAGTTGTTTGGGCCATTTCTAAATCAGACGAGGTCCCCAGGTAATACTTATCCCGAGCGAATAGTGTTTAAGAGTAAACTAGTAGCTATTTTCGATTGTCGATAATGTGATTTCAGCTTCAGGATGCAGCTAAAATGCCGTTTAGTTCACCCAGACTGTTTGCTTTGTATCACTCGCACAGCGCTATTTCAGAATGGCATAATAACAACGGTTTTAATTAAAAAAACATTAAGGTAATAAATTAACAATATTTTGCAATCTCACTTCAAAGTCGGGCGCCGGTGTTTCTGTGATGTGGGCGACCGCTGCAGAGCTGCGGTCCCCGGTGAGTGTGTGTGCCCGCACCGCTGCCCAGCTGGATACGAGCTCCGGGTTGGCACGGGCCCCGGGGGGCGGAAAATTTTGAAATAATTCCCCGATTGCCTGGTTTCCACACTTGATGCAGCGACCAAAGAGCTAAAAGCAGCTCACTCAAATATCCCTGTCACCAAAATAGTGAGACAGATGAATTATTGAGGAGCGCACATCCGTTTCTCTCGCCCCCTCGGTGCCAGTGCAATGCTATGCAATGTCGGGCTGAGTTACAGTCCTGCACATACCATGATGTCTATCCCCAAAACGTTTCGCCCAGCAACATCCATATGCATGCATTATTATTATCGTTCTCCTGCAGCATAGTTGCAAATCGCATGCAAATTAAGAAGTAGTAGTCATATTTGATTGCACGCGGCGCAATTATTGAATTTTATATGCAATATTATGTGGTTAAATTCTACTCCATTTTGGAGGAAGGGGGTCTCGACACCATCTTTTCCCGACATCAACAGGTCATCCCGGGACAAATGCAGCAACTGGGGGCGAGTCAGACTGATCCGCGAGACAAGACACCATTAACCATTTGACGTCTGAAAGCAATACACATTAATGCCCTCCTCCAGTATAAATCCTCAAATCTTCCAGAAAAACGTGCTAACAATGCAAGCGATGTTATGCATGGCTCAAAAGTTGGAAATATATAGATGGACGCATTGATGCAACTTAACGTTCATAAATCAAGCTCTCGGCAGCAAGTCATTGAAGTGGTTAAAGTTTTGCAAACCCATCCCCCCTCCCCTCATCTAATGCAATCGCACACCTTCACAAAACAATACCCCTATCCAAAAATCCCCTCAAATCTTTCTCAACTGCCCCATGCCACAACAATAAATAAATGTGTTAAACCCACGTGGTTGCCCCTGGCCCTATTTAAAGTGGCACGAACCGCTCGTGCATGCATTAAAACACTCACCTCCTTGCTTGCGATCTCCTGGAAAGTGTTTCAATGGAGGAGTCGGACACTTTCTCTCTACAGGCAGCTATTCACCGTGAACGCACAGGCAAGACGCCCGAGCACAGAATTATCGAGGGGTGCATCATTCTGTCACTCGGTTTAGAGCACAGAGTCACCGATCACAGGCAGACCGAATTGAAGAAAGCTGTCTGAATGCTGATGCGTGCGACCTGCCGCGCGCTCTCCGTTGAACCTGTGCGCGAGGCGGCCGTGGTTGAGCGTGCGGCAGTGCGGAGAAAGTGAGATGCGTCTAGACTCAGGTAAAGCCCTAGAGGGGTCTGGGTGCTACGCGCACAGCATGCCAATTCAACTCTGGATGCCGCACTGGAGAAGTTGTTGCACTAAACGCCTCCAAAATATGTCCATCAGGCCGCTCTAATGGGGTCAAATGATATGGCGCATAGGCAATTAGTGTTTGTAGAGCGTGACTAGATTGTGATTAGATCGAATGTGCCATTTGAACAGAAGGAGCATCTGCTGCACAGAAAAGGCATACTTTACGAAGACAATCAAATTATGAATATAGAAATGTAAATAAAGAAAATAATTAAATATAGAATCTGTCTAGACAACTGCAAAGGCTGCATTATAGTTCAATGTACAGTTACAATATTGTGGTCTACTACAAACTTATTTCCCAACTCAGATTTTTTTATTTAATTTAATTTATATTAATCACTTTACACGGTTGATAATAATAATGACAATATCATTTAATATACTGTGAATGACAAAAAATATAATACCCAAAGGATTTATTGTTATTAATATATATGCTATGTTAGTTTGTAAATGGTAAATATACACCTGTTTTTCTTCATTGTGTATTCACCGGTCACTAATTACTGGCATTCAAGTTTTATTTTATACAATATTTTCCAAAAGCATAAACAAGCACGCAGATAAAAAAAAAAATAAGAGTCCGTAATGTCAACAATAATTTAAAAAACAATATAAAATAAAATGATACGTTTACTTTTACATTTAGCATATTTCCAAAACGACTTATAAAAGAAAAGTAATTCCAACATTTCTTTACTGCTGTGAGCCTCATTTATATTTATTTTTTTTTTTTTAAAAAAAGAGAGAAACTTCAACTGAGAAAACCTGCTTTGTCGTCGGTGCCTTTATTTTACATCGTAGCGTTTTGCTTTGCGCGTGCGCAGTGACTGGCGTCTCTGTCAGGATTTGATTGCTACAAGGCTTCCGTAGTTCACATTCAGCTTGAGCTACACGTGGGACTTTTCACTCAAAACACTTCAGCTAAAAGTTGAC
The DNA here is from genome assembly GCF_963082965.1 of Carassius carassius. Taxonomy (NCBI): domain Eukaryota; kingdom Metazoa; phylum Chordata; class Actinopteri; order Cypriniformes; family Cyprinidae; genus Carassius; species Carassius carassius. Next base: position 22,477,619 of record NC_081792.1, read on the forward strand.
AGGACTCTGCGCTAGCGTACATTTTGCGATCCGGTTTGTTTTAGTTCGTGAATGTTTAGCTAAGGCTTAACTAAAACATCTTTTAGGAAGGATAATCAGCGGTAAATTGGAAGGCGAGATAAATTTTAATGCTAGGCTGGCTAGTTACAATGTGAATGTGAAATCCTTGTATTTATTTATTTATTTTTTAAGTAAATTGATTCATGATTCATTGATCATGTTAGAGTTTGTAAGCGCTTCTTAACCAACATCTTTTCCAAAAAGAACAAAAACCAAACAAAAAGTTTTGTTGACCGGTCACAAGGCTGTGTTTTGGTAGATGTTACCAAGAACTATACTTCAGGTGTCCTTTAGGTGTACTGATTTGTCTTTAGCACTTCCTAAGAAGAGAATATCCTTCCTCCAGACCCTTACTACAGAACTAAGTGGCTTTAAAACATTCAGGATGGACGGCAAGAAAGAGCCTGAAGAATCCGAGGACACGACCAGTGCAGTACCAGTGGAAGACACAAATCCCTCCAGCTCTACAGAAAGCAGTCACACCTCATCTACAGACCCTGGGCTTTTAGCAGGGGAGACAGTGGTCAGAGAGGGAAAGGCTGCCATTTTATTCCCAAGTGCTAATGAGGTGTTCTACAACCCTGTGCAGGAGTTCAACCGAGATTTAACGTGAGTACGCAATCCAGTGTGACGTCCTGTCATGGTTTGTTTTCTCATCTTGCCTTTAAACTTGCCATACACCACCTGTGATCAGATGTGCGGTGATCACAGAGTTTGCCAGGGAGCAGCTGGCTCAGAGGGACGTCCGGATCCTGGTCCCGGGTGAGAAAGATAGAGTTGTGGTTCGACTCTCCGAGGAGGAGAATGGAACAGAGGACCAGGAAGCATCAGAACTGCCTGAAAAAGAGCAGCAAAATGAAGAAGAGGGTGACAAGAAAGAGTACATCACTGCATCTGTAGGGGAAAGATGTGAGGTGTGTGTGCGGGCCAGTTACCAGTGTTTGATAGTATTGCTTAAGATTTTGAATTGGATTTATTTTCCCTTCACATTTTAGTTGTAATTGTTTTGTTATGGGTTCTTGTCGTGTTTATTAGATTATTTATTAATTAAGAACTATCTTGTTTTTTATTATTTATTTCAGTTTAAGCTTTAGTAATTGTAGTACTTAAATGTCATTTGATGGCCATGGCAGCATTTCTAATTTTCATGTACGTTTTTCATTGTATATATTTTATCAGTTTTATTTCGTAACTTTTTTTTTTAATGTGAATTAGTTCTCAGTGTGTGTATATATAAGACTAAATAAACCTACAGGTATGTTTCGGTACATGGCTTTTGGTACGGTGTGTACCAAATGACCGAATGCAATATTTTGTGCGTGGAACATAGGTTTTTCGTGTTTCCAAACGAACATATTAAGTGGCGGAAGTCTCCGCGTTCAGCGCAAATCCCGCCCTGCAGCTGATTCTAAGGCCGGTGACACACTGGATGCGTGTCAGTTGCGTGACGGCTGCTTCGCGTTTTCTGTGTCTTTACACACCAGAACCGTGCCTGACGCGGCGCTGGCGCGCTGCTGTAAGTGACATAAAGGGAGACCGCCGACAGACCAGGATCTTGTCTTCACGTCAGCAATATCTATACTTCATGTTAAGCATAAATATAAAGCCTACTGATAAAGGACACCGTCAACAGTGTTGATGGCAAAATGTTTGACAGGTGCAATAAGCCAGTGTGTTACCGGCCTAAGGTTTTCAAAAGGCATCACGCGAGTGTGAACATCACTACAACTAGGAAAAAAACGATTGTAATTCAAACACAGCTCCCGTCGGCATTAAAACAGACCTTTGCTCTTAATTCCAAACGGTCCAACGCAATAACGAAAATCTGAGCAGGTCTAAAAACTGAAACTGTTGATGCTGCACTTTACACCTTGGAAAAGTTATATATATTTTTTAAACATGAGCAGGGCTACAAGCTGGGATTGGTAATGCTGCACTGTAATCATAGTTATTTATTTATATTTTTCATTATATTTTATTATGATATTGGTTTGAGACAGAGTATTTTATTTAGTGGAGAACTTTGCAGCAGTATTTTATTTCTTATTCTTTTTTTATTTTATATATATTTTATTAAAAAGTATTTAAAAAAAAGTGTAAACAAATTGTAAAAAAAAAGTTTATAGTAATAAACAACCTGCAGTTTAATGTTTGCATTTCTTTCCCTTACTGTACCGAAAATGAACCGAACCATGACTTTAAAACCGACGTACATACCGAACCATGATTTTTGTGTACTGTTACACCCCTAATATATATATATATTAAAATAAGTAAAACAATGAATAAGTTAAATAAATAAACAAATCAATAATATATTCAAGTGGATTTTAAATCCAATTAACTTTACAGTACATAAATTCATATAAATGTATTTATGTAATAATGTCATTTTATTCAAAAATAATTTAAATTATGTAATATTATTTTGTCTTGTTTTTTCTACAATTTATTCTACTATGACTCATATAAGTCACTTGTTTTTTCCCCCATATTTGTAAATCAATTTGGCTAAAACTGTCTGTCAAATAAATAAATGTGAAGTAATTTCTCTCTCTTTTTTCTGCTCTAGCGAGGTCTGCGTGTGCTGGAGGGTTTGGCCGCATCAGGCTTACGTTCTATACGTTTTGCTCTGGAGGTCCCAGGCCTGAAGAGCATCACTGCTAATGATTACTCCGCTAAAGCTGCTGCCCTGATCGCCCGCAATGCACAACACAACAACGTGTCCCACATACTGCAAGCCAGCCAAAGAGATGCCAGGTCAGAGCACAAACTCCCTCACAAACATGTATTGACAACTAAAGTATATCTTTATTTATGAAATATTAATATTTTAAATTGTACATTAATATATTATAAATATATATTAATTAACTGTAATTTTTTGATTTTCAGTTTGAAGTGTTTATTTCTGTCATTTTAAGTTTTTTTTGTAATTTTAGTATTTCATTCCTAATTTGTAACTTTTTTTTAATGTTTTTGTTTTTTCAATTACCCAAAAATTATTATTTATGTTATTAGTTAACCATAACAACAGTGATCCTGTTACATCCTAAACCCTGGTATGACAACGTTTTTCCAGTATGGTGATGTATGAGGCTAGAGGGAAGAAGGAACGCTATGATGTCATTGATCTTGACCCCTATGGCAGCCCGTCTCCGTTTCTGGACGCAGCTGTGCAGGCCGTCAGTGAGGGTGGTGAGTCTGTCGCTGTTCTTTCACAGCTGCAATCTGAATTTATTTGGCACATATACAATATACAGTATTTTCTCTCTCTTATTGTCAGGGTTGCTTTGTGTCACCTGTACGGACATGGCTGTAATGGCTGGAAATAGCGGGGAGACCTGCTACAGCAAATATGGCTCTATGTCCATTAAGTCCAAATACTGTCATGAGATGGTAAGATGGGCTCACTGCTGTTTGTGAATGGATGGAATAAAGGAAACTCGTATCATAACATGTTTTAATCACACACTTTTTGCTTTTGATTCTAGGCTCTGCGTATAATTCTGCACAGTTTAGATCAGAGAGCAGCTGTGTATCAGCGCTACATTGAACCTCTCTTGAGCGTGAGTGTGGATTTCTACATTCGTGTATTCATCAGAGTCAAAACAGGCCAGGTCGTGGTCAAAAACTCTGCAAGGTAACACAGAGTTTACTCTGTCTATATAGAGATAAAATAGCTGCTAGTAATTGTATATGAAAAATTGCAGTACGAATTTTTAATTTTTTTTTAAGAAATTAGTACAGTAGATATTTATAATGCTACAAAAAAATCTATTTCAGATAGATGCTGTTCTTTAACATTTCATTAATCAAAGAATCCTGAAAAGTAATGAATACTGGAGTAATGGCTGCTAAAAGTCAGCTTTGGCATCACAGATTGCATTTGCAAATGTATTGAAATAGTAAACAGTTATTTTAAATCGTCGTAATATTTCAGAATTTTACTGATTTTATTGTATTTTCCTAAATAAATGCAGCGTGTAAGCACAAGCGACTTCTTTCAAATATGTAAAAAATTTAACAGGCCCCAAACATTTATACGTAAATGTATTATCTTATTAGTAAGTCCAGGTTTCTGTGTGTTTCACAGTAAGCATGCGCTGCTGTATAACTGTGTCGGCTGTGGTGCGTTTCATCTGCAGAGGATGGGGAAGAAGATGAGCCAAGGCAAACAGTCAGTATTTCTACCTCTATGATTGATCTTTTCGCTTTTTCTCAATGCTTCTTCTGTGCTATCATCATCATTATGTGTTTCAGTAAATGTATTTATTTGTTTGTTACAGTATGAAGTATTCGGCAGCCAATGGACCACCAGTAGGGCCTAACTGTGAACACTGTAGACAGAGGCACCAGGTATGAACTATTAATATCTCCTCTTATGAGTATAACAAAGTAAAATATTCCTTTGAAATTTGATTAGTTGGTGGTACTGATATGTCATGAATCCTCTACCCATATATCTCCTGATTTTAGACACTTTTTAAATATATCAGTATCAGATATTGAATATGAATCAAACAATATTGGACATTTAATTCTGCTCATCATCTCACTTTGTTTTTACACAAACACACACACACACACACATATATATATATATATATATATATAAACAAGTCTTTTTAGAACTATGTTAAATATATCTTTATAAAATCAAAATTAACTAATATTAATTTGCAATACTAAATACTATTACTAATTTAAATACTATTTAAGTACTATTCTGTAGTATTTAAAATGGATCATTTTAGTTTGAATGTTTTCTCTTTCATATATTCTGACAAAATAGTGTAGGATTTTTATATCAGCCATTTATCAGAGCGTTATTATCTTATCATATCGACCAGAATTGTAATATCAGTGCATCACTGTATAAAAAAAACAACTGACATGTTACAGTATATATTAACCATGAACTTTTCGTCCTTCGCCATGTGTTGGTTTCTTTGTTCCTGACTCTGTGTTTGTAGTTGGGTGGTCCCATCTGGGCGGAGCCTATTCATGACATTACATTTGTTCAGAAAGTTCTGGGGGCCATTTCAGGGAACCCCACCCGCTTCAGAACGTCCAAGCGGATCGAGGGGGTGCTTAGCATGGTGACCGAGGTCAGTCATTAATAAACATCAGCATGATTATAACATGGTAAATGTCTTCAGGCAATAACAGCTTAGGTTCTCTGATTAGCGAATGCATGCTAATAATGTGAGTTGTGTGTTTCAGGAACTGCAGGACGTTCCTCTGTATTATGTTTTAGATCATTTGAGCAGCACAGTTCACTGCAACACACCGCCCATGCTGCAGTTCAGGTAAACTAGATACCTGCAGTTTATGCTTCTGTTCAAAAGTCTGTTAGAATGTTTTTTTTTTTAAAGGCATAGTTCACCCGCAAATAAAAATTGTCATTTACTCACCCTCAAGTCATTTTAAACCCATAAGACTTTCATTCAACTTCAGAAGACTAATGAAGATATTTTTAATGAAATCCCCTCCAGTCAAAGTCTTTTCACCCTTTATGTTAATAAACGCATAAATTATATTTCTTCAGAATACTTGGATTAAACTTCTGAAGCATCAAGAGTTTTGGGTCAATAGAGTTTGTTCTTGTTGTGTAGGTCAGCTCTCCTGCACGCTGGGTACAGAGTGTCTCTCTCTCACGCCTGTAAAAATGCAGTGAAGACCGATGCTCCTGCTGGGGTGTTATGGGATCTCATTCGCTGCTGGGTAAGTGGTCACCATACACTTCAGAACCTCTGCTTCATTTTCTAATGTAGTTTCTCTGTTTGTTTATGCTTTAGGAAAAGTCCAACCCCGTGAAAAGAGAGCGGTTATCAGAAACCAGTCCTGCTCAACACATTCTCTCCGCAGAGCCAACGTAAGGATCAAATGCCTAATTCTAATTTAATCAGGTTATTTAATATTATAATCCCTGATGTGTATATTGCTGTACCTTTTAGTGTAGTTGAATTGCAGTTTAATTTAGTTGAATATACAACTCTATTACCATATTCTTTCATGTAGTCTTCAAGCCTGCTTTGAAATCAGAGAAGACGCAAACCCTCAGTCACGGAAACGTCACCTCACACGCTTCCAGGAGAACCCACAGGCCAACTGGGGACCAAAAGCACGTGCCAACGCTGGGTGGGTATTACTGCTAAGGTTCTTTTGTTAAATCATTGGCAAAATCATTTAGCTGACCTTAAACTTGTAAATCATCTATTTTTTCTTTTTTTGTATTAAGTGGAGGAATCTCTTCTGAGCTGAAGGACAAAAGAAAACAGTTTCAGGGTAAACGAAAGAAACCGATCACAGACTCCTCTCAACTCAAGAGCTTGCCCTGTAAGAAGTTTCGAAAGGTACGTCCAATTGACCTACAATACGTAGTTGATGTTACCAAACTAGTCAGTTTTTTATTCTAAAACATGTAATAAATGTTTTATGTATATGATTAATTCATTCATTAATTTAGTAGTCAGAAAAGCAATAATTCATACATATTAAATCACAACAGCTATTTTACCTAACAAAGCTAATGTGTTTTCTTCCTTTATTAGGGAACATGTACACATGGAGACAAATGCTGTTATTCACATGAACTTGAGCAAGAAACTAATGAGGAAAAGATGGACTAGTTGGTTTTCTTATTACTGGATAAACATCACACGTGTCTGGATGTGTACAGATTTGCACCTAAAACTTGTTTTACGTTAATTGGAATTGTGCGATGCAGGTTACATTTTTCTGGCGATGCATAGACACACATTGTCTTAAATTATTTTACCCTACATTTTACATTTATTTATTTTTTAATAAATAAAATAAATACTAAGTGAATGTTTGTTTTTCTATTCAGCATGAGAAAGACACATCATGTATCAGTTAAAAACTGTTTATTGTTGATCATTAAATTTATTTCATTAAAAAAAGTGTAATTTTCAAATGAAAGGCACAGTAGAAAAATACAATCAAATTATTGCACAAATGAACAGTAGATCTGTGACTACATGATGCCCATTTGGCCAGTGGCTAACCAAAGTAGAGCCCAAAAGATAAATGCAGAAGAATTTAAAAATGGATCATATACATCTTTAGGAACAAGGCCAAGTCATGTGTGAAGAATATCCATATCCAAATTAAAAAAATCAAACGAAAAAAAATGATTGATAGATTTTTAGTTCCTAGGACCAGCTCTAGTTGGATGATGCAGTGTAGATGAGCTCTTAATGATTCAGTGGATTCAAGTTTGGATACTCCAGAGCTGCACTCTGATTTGCTCTTGTGGTGATCTGTAGGTTGTCAGTTCTACAACTGTTGTACTCGTAACAAGAAAGTGCGGATCTCCATTGGGTTTAGTGTCACTTCCCATGGTGAGGGGTCTTTGGCACTGAGAGGAAGTGGCTTTGATGTCTTACCTGAAAGACAAACACTTTAATTACTATATATCTGAGAAATAATTAAAAAAAATTAGAGAAATTAACATTAGTTACCTGTGTTCCACTGCAAGCGGTCCATGTCTTTTTTCCACTGATTTGCCCCTAGACTCATTTCAGACGCTCCGAGCACACCGAGAGTAGAAAACAGCTTCTGCACACACAAAATTTTATTAATATTAAAAGATTTATCAGTTTTTCTAATTTAATATAAGCAATAAGGCAATCAATATTAAAGGGATAGTTCACCCAAAAATCAAAATTAGATGTTTATCTGCTTACCCCCAGGGCATCCAAGATGTAGGTGACTTTGTTTCTTCAGTAGAACACAAATTATGATTTCTTTTTTTTTTATTATGATTTGAGAGAGAGGGGTAATGCACTTATAAGTCTGCGATCTGCCATAATGCAAGAAGAAGAAGCCTCACACTCCTGCTGCTGTGAAGCATGTTCACAGCATAGACAGTAACAGAAATGGACACAGCGACTTCATTGGATTCAACTGAGACAAGTGAAGTCAATTAGAAGCACGCACTTCCTGGGGGTAGAGCGTACTGCGCAGACTCAAACTGAGCTTGATGACGTAGAGGTCACGTGAGCAACCTGTCTGACAATTGTAAGTCTTCTAATCGCTGTGCCAAGAGAAATCTGAATCACCCACCGAATCTTGCAGAGACGGCGAGCGTGAACAGGAGCAAATTTCGGTAAGTATTCTGATTAATTATTTTGTCATTTAGCATAGTATTTATTTATTTTAAAATTTAACGCCAGTACGCCATATTAAGTTAATGCATTGAGATGGGTTTTTTTTTCTCTCTTCCATTGCATATATAATTTCACGATAATTTCCCCATCCCCCATTAATATAGATACCTCATTATTTAATGAAGTAGATAAATTATTTAAAGTTCATGGATAAATGTTACTTCATATGTAGTGAATACTTCATACTTGCCACATACCAAATTATTTCCAATTCCTCAAAATGTTGTTGAACAATTTTGTCCCGTTGCTTTTACTGACTCTCTATGGGCTTCTCCCTTGACTTGATGCCTCCACGTGCCCCCGATTGCCTCATAGACAGAAAAAGATTGCCTGCGAGCTTCTCTTCCTGTCTTTACACATCAATGTATCTCCACGAGGCGCAGGGTTTAATTTGGATTTGTCTTTGCATGTTTTTTTGTCATGCATTGTATGACTGAGAAACTGCAACGACTGAAGCTAAAAATCATAGTTTGTGTTCTACTGAAGAAACAAAGTCACCTACATCTTGGATGCCCTGGGGGTAAGCAGATAAACATCTAATTTTCATTTTTGGGTGAACTATCCCTTTAAGTTGACTACAGTCACCATAGGTAGTGCACTGCTTTAAGTGCCTTATACTGCTATTTATAAAAAAAATATATAATATTAAAATATATTAAGGTTACAAATTTGTATTAAAACAATTATTGACAGTCATGTCAGACCCTATCGGCTTTAGACTCCAAAGAGATTCCATTGGCTGAGACTACATATTTGCTGCCTGATTATAAATTACAGAAAAATCACTTTCTGGTGTATATCTTAGATGGAAGTCCTGTTAACTAATGTCTTTTAAATTACTTTGATTACATTATTGAAGCTAAAAACGTCCAGTTGCACTTTGTTTTCAGTTAGCAACAGATTATCCATTTAGCTTAGCACAGTGCTAAATGCATAAGAAAGATCTTTTACAACAACGTGTCAGGATTCTGAAGGGCGACAAGATCTTGCATGACGTCATATGTCTTAAGGACAATCATTTTTGGATGTTTGTCCAGAGACTTTATATACAGCCCTTAGAAACACAATTAGTGTTTGACTGCAGCAGGATTTACTTATTTTGTAAGTGGGAATGAAAAATGTGTGTTACCTGTAGGTTGACTGTAACAGGCTGTGAGTGTGTTTTGCTCTCTTTGGCCTGGTACTGATGTTCCAGTCTAATCAGAACCGTGTCTTTATCCCACTGAGACAGTGTCAACAGGTGAACAGCAGGGGGCAGAACAGTCTGAATCCCAGAGAACTATGGGTAAGAGGGAATGAGCAGTTACTTCATCAGTCATCTGCAGGGTTTAAGCTCATGATAAGAAACTAGTTCACTTCATCCATCCATTGACCCTCTACAAACCTCCAGTTTAGTGTTTGCAGAAGGTGTGCCGTCCTGGAAGGAGAGCAGGGGTTGGAGCACCATACCCTGTGCGAGGGGTCTGTGGACATCTGCGGCCATGTCTGGTGGAGTTAAGGTCAGCAGCAGACGCCCTCGGGCAACTAAACCATTCAAAAAGTCTCCCGGCTCAGAAAGAGGCTCTCCTACCCCCCTAAAATCATCATACAGCAGTCTCCTGTGCAGCTGAGAGAGAGCTGTTGATTAGCTGTTAGCATACTGAGACCATGTCACGATTAATAATATATATATAATATTCCTATTTTATTACAAAACTATGTATGAAAATATATTTTAATATTGTGTCCCAAAGGAAGCTTCAGGAGGCACTTAATACATTATGAACACAAGACTAAGAATAAAAATGGATATAAATTCATTAATTTAATTATACATAAAATGTTTAATTATTTAATATCAATATTTATAAATATTTAAAATACATTTTAAAAAGTAAAAATTTCTATAATTTTTTTTTGTATATAATATAATTAACAAATTTAAAAAGCATACATATCAAAACAAAAAACTATACCAAACAAAAAAGTAAAACCTTAACAAAATCAGTTTATGAAGTCTGGTTTATGGACATTTATTTAAATGTATATTTATAAGTATATGTGGAGAGAGAAATATTGTGTGTGAAAAAAAAAAATCTATACCTAATTCAAAATCATACATAATGAACACCGTGTCATACCCATTTGTATGTTTATTTATTTTAATGTTTAATTCATTATTTTAGTTTTTGTTCTCTAAGTCTTATTTTTTGAAAATACACTGTACCTTCTGTTTTAAACTGAACTGAAAGAGACTGACAGAGAAAAAAGGACGATCATTTTATTTTACCATGATTTCCAGCGAGCCGTTATAGAGGCTGCTGGCCCCTTGAGAGCGATCGGTCACCACTGTCAGCTGATGCTTGTCATCCTAAATGCACAGACATATTAGAATTCTTGACAGGTTAGGCTCAAGTCTGTTTGTGAAAATCTAAGTGACAACAGAGAGCGAGGATGAAGATAACAAATGAAAGAGAATGTAAATAAAATTAAACTAAGGCCTAAAATATACAAACAAAGTAATAGACATAGGATCCAAAAAAAGACAAGAAAGCTGACATGATTGGCTGAGTGACACTTGCCTTGATGTAAGCGCGAGAATTGATTGGATAGTAGTTCCCAGCGACTGGCTCCGTTTGCTTCAATTCCCACGTGGGCCGATAATCTTTCCTACAATGACAAAACAGCAAGATAACTTTCCCAACAACAGTACATTACTGTTCAAAAATGTTTTCGAAAGAAGTCTCTTATGCTCACCAAGTCTGCTTAATTTGTTAAAATGATAATAAAAACAGTAATATATAATTTTTTTTTTATGTTTTAATAAAATTCTAATTTATTTCAATCTCCTCACCATCTCTCTAGAACCTCTCTGCCATTTGAATCAGTGTAGAAATAGTCAGAGGACTTGATGTCTGTGTCCAAACGAGTGATCACTTCTTTCCCTAAACCATCTCTGAAAAGAGAGACAGAGCAGATCGTAAGAGAGGAAACGCCATTAAGCCTTCCTTTCATTTTCACAACAAATCTATAATCCAGAGAAATGTGTGCGTGTGTGTGTTGACTCACGCAACAGGCACGGGTCCCACAGTCCACTCCAGCTCCAGTTCCCTGTGGCCCTCATACAAACGGACAACCTGAGACAGCCATGGGCTGAACCACTGTGTTACCTCTTGAACTGTGCTGGACACTGTAACAATCTGTGTTACAGGAGTCTTGTTAATGACAAAGGGGTCTGAAGAATTCGGTCTAAAGATGTAAGCGCCCGATGTCTGACGGCTCTCCTTGTTATTCCCAGCACTTGCATTATACCTGTGATTATCAAAAAGCACAAAAACACACATTACTTCCTTATTTTGTGTATGATACACTTTTTTGATACATACTAAATCATTAACATACAACATACCATTGTATTTACTGATACTCCACGGTAATTAAAAAAATTCTGTAATATATCCAATCATGTCAAAAACTCGAAGGTAATACAATGGTAGACAGAAGCTGGAAGGGACAGCCTAAACTGACCAGTAGAAGTTCTGAGTGAGTCGAATGGTTTGGTTCGTTTCCAGGTTTGTCAGGCTGCTCAACAGACCCGTGGTGTCGTCAAAGGTCACCTTCAAGAACTAAAACACATACAGAAGAAAAGATTTATTATTTATGCTAATTGAAGCATTAAAAAGTCAAAAAATTCTATTTTAGTGATATTTAACACTAGCAAGTCACCCCAATTATTCTTAGTTGGCAAAACAAAACATAAATTCAACAAAACATAGAGTTTTTGCAATCTGTGAATGAGAAAAATAAGGCAGATGACCTGTTTGATACTAAAAAAAAAGAGTTATTAAGCACAATACCATGAGTATTCACACAAACATAATAATTTGTCATTTTCTTTTAACGTTCTTATTTTTAATTTCAAAAATAAAAATAAATAATTATTTAAAAATAAACATAGCATTGCTGTTTTTTATTCATATTTTAATTTAGGAAGCATAATTAATTTAGCAATTTTAAATTTAGCAAACAAAATCCATTTTTAATAAAAACATTTTCTTAATATCTTGACATGGTATTTGTCTTGAGTATCTTAGATTAGTGAGAATTTTACCTTGTTCTGAATTGAGCGAGCGGCTGTGGGTTTGCCTCTGGATGCTGGAGGCTCATCTTGAAGCATGGAGATGATGTATGTAGTGTAGCCAAGAGGAGGAGCTTCAACTTGGAAAACTAGCTCACCTTTAGCATAACCCCTGTTCCGCCTTACTTCCTGTGTGGACTTAGACAGTGGAACCACCTGACAGACAGCAGGGGAAGTAGACAGGATGATTTCATATCATAAATGTAGCAGGTACACTTAAGTGATATAAACACATTTCCAACCTGACTGTCCACTGCTCTCCCGTTTGCATCAGTTACACTGTACGCTGAACCATTGACAGGCAAACGAACAGGCCAGCTTACAGTCCTGCCCAGAGGATTGTATACATTCATAGAGAACTGAGAGCAAATAAGAAATAGAAAGATCATCATTCAATAGTGAATGGGCTTTTTATTGTATGAGCACATTCAGTGAAATCTGTGTATAGTACCTTATGGCTGCTTTCTGTGAGGGGACACACACTGATGTTGAGATTCTCACAGAACACACGTGGAGCTTCAGAACCACTGAGAATAGCCAGAGAATTACGAACAAGCACCTAAAACATGAAAGGCAGAGTGGCTAGGGTGTTTGAGTGTTGGCTGTGATGTTGTTTGGCCATTACTATGTAGTTGCTAGTGTGTTTACAGTTGTTACTTGGAAGTTCTCATGTGGTTTCTAGAATAAATGACAGCTTATGTTTTTGTACCTCACAATGTGCCCAGCCTGTAGCCAGTCTCCTTGCATAGTCGTATGCCACATGCTGTTTCTCTGTCCCAGACACAGCATCGTGATGTTGGGCAACACCCATCGCCCTCTCTGAGCGACAAGTCAAAATGTCAAAAAGACCAACCAATTAAAGCCAACAGAAGTGACATATTTACAACAGATGCAGACTCACTCATAGTATCACTGTCCCCTTCACCAAAGGGTCCCGATTTGGACTTGGGCCCACCAAGCACCTCCAACTGGGTGCATGTCTAGAAGATCAAAATCAGACAATACAGATTACAAAAAAAAAAAAAACACTGTAGACTTGTTTTTTGGTTTTGTTTTCCAGAGAAGAAAGCCGTAGGCATCACCTGTAGCCGGCTGTTGCTCAGTCTCTCGTATAACTTCAGTGCTGGTCGACTGGTAAAATAACCCGTCCAGAAATCATGAGCATCATCAGCATAAGGGAAAAAATCATCTGTCTTCAGAGGCCTGAGAAAGTACAGGAAAAAAAAAAAAAAAAATCACATGAGGAGATCCTCTTTTTCAGTACCAAAGGACAGCTCAAAACGCCATATTCGAATGTATTAGATGTATATCAACACTAACCAGGTGAGGTTGGCGAGGTTGAGTTCCTGTAGGTAGCAGGATGGTGTCGAGTAAAGCACATTCACCTTGCTTCCTTTAGCTTGCAGGGCATTTACATACTTGATCAGCTTGTCCATGTTCTTGTACCAGAGATTGGCATTCTCATACTGGAAGTCTGAACCCATGGTCATAATGATGTGGTTTGCTTTATAAAAGGCAGCCTGGGAACAGAAATCTCTTGATGTGGCACCTCCATGCTTATCACAGACACGTGAACTTTACATATGATTGACTACACTTGACTGAGAATTTCTGTAATGCTGTTTATTTACCTGCTCATAGGAAGCATTCAAAAACTTCTGTACTATCTCATCCACATTGTAGTCCTCAAGATCTGGGTCATCTCTTATGGGAGCATCATCACACAATTGGTCCCAGCAGAAGCCCTCAGGTGGGTTATAGCCGTTGGGGAGAACGCCTTTAGAGAGGAAAGGCCCAAACATTTGTCTCCTCATTTAAGACAACAAATATTCACAATTCCACATACCCATACCCTATTGTTCAAGGACTGTAAGATCAATTATATATCATTGACTGACCTGAAACTTTTGAATGGGTTTAAATCTAATTTATGAATAGATATCTACAACTCACCAAGGAACAGAAAGTGCTGATCCTGTACTATGGGAGAATTTGAAAAACATAATTTGAATTATCAAACAGCAAAAAGCAGCAAGTTTACAGATTAGTACCCGTGAAGAGATCAGCGAGAGGCGGAGTCAGGCTTTCACTGGCCCTCCAGAGCATTTCCATCTCTTTGGTTTTCATTCTGTGAGCTTTGTCCTGGTAGTCCAAACGACCAAAGAAGAAACCATCATAGCCCATCTGTAAACAATTGAAGAGTCATCAGCATCACTATGCCACCCATTCACACCAGGCTCAAATAAGTGAAACTGAAGTGACATACAGCCAAGTATAGTGACCCATGCTCAGAATTTGTGCTCTGCATTTAACCCATCCAAAGTGCACACACACAGCAGTGCACACACACCCGGAGCAGTGGGCAGCCATATATGCTGCGGCGCCCGGGGAGCAGTTGGGGGTCCGGTGCCTTGCTCAAGGGCACCTCAGTCATGGTATTGCCAGCCCGAGACTCGAACCCACAACCTCTGGGTTAGGAGTCAAACTCTCTAACCACTAGGCCATGACTTGCCCCAAATAATGTGCCATGGTTACCTGAGCAAAGATGGAGGCGTGTTCTCGGGCATGTCCAAACGGGTCGATGTGCCAGGCCACCCGGGGGCGACCGCATTCACCAAAAGTGTCATTTAGGAATCGCAGACCCAGAGTCATCTGATCTATGACAGCGCTGTAGTGCGTTGTCGCCTCGTCACTCATGCACCAGCCACCATTTATGAACTCAAGACGACCTATGAAGAAAGAAAGAAATTCATATCATTCATGATATTGGTGAAATTTTTTTTTCACTTTGATCAATAATATTTTGGGGGAAATAATTATAAAGTTTCTGTGTGAGAAAAGAAATTATTTACATCATATATTTAGCATAATTAGATTTAGAATCATTTTTGTAAAAATGTGACCCTGGACCACAAAACCAGTCTTAAGTCGCTGGGGTATATTAGCAGCAATAGCCAAAAATACATTTTATGGGTCAAATTTATTGATTTTTTTTTTAATGCCAAAAATCATTAGGATATTAAGTAAAGATCATGTTCAATGAAGATATTTTGTACATTTTCTACCGTAAACATATTAAAAGTACATTTCTGATTAGCAATATGCATTGCTAAGAACTTCATTTGGACAACATTAATGGCGATTTTCTCAATATTTAGATTTCTTTGCACCCTCAGATTCCAGATTTTCAAATAGCTGTGTCTCGGCCAAATATTGTTCTATCCTAACAAACCACATACATCAATGGAAAGCTTATTTTTTCAGATGTAAATCTCAATTTCGAAAAATTTACCCTTATGACTGGTTTTGTGGTCCAGGGTCACAAATGTGTTCTAAATATATGTTCTAATCTAAAAACAAATGACCTCCTCACCCTCATTGACCAGTTGTGTTACAATTCTCTGTGTGCTCTGGCTCTGTTGCCTCCACCAGCGGTAAAAGAAGGCCGTCTCTACGTAGATGAACCTTCGGGCTGGATCCTTCTGTAGCTGGTCTATTACCGAGTCCAAAATATACTGAACTCCTGCATGCTGGATGTTGTTTCGGTCTGAAAAAACAATGACTGGATTAAAAAAACTGAGGTTTGTGGTTTATTGACATGTCTGAACAAGCAAAACGTTGTGTATTATGCTGTGAGGTTAAACATTATGTTTTACCACTCCAATGCACTGCCGTTATCATATGACAAGCAACACATAGATCATTGGACAGTCACATGAAGAATGTGATCTACTAGATACATACCAATGCAAGATATGAACAAACACTTTCAAATCAACATGAGCCAAGCTTCACCTCCATAGTAGTACTGATCCACAGTCTTGAGCCAGCCAACATCATCATGTGTGTGAGGAACCAGATGAACATTCAGCATGGAAGGGTTTGTGGCAGGACATGACTGCAGTGATTCAACAAATCCATTATCAGTGGAGAGATACAACAATAATACCTTTTACTTCCTCGTTTATACAATCATTTCCTTTTTATTTTGCTTCTACATGTACATGTACAAAAACATGGTATTGCTAAGGTACTTGCCCAAATCACTACAGTAATAGAGTGACAATAGGTGCAAAAATCAAGTGCAAGTAGTTTTAGTACGTTTAATTATTATTATTATTGTATATTTCCTGTAATGTTTTTTTTTTTTTTACATTTAGTCAAACCTTTCTTAAAGGTCCTACAACGAAGAGCTTAAAAATATTCACACAATAAACCAAAACTCACCCTATAACCGCAAATGGAGTTTCGACCTGTGGGTAAAGAAAAAACAAGATAGATGAATAGCTGGAACAGCAGACTGAGGTACAGCACAGCCATGACGAAAATTAAGCTACAATCATATGACCGTCGAATTTGTGTTGTGTCACGTGACTTCTCCTCAACAGCTTACGAACAAACATAATAAAAGTCCTTAAATATTATATTATATTATATTATATTATATTATATTATATTATATTATATTATATTATATTATATTATATTATATTATATTATATTATATTATATTATATTATATTATATTATATTATATTATATTATATTATATTATATTATATTATATTATATTATATTATATTATATTATTGCTTCTACCACAAGAAGCAATTCTACCCTTAGTAAAATTCTTTTTGAAGCATATCTGTTTATTAGGCAGACAACAGTAAATTTAAAAAAGAATCCCCAGAAAAAAAATTCCTGTCACATCGAAAATGCGTATAAAGAACATTAAACATTTTTTATAAATTATTTTCTTTACATACTAACATGTCTGTCTGTGGCAGGGACCATGATTACCTCATCTTTTATCTACTTCATTCTCTCACACTCCTTTTTCCTTCCCCCTCCCTCGCAGGTTTACAAGGTTCATGTAGGCTACCTACCATCTATCTCCCGACTCCCTTAACAAATAGCTAACATTCCACAGATCTGAAGGACTGATTAAAAACTCAAAAACTCTTCAAAGATAAAATGTTTTTAAAAAGCATTATACATTTATGTCAGGATGTATTTTTTACTTTCATGGCTTCATATTAAACAGTTTTTTTTCTTTTAACAATTAAACTGAGTAGCTACTGTACATCTTACTGAAGGGCTTATCATGATAGAAGCTGAAGAAACAACTGCGGTAGGACATTTTCTTGAACAGGCATTTAAAGCATTACATCAGAAGTGCCTCTAGTTAGACCATAAGTCATTCATCATCATCTCAAATGTCAGACTGTTGCACAATCAAAGGATTTACTAATCAAAATATTCAATTTGATACTACCTGCAGAATGATTCCCCCTGTGGTTGTCCCTGCATAATTATTCAAGCAACTTTGACTATATTGTGAGAATGAAAACCCAAGAGAAGCCTAAAAGGCAGTACCAAAGAAAAAAAAAACTGTAGGGAGACTCTGTGACTAAAGGCTTTGTTCACACTCTGTTCACAGTCTCTTCATGAAAAGACAAGCTTAAGGATGAGCCACATCGAAAGGAATCCAAGATCATGTTGCTGCATAGATTTTCACTCAAACTGGGCTGTTGTCTTTGAGGAATCTCTGTTCTTTGTACAGCAATGTAGATTTGGCACAAATAATTTTAGGTCTAGACAAGCATTAACTAGCCCTATTAGCTATTATCTTGTATAGTGTTTATTGCTGGTGTGTAATTTTGTTTTGTTTTTTGACATGTTGCTGTTTATTTCCTTTTTTTTTTTTTTTGCATGAAACACTTAAACTAATATTTTATTTCAGAAAAAACCCAATACCTTTAGGTTGCTATGTTGCTTCACAATCATAAACATATATTATATTATATTATTGGTGTTTATATATTGGTCTCTTGTGCTTACTGCTATATTATGAACTTTTAAGTCTGTTAAAGTAAGTTTCATACTAATTAATTAATTAATTAATTAATTAATGAAGTGTCAGGACCATCAGCATTTTGAGATAAAACTGATCCTTTTAGACAAGTGCTACACAGTAGCTTATTCCAACACACTGCACAAAAACACCTGGTTTAAATCAGAGGAGGGTCACAGTTAAAATGTGCAATGTTTTCCCCTGCTGCTGCTCTGTAAACATTTAGATAATAGTATGAGGCAACCACTGTCTAAACCACTTACAGCCTCCTGCATCTACTCACCTAGCAGGAAGCTTGTTGCAGGAAGCATCCAAGCACATGTATCTTTAGATTAACCAAATATTCTATAACATAAAAGATCTGTGAATTGCTTGCATGCTGTATGAAATCTGACAAAAGGAATGCATGAGAAAAAAAAAAGAAAGTGAAAGAGAACAGCTGAGGAAAAATATATGACATCATTGTCGAGAAGCAAGGCCTCAGAGAGGGCTCGACTTTGTGTTTCTGACTCTTATCTGCCCGCTACGTCTTATTTGGGGAGGAAGCTTTTACAGATTGGGTTTACAGCCCTCTCTCTCTCTCCAAATGGGGCCATGACTGAGTGTGATGACCTCACCCTGTTTCTCCTAAACTCTCACTTACTCCTCTCCTCCCTCACCCCCCTCTCGCTTTTCTCAAAGTCTGTGCAGGAGTGAGGCTGGAGTCACGTTCTCCACAGTTCCTGCAGTCTGCATCTCAAAAGTCTTTCTACAGAGTCTCAGAAGACTTCAGAGTGGACCATTTTAGCTTCGTGGACTGACTTGGTTTACTCAGGGTTGTAACTTGATTGGATGTACCAGAAGGAGGATTCTTTTAAACATTTAGAATGGTGTTTTATTGTTTTATGCTTATTTGTTCCTCGATCAGATGATTAAAGCAAGAACAGCAATGAAGAGGATCCAACCTTTCACTATTGGGACCAAGTTATCTGTCCCATCCGAAAACAGATGTCTGGATTATGTGAGCATCATGCTTCCTGTACCAGTTCTGGACTGCTGTGAACTAAGAAACGACTCAAACAATGACAATTCTCCTTTCCATGAGGACAGAGTGTCCACATCTACACCTGTGGAGGGACTTTCGGACGATATTAAAGAGGGAGATGACAGGGACTCTGTGTCCCCACCGGCTTCCTCCAGATCCATCAAGAAGATAGCTATGTGTGAAAATGTTGAAAACCAAACTGTCACTGGCTTTAATGTGACAAACTGTGAGACAAACAAGTCCAGTACTTCTACTGAAAATCTGTTTCTTGTTGAGGAAAGTGACAAGCACGGTGCACAGCTGGAGGTGAGCAAAACTGCTCTGTTTGCATGTGGTGGACAATACATTCCTTAGCTAGAAATTCTTTGCTGCTTTGCGCTTAGAGAAAAAAACAGTACTTTAAAGTAATATTACAAAATATTACAGTCATTCATTTTTTTAATGAAATTATAAAATATTAGTTATAATTGTAAATGATAAAGTTGTGTTTGTGTGAGAGAGTATATATATATATATTTCTACAGCTTTATCATATAAAATTATAGCTAATATTTTATAATTTCATTCAATACTTTCATTTAATTTCAAACTTAAAGATGATACATGACTGCATTAGATAACAAAATAAAGATTATAACCAAAAGGTTTATTGTGTTTTAAATAATAATTATATAATTTAATTTACAGAATATAAATTATTATAAATTAATATAAATTATAAAATATATATATATATAATTACATGTATTAATTTCAAATATTTAATTAAAATATATGTATATATTTAATTCTTTACATAATAAAGAATATTTATATAATATATGATAATATAAAATATGTATATATATATATATATATATATATATATAACATATATATAACACACACATATCCCACTTTAAATGATTCTCACTGAATTCAATTATAGACTTACGAACAGAAACAAACCAAACTCTACACTTTTCAAATGTTAACATTTTTAGTTAGTTGCCTTTTTTTTCTCACAGAGGTCACAAACCAACAGCACAAACACCAGCCCCATATTTGTTATTCTCTCAGTCTCTCAACATTTTTTATGAGCTGTTTATTAAATTGTTAGTGTTACTGCCTGCCCGTGCACAGTCTCCACAAATGTCTGCGAGGAGTTTCTCACTGCAAAACTTGAAATGTAGCTTCTCATAGCACAAATGAGTACAACAAGAACACATTGTCTTATTGTGAGAGAAAAAAAAAAGAAAGACAAATCTGTGTGGATTACTACAGTTTTGCACACTGTGCTCATTGAGATGAGGTCATAGCCAGGCCCTTCATTACACAAGCCCACAGTCGAGATGAACTGGTAATTTCCCCATAAAAATGGAGAGTAGTTCCAAACTGGAACACACAGGGAAGGATCTGAGTCTAAACTGATGATCAGACACTAATGATAAAAAATAATGTTTGCTATTAGTTGTGATGTTCTTTATTGATAAATAAGTGCCACATTATGTTACAGTATTCCACAACTTATACTTGATTCTTTTTTTTGTATAAATGGTAAAACAAAACTATAGGCTAAATGTTGAAGGGCAAAAGGTGTGGTTTGCGCACACTTAAAGAATTTTAAAACCATGTCCGTAGATGCAGTCATCGCAGTGGTGCAGAATGCAAGTTAAGCAATGCAAGATCTGCAAGATAAAACACCACCTCTGATAGATGAGATCATTATTTGGCAGTACTACACCTTGCTGCAGGCTCGTGAATTTTTGGTGGGCCAACAGACTCAGATCCTGCTATTATTGTGTTTTACCCTCTAAAATGCATCATAAAAATCCCCTGGCTGTCCTAAACACAGGTGCATAATCATGAAGTGTTCACTGTGGAGATATCTGATACCTCTGAAGAGAATGTTTTGGCATATCATCTTGTAAGTAATCTTTTTGAATCAATTCAGTACTTAATCTGTACTTCATGTACCCAAACAAACAACATTTTTTTATTGCCTAACAGCTGAGAAACTGCAGAAGAACCAGAACTTGGCGCACAAATCGAATTAGTTGCAGCAACATAGAATGATGTAAGACATTTTGGAAAAATAGTCTGTCGGATTTGGCGAAGAGTACAGATGAAAACCATAATAGAATATTACTGCTACAAAAAAAAAAAAAACTCACAATGAAAATATTTTTAAATGAAAGATAAATGAATAAAAACTCTCAAAATTAGGAAGCTAAAAAAAGTTTCAAATGTGTCACCAAAAAACTTTGAATCCACATAAACTAATAAAATAGGTATTTTCACTCAGAATGGCTAGCAACACATTGAATTCAATGTGAAACTTTAAAGTAGACACTGAATAATGCAATACTTCAAGTGAAAAACTGAAATGTACTCCAATAATCATTCTTTAATTTACAACTTTGAAAACACAGTGTAAAGCTCATATTCTAGCCGCTATATATCTTTACAGACTGATCCATGGACTATAGGAAGAAAGATAAGGAACCTTCAGTATGATTACAGCATGCCAACTTTCCCACATGATCAACCGGAGGACACGTCTCACAGCCAAAGGAGAGATTTCAAAGACTTTGAGAACTCTCTCATCCAACTGACGACGAGTCTGGACTTGATGCAGGTTAAATGCACCATAATGATGTTTCTGTTTTGTTTATTAATGTGTCTTTTTGTAACATTACCTCATGTACTCTTAATTCATCTCCTCTGCCAGGAGGAACCAAAAAGATCTCTTCAGAAGAAGACAGATGCTGTAGATTTAGGATTGGAAATGTTTAGAAGACGACAAAGCCCGGGGGACCACGCTGACAAATCGTAAGATTTCCTGGCACAGTGGAGCATAGAGCATTATTACTCTTTTGTTAGTGACACAAAATGCTCGCTTTCTCTACAGGTGGCTGAAGTTGAGGTCACTCCTGAGGGACTATCATCAGGATCTCATGTTAGCTCTAGACGTCTCGTCGTTTTACCAACAAGCCGACAGCATCATTGGCACCATCAACAGCAAGGTTGTGCAAACAAGGGTTGATTAGTTTTGGCTTTTAGAGAAGACCTCAAACTGTCTTTATAAATCATGATTGTAATACAAGTCCTGATCCAGGATGAATTTCGTTGCAGAGGAACCGTGTATTGGCGGGTGACATCCAAAAAAGCGACAAAGAGACCAGAGAAATTGCCTGTCAGATCAACGTAAGTCAACCCATGATCTCATTAGAGGACATACTGTCTCCTTATGTAAACCTGAATTTGAGAACATCAAAAAAGTGTCACAGTGCCACAGTCACTTTGTGTTTTTATATATGATTTTGAACTCAACCAGACGGTAGACGGTTGTAGTAGTCTCACACACAGACTGTAGCAAATTAACTCCAAATGAATGATGTCATTTCCTTCCATGACCCCACCCCTCCCTGGACAACTCTCTTTCCAGATGCTGAATGAGTCTGCGTCTTGCCTGTCAACTCTTCACCCAACCCTGGCCAAAAGAGTTACATGCAAACAGGCCGAGGTGAAGGAGAACTGGGCACTTCTCCAGGACTTTCTCCGGTAAATGAAAGTCCACTTACTCCCATTGTCCTCCAGTGAACAAAAAACAATAGTAAACAAAGTATTTGAGCGCAGTGATATCATATTCAAGGCTTGGAATAGTAAATGAAATCATGCTTAAATGGAATCCATACTTGTCAAAATGCAGGAGTGGAGCTGACAATGTGGTGAAGTGATGTAATGTTATGGTCTTTTATTTTGATACTGACCTATTGCAGAGTCTTAGATCATAGATGGTAGATGTTGTTTTGACGCAAATGCTACATATTTGGTTTCACACATTGATTCGTTTAAGCATTTGCCAGTTTATGTAATGTTTTGTGTCCATTTAAAGTGTGATTCTGTATCCAGGAAGACAAATGTCACTTAAGAGCTAACACAAATATTATTCTGCATACTTATTGAGTGATTTTTAGATAATCTTTCTATTAAAAAAGCTGTAACCCTTTTAAGTTACAAAATATCACATTGTATCATAGCTCTTATCATAGACCAGTCAACCACTTTAGACACAGAATTACATATATATTCACACCATTATGGAAACTCAGATTTGAAATGTGGCCTCTACTGAATAGTATGACTTCTGAAAGTGTCAGAAAAGAAAGACAGAGGGAATAAATGACAGACAGGGTAATAAATAGAGGGAAAGAAAGGGTGGTTATGGATGAACAAAGGCTGTAACAGAAGAAGATTTAGCCTCAGCTCTGGTGCAGATGTGAGGAATAGCTCATATGTATGGTATGAAGATATGATGATGGGAGACAGGTACTCTGTGAAACCGCATCTAGAGGAATGTAGCCGTGCAGAGAGGAAGGAACTGATGAAAAATAACTGTCTGAATTTTTGTCATAAATCTCACTACTAAGGCAACAATTTCAGACTGATACAGAAAGATTTAACAACAAACAAGAGTAAAATAAGCCCTACTTATAACTTTCTTATACTTACCTTTTAGTTTTGTGTTAGTTTTTAATTCTATTTGGCCTGAGGCTATTGAAAATTCACTTTTAGCAGATACATATATTGATAAGACTTTAGTTTAAAAAATAATTTTTTGTTACATTTTATATTACTTTATTTTTCTTGGAAAACGTAAAAGATTACTCGTGTAGTTATGACTTGTACTACACAAAATTTGTCCAATTGATCTTTGTAGATTTTTTTGTAAAATCTTTGTAGAATGCATTCATACAGAAATCATGATTCAAGACCCCCACCCCCCACTCCCCCCAAATTTTCAATAAACTAACCAAGACCACACATACACAAAAATCTCCCAGTGGCGTTAAATGATTTGTTGGACCAAAATATATTATATGTATATTTATATTATACAAATAAATTACTAGAAACTGAATAACTTTGGAAACAATTTGAAAATCAGGAAGGAATGTTAAATATTATTACATATTCCAGTATTAATAGGTTTTGATAATGGGGCTAAGACCTCTCTCTATCTCCAATTGTTATTCGCGAACAATAAATAATAATAATTTTTTTTTTTAAATATGGAAAAATTATCACAACATTTTTGAAAAAAGAAGCTGCTGCATTGGCTTACATGCAGCCAACAAAAATATGGATACATCCCTCTATCACTAACTATGAGCTACCCAGACAAGAGGGAGGTGACATCATTGCTCACAAAGACTGCCGAAAATAACATCTTCCCACCCCTAAAACAATTGCTGCAAAATTTTGTCCAGAGTTACATAACCTGCAAAGATATGATGCTAGTGTTCTGTGGATATTTTTATATTTTCAATCTGCAAGTTGTTAGCATTAAAGATTTACACTCTACTGACTTGTATGGTCTAATATGATGATGAAATGTCATGATATGTTTGAAATGTTTTGAAGAGTAATGATGCCCCAGTGGTACCATTAGAGGTAAAGTTTAGTTCCACTTCTACAGGAACCAGAAGACAGATGTTTCTCCAAAATGCCCGTCAGTGTTACCCGCTGATCCTTTAACCACATGCCCTGACTCACAGAGCTTTGCTAGAAATGAGGGTAACAGCGTAATGGGAAAAGACGTCAAAGAAGAGCAAAACCGTCTCCGAGGATTTGAGGTTAGCTACAGTGCCTCCAAAAACATCTGCAAGCATGTGATTATAAATGACCAGTCATGACCACATAGAAAAAAGTTGATTGGTCTGAATTCTCTGTTTGGTGAGACAATCTTTTACCCTGAGGCATTAAACTGAGGCTAGGTTGTTTCTTACCACCCAAATCAAAAGATGTCACCCCTATATCTGCGGTATGCATGAGTTGCGTGAATTGTATATGATTAAACTTAATCTATGCCTGAACATGTATTTGTGCAGTGCTCTCAAGGTCTGTGGACACATAGCATGTGGAGTCCGGTTGAGGAATGTTCTGTAGGCAGTCGGGACTCACTGTCAGAGAGCAGCTGTTCCAAGCTGGACAATGTCTCTGAAAAACAGGACAGGAAGAGGTGCAATTAATTTTTAATTTCACAATGAATCTGTTGATGACTGATAAAGTAAATGATCCATAAATGTCTGATGTCATTTCATGCAATGGATTTCAAGATGCAGTTGTTGAGTGAAGTGTTCATTAACACATAACGTTTTCGCAGCTGTATCGGCCAGAGGGCTCAGACAACCCCTGTTTCCTCTCAAGATTGTCTCAGACACAAGCTGTTGAAGGAGTCGACAGCATCCACTGGAACTGTAATACAATTTCAAGATATTTTTTTCATAACAGTGCACTAAACTGATATGTAAATGATCTCACTGATCTCTTTCCATCCTTTTTTGTAAACTGAATAAAGACTGAAGAGCATGACTGTTCAAAGCAAAGGAAAGACTACAAAATAGAGGAGCTCCTAAGCCAGGTGGAGGTCCTTTGGGATGCTCTGCAGGAGAAATATGGAGAAAACAATAAGACTGAACCAGCGGAAAAAGAACAATCAAGAGATAAAGCTGCACAGATGGTGTCAGATCTCACAGTTTCAAACCATCTCTCAGAAAATGTAGAGGAATGCAGTTCAGGAATGCTCGAAAAGTTCCTTGAACTGCTGGATCACAGTGGTTGTCACAAAATAAGTCAGGTAAGCCAAGCATCATGACCTTAATTAAACTGTAATGATACCAAAACCTGAACATGAATAAAAGAAAAGTAGCTTACTCAATTTCAAGCTCATAGCATGGTGTGTTTGTGTATGATTTTTTTTTTAAATGTGATGAATGCAGGACCAATTACACTGATGTAAATCTGCTTTAGGATGTTCCTGGATCTCTGTATAGGCAAGAAATGGCTGAGGGTGCAGAAATGTCACTAAATCTACTGAGCCATCAATCTGAACAAGAAAGACCCCAGAAGCAGGACCAGATCACTAATGTTCTACAAAGCTCGGTAAAAAAATAAGCTACAAAGCTCAGAGCTTGTTTCACAAAGCAATGTTCAATATCAACGTGATATTAGAAATTTACATATAAATAAATTAAAAGCACCATATTTCACTCATTTATATCACAAAAATTACTTTAATAACATCTTACGATGTATATACAGGACTGTGCAAAAATCTTAGGCCACTAGTATTTTCACCAACAACAAAAAAAGGTTTTAAGTCAGTTATTTCTATGTTTTGCTGTAGTGTGTCAGTGGTAAATATCAGTTTACATTTCCAAACATTATTTTTGCCATTAATTGTAATAATCCAGTGAGATTTTTGTTTGCACAAGGAGCCTGACAACAGCCAGTGGTCCACACAGAGATCTGATCTCATCATCATCCAGTCCGTCTGGAATAACATGAAGAAACAGAACAAACTGAGACAGACTC
Source organism: Carassius carassius (assembly GCF_963082965.1). Lineage (NCBI taxonomy): Eukaryota > Metazoa > Chordata > Actinopteri > Cypriniformes > Cyprinidae > Carassius > Carassius carassius. The sequence goes on from NC_081792.1 coordinate 22,504,231, forward strand.
AATCCAGAAGAACTGTGGCAATGTCTCCAAATACACTTCAAGAAACCTACCTGCAAAGCTGCCTGAAAAACAATGCCCAAGTGCACCTAGGACAAAAGCTTTTTTTAACACATAGTGTGGTCACATAGCCTGGGAAAACCCAGACTACTTCCGGCGAATTTCAATTCTCTCTACAGAGAGTTTCAACTGAAAAGGGTCTGGTTTTAACCAGGCTAGTGGTCACACCAAATGTTGATTTAATTTAGTTAAGTTAATATAAGTTAATTCATAAAATCTATTTATGACATTATTTTTTGACGGCAAAAAATTTGCACAGTAATGTAGCTTTGCAGGGTTCTTGAAGTATTTTGGAGACATTGCCACAGTTTCTTCATGTTTTTCCAGACAGACTGATGATGATGAGATCAGATCTCTGTGTGGAGCACTGGCTGCTGTCAGACTCCTCGTGCAAACAAAAATCTCACTGAATTATTACATTTAATGGCAAGAATAATGGAATGGTTTGCACAGTATTTTTTTTTTTAATTTTATTTAAGGCAAATGTATCAATGTCACTGAATTAGATGATAAAATATGAAACCAATTGACATTTAATTTAAATATGTATCTTTTCTCAGCTATCTACTCTAACAGTGCGGATAAACCAGCACCTCTGCTGCTGTGCTGAGCTCAGTATGGACCTCCTGGACATAGAAACAGATATGGCTGTGCTTTGTGACCCTGAGCTCAGTGGCCTGCAGGGACTACAGGAGCAGCAGGATGACCTAGAGGTCACATAATGAAAAAAAAAAACCTTTACTAATTGAATATAAATAGATATTATTCACTATTTGAATGACCTTAGATCAGGAATGAAACTTTGCCTGCAATAGTTAAAGATGGGCCCAGCTTCTTAGGTATTAAAAGATTAAACACAATATTAAATTATTTATAGATTCCTTCATAAAAGATTAGTTTTTAAACTGCACCCTGAAATTGATTGAGTGAGTTTCTGCTTGACATTTTAAGTGATGAACATCCTGCTATAGAATGCATTTCTTTTGTCCCACAAAGGTTCATTATAATATCATTGAGGGAGAGGTGAGAGAGATGGAGAGACTGGCCAGTCAGCTACAAGTTCATCCCCCAGAGCAGAGAGACCTTCTCAGGGAAGAGGTTCAGGCGATCCTGCAGGCTTGGGAGGAAGTAGGCCGCAACATGGTTGAAAACAGAGGGCGCCTGGAGAAGTTCCACCAAATTCAGGACTACTTTGAAAACTATCTTGCCATGATGTGAGAAGAGAAAGTCTGACTAATTTGGGTTATTATACCTAGTGAATATTTCATACTTAATGCCAACAACTTTAGCAAGAAATACTTTCCCATCTGTGGTTTTGCTATTTTAATTTAGTTTGGGACTAATGTGATATTTTGATACAGTCGCTCTTTCTGTGCCCTGTAGTACGTGGACGGAGAACACCAGATCCTGTATCCTTGCTGGTAGCTCTGCTTGGAGAGAGAGTAAAGTTGCAGAGATTGAGCACAGCATTGAAACAAAGCTGGATGAGTTTAGCAAACTAGCTGCAGCTGGTCAAATGCTTATGCAAGATGAGAGTCAGTTTAAAGACATTGTGAGTGTGTGATTGATTTACTTACAGCTGCCACATGGTTATCTAAAAGCGATGTCAGCTGTCTAAACATGCAGCGTCCAACTGCAGAATGTTCGTTATGATGTTTTCTTGATTATAATCTTCCTGTCTTCAGATCAAGGAGAGAACAGATGAGTTACAAAGCATGCTGGGATGGATCCAGGTGAACTGGCATGCTCAAAGAGAGCAGCTTATAAGAAACCAGAATGGGAGACCAGAGTCAACAAACGATCTGGTTCAACAGCAGGTTTCTAGAATTTTTTCAACATCATTTAATAAGGATTTAAAATAAATCAGGGAAAATGTACAGTCATGTGATCATAATGGCAAAATTAACCCCATCAGGATCTTGTATTACCCTGAAGGGGTTAATTTTAATAAGCCTTATTGTTTAAGAAGAAATAGTCATGCAAGAGATATGAAACACAATTTTGCACACCTATATTGAAATCTTTTATAATCAAATTTCTTCAGTTGACCAGTCAGAATCATGCATTAATTTGTCATTTGAAATGGATAAATAAATTGTGCAATAATTTTTGTAGTTAATTTTCCATTTGATTTTTTTCTTGTTTAGGCTATGCCTTTCAAAATACCTTCTAATAGTCAGTGCATTGTAAATGGAGAGGTCAAAGGAAGTGCTACTGAAACACAACCCTCTCAAAACAACTTTGAGCAACAGAGTGGGAGGCCTGATATGTCCGGTTTTGTTAGTCAGGAGTCCTGCCTTTCAAAGACATCGCTAGGCTCTAGCATCTGTCTCATTTTGAGCTTTGATGAACAGTCTTCGGGCATCAACCAAGTGACAAAGCAATGGTCACCCAACAATAATGAAATACTTGAAGAGTCAGCAAGCAGCATTCAGGGAAACAGATTTCAATCACAAGACAAAAAGTCAATGCAAATGCAAGAAGCACAAGAAATGCTTCAGCTGAGATGGCCAAATGAATTGGTCATGAGTAAAGAGACCAAACAGATGTCGTCTTGTGTGAATCTTCCACAGTTGCAAATCAAAAACCAAGGAGAACCAGACCAGTCACTAAACAAAGAGGAAATACCCAGCCAATTGTCCACATATAACATTGAATCATCAATTTGCAATCACCTACCAGAGAATCTGCACCACAGCAACAAACAAACATATCTGCAGCTATCACCAGACATTGATAACATGCAAAATCCAGAGCATCAATTGCAAAAACCTCAGTCACAAATCTACAGTCAGAACTACAGTCAGCAAAAATCTTCACACAACAATCTAGAAATGAACCAAAACCAAAGTGACGATCATCTGAGGCATGAAGTGCCAAATGAAGTCACTCATAGAGTAAGTATGACTTTGAATAGTGTGTTAACTTCAGACACATTCCAAACTCAGCTCAAAGCTTGCACACAAACCAGACATGCATGTGCTTATTATTCTCCCGGCTCTGTGCATCCTGTCCCATGTGGTAAAACAATGACCTCATGATTTAGTTTCCATGGCGTGGCTTTGAAATGCCTCCTGGTGGTGTGTTTTGTAATAATTCGCTGTGAAGCCTTTATATGCCATATAGGATTTATTAACTTGGCATGCAGTCGTATTAGTCATGCTTCGGCTATTGCCATCACAGCTGTGTACGTATGCATTCAATTTTAATGCTTTCAGAATGTGTTTGGGCCATTATCAACTAGCCGTGAGTTTGGTTTTATAATATTGTAAGGTTTGCATTCAATTCTCTTTTGCAGGTGTTCACGTATTTGCATGTCTCGGATAGTTACAGATCCACAGGGCGAGTCTTGGAGGTTGAATCCTCGACACATGCAGCAGGGCAGGACGTGAGAACCTCTGCATCAGGTTCCTCCTTAGTTCAATCGTTCTCCTCTCTTTGGCAAAATGTTTACAGTCACAACGGATTCAAGCCAAGTTCTTTGTTCAAGCTGATAGAGCCAATCAAATGTAAGGAGGAAATCCAGCGAAGGAGCTCTCTGCATGGCACTGTAGGATCGGAAAGGTCTGGCAAACCTTCAAGCATTTTCAGGCGAAGGTGTAACACTTGGCCAGAAGGAGAAAGGGGAGCGAAAGAAAGTCAATTAAACTCCAAACTTCAGGTTTTCATCGAAAAAAACATGTTGCCGGTGAATTCTGTCATCAGTAACAAGACTGACTCTTTTCCAGAAGACAATTTCCCTAATGCTGTCAAGACTTCAAGTGGACCAGTTAAAAACACCTGCTCTTATTTGTCTCTGGGATCCACTCTTAGCTTCAATCTTCCCAAGTGCTTTCACAAAAGTGTCTTGGACATGGAAAATAAAGAGGGGATTCAACCTGTCCAGATTTATGATGACTCAAACAACCAAACATTACCCTCGGCTGGAACACCACTGTCAGAAATTGAAGTAGAACCAGTGATTCATACTAAACAAACTGAAATAAACCTTCATATTGAAGATTTGGGCAGTACAGAAGAACCAACCACTGAGGTTGAGACCCAACAGTTAAACCAAGTTTATGAAAGCATGGAACCTGTTCTGAGGGTTTTCACTTTGGTTGAATATGAAGAACCTGATAATGTTTCCTCCAGCCATCATGAAGCCTCTTCTCCAGTGTTTAATGGCTCCACCTTGGTCACTCACTGTAGGCCTCTGTGTCCTTCTTCATCAGGTGGTCACAATTGCTTAAGTGTTTACACTAAAATTAAAGACCTGAATGGCCACTTATATTACACATCCAAACACAAGAAGACAAACTTGTTCCCTAAAAGCCCAGTCTCTCGTAAGAGTGGCCGCATCATAAACTGTGGTGTGAGGGACTGTGCAGTGTGTTTCAGTGATACAATGAAAGAGACAAGTGTAGACTGTGCAGAGAAACCTGACATCAGCATGGAGGAGCTTCTTAAGCCAGGCCACTGGCTATTCCAGCAGGAGGAAGAGGAACTGGAAGATATCTGGAGAGGAAGAGTGGGTAATCTCACTTCCAACTGTACTGTGGAAACAAATACGGATGAAGAAACAGGAGAGGATTCTTACAATAAAGGTTAATGACTGATATTGAATTTAGAAATTAATACTTTTATTCATCATGAACCTAATAAATTGACCAAAAGTGAAAGTAAATACATTTATAATAACTATTATAAATATTTATATTTCAAATAAATGTTTTTTTTATATTATTATTATTAAATGTTAAGCAGGACAACTTTTTTCAGTATTGAATTAGTTCAATATTTTGGTGTATTATGTTTATTTTTAAAATCTGACTACAATTTGCTCCAATATAATCCTTTTATGCATTCCTGTTCAGACATTTGGGATAAAGTTTTTCTTCTTTTTATTCTTTTAAGAAATTAATACCCTTATTCAGCTAGGATGTATTCCATTTATCTAAAGTGACTGTAAATAATGTTGACATTTGTAATGTTAGAAAATATTTATATTTCAAATAAATGCTTATTAAACTTTCTATTCACCACAGTATCCTGAAAAAATGCATCACCTTTTCTACAGATATATTAAGCAGTACAACTGTTTTCAACTCTGAATAACAAAGCACAATTTCTTGAGCACAATATTTCACAATATTATTATTTGTTTTACTATATTTTTTGATAAATAAATTCAGCTTAGTTGAGGATAACAACACACATAACACATATAAATATTGTCTAATTGACTGGTCAACACTAAAAATGATTTGATAGAATATAAAACAATAAAGTAGTGCTATTCTTAGGAGACACTGATTTAACATCATATGGTTAACTATTGCCATATTTATATTAATGACCAGTGGCCAGACTATGTGACCTGCCAAAGTGTGATGTGATTAGCAAATAGCTCCATCTGTTGGGCAAATTATGGGTGAGTGTGTGTGAGCTAGCTATGAATATCTATAATATATGAGAGTTGCAACGGAGAAGTACAATCTATGCATTAATATGGATAAAGAGCTCATGGATGTTTAATGGAGGGACACCTGTATTTCTGGATGAAGAGAGAGAAAAAACGACAGTGTCTGTAACTGCATTATTCTTATGCTCCAGTTATTAATCATGAAATTATATGGCCTTTATTACACTGACAAATACTCGAGGCTGTAATAATGACAATATCTCATGGGGATAACATTTAAATTGATTGCCATGTTTGACAGCTGTGCTGGGCCCAACACACAGCTATTGAAATTAGGCCAGTATTTCCCTTTAGACTTAGATGTGCTTAAAATCGAGTATGTGAATGAGTATATGATATGACACATGCAGATTTATAATGAAAAACAAAAGAACAATTACGTCTCCTTTTTTAATGCCAGGTTAATTGCTTTTCTTTTCTTTCTTTTTTTTTTAATTGCAGGACTATCAATCAAAACCAACAGGGGACAGGTAGCCCACCCACTCCATGGATGAGATATAACCCCATCAAGATGGATTATTTCATGGATGGGCTCGTTTTGGACACCTTGCCATTTATCTGCTGTACATTTAGTATGCGGAAGGTTTTTTTTTGTTGTATTCTTCTCTATATCATAGTGGTAAATGTAACTCTAAAGGTTGATCTAAGATCACGTAATAGACAATGCATTGCAGATTCACAATAGCGGTTTGAAATTTCTTTGGCAAACTCCAGATGGCGCCCTTGTCACGCTTTATGCGTACTGTGCAGCATTTGGTAAGCACAGAGGAATGAATGGTCAACCCATGTTCAATATAAGGCACCTCTGTGCACACCTATTTAGAGCTAACAACAGAATCAGCAGGCCCAGAGACCTCATCCTGTTGATCCTGTGGAAATAATAAATAAACATGGATGAAAAGCCTTGCATATGAATTACACACTCCTTTATAAGCAGATTCCAATGCAATAAGTTGTACATCTGAGAAAACAGTTTGTAAATCACTATTGTGGTGCATATGTGTAATTGACGGGATTATTACTGTTTTGTGTGGTCATGTTGATTATGTTCTTCACTATTTTGCACAAAATAAAACTGAAACCACATAAATGTCAGTGTGATTTATATGCTGATTGCTTTAAGGTAAGGAAAACCTTATAAATGTAATAAATCGTAATAAATGTAGGTCACTGTAAAAGCACTTTACAGTCTTGGAACCACAACTCTTGACAGGCTATAAGATGACACACGTCACAGGGTAGCTGCCATCAGACCTAAAAATAACGTGGCATTTTACTGGAGCGTGTAAGATTGTTCATGCCAATAATATGAGGCTTAAATATGATCATAAGTCAATTTATGACAAATTGGCCCTCTCTTGCACACATTACGAAAGCAATGCTATATAGAAAATGTTTTATAACAATCACAAGTGCTAAAATTACAAATACATAAAAATATATATATATATTTGGGAGTGGATATTTCATGCCACCTATAGGGAACACTGTGTGACAATGGAACGAAATTCATCAAAGACTGCAAATATTCTGTGTAAACAAATATATGTTGTGAAAATTAGTGATTATATAATCTGTTGATGCCATAATGGTAAAATGACTTTACATGACAGTATATGACTTTTATTTCTTTTACTTTTTACTTTAATGTAAATGTTAAGTAGCCTACATACTTAAATGCAGTATTTAATTAATACCAAAGACTTAAAGGGATTGTGTAAATACTCAATAATGATTTCCATGCATTATGCACTGGATTCACATCCATTCCACTGTTGCATAATTTTGCCTCTAGGCAACAAACACATTAAGCAAATCCTCATTAAAATTGTTTATACTTTCAAAGGTCACTTGTATATGTGAATCATATTTTTTGATGTGTGAAAATCACCAAAAATATCCTTTAGAGCAAAAATGTCTCCTCATAACGAATAAGTTCAAGTGATCATGATGATGTAGTTAGCGTGACCAAGTCAAAGCTTTTTCTTGTTTGCTAAACGTCATCTCTTCATTATTAATTGCTGTCTAATATACATAATGTGCTTTTTACTCTGAGGCAATTTCGTGGATTAAATGAGTGTTTACAATTTAGAAATGCATACATCAAAATGTAATTTAAGAAGTGGACTTTTTTTTTTTTGAACGTATTCATCCATAAAAACGGTAGTAACTGCATCTTTTGCACGGTAAATGCGATTTTCTGCTTGTCAGACATACATTTGTCTCACAAAAGTCTCACAACATTGCCCCAAACAGCCCCTTTAAAGTCACAGGGCGAGATTGACAGGCCAGATAGCAAATGATACGCCTCTATCACAGGAGGCGTGACTCTGTCTGCCCCACGGCGAATCAGCGAGCAGCAAAGGCGGGGTTTGTGCCGGTGGGGCTGTCAGTCAGCCTCTCGCTGCGTCCTGTGTTGAGTTGTGGCGCTTCTATTGTGGAAGGCGCGTCTCTTTGGGAAATAACGCGTGGATTGACACAAGGAATCGTTGCTTTGTCTCATTTTCACATTCAGTTGGATTGTCGTTTCGTGCTTGGCGAGGTAAGATGACAAACAACTGAATCTATCTGTTGTATAATTGAACTTGTTCTGAAATAAACTTTTTCTCAAACTCCTCGGAGTTTAGTGGGTTTTGTCCACACAGATCTATCCGGCTCCACAGCGCGTGTTTTTTGTTTTAACAAAAGATGCTTTTAGCAAAGCAGGGTGAAACTGCTTTGTTTTAGGTAAAGTTTATTTGGTTTTAAAATATGTGCCGCTGCTGATGCACATAGCCTATCAGAAGGGAGTTTAGTAACGTTAGTGTTATTCAATCCAGTGTTTGGGAATAGGGGAGTTAATAAAAAGCATCCTACAATACCTTAACAATATATTTGATTGCACTCTAGTAGTTGTACATTATGTGATTTGTGTGAAAATGTTGAATATTTATTCGCTTTGTCAATTTTCTTTTCACTTTAAAACTTGATAGATCGATAGTTCACTCAAAATTAAAAAGGTCTTCATTTACTCCCCTTCATTTCATTTAATTTCAGACCCTCATGATGACTTACATTCTTCCGTAACACACAAAAGTAATCGACACGAGTCGTTATAGGCCTATATATTCCAAGTCGTCTGATGCCACGCTATAGTTTTATGTAAGGAACAGGCCAAATTTTAGTCGTTATCCACCCGTCATCCGCTTTATTAAACGCTGCTACCGAATTTTTCAGTCAGTGAATTGAACTCTCGAGTCGGATCAGTCTGATTCATGAACAAATCATTCACCGTGTCCCAATTTGCGTACTCCCCTGCTGAATTATAAGCAGAAATCAGGAGCATGACAGAATGCGCAGTTTCATGAAACACTGTGAACAATACCTGAATGACCTACCCTGTGAATTACCAGCGTCAACTGTCACATGACAATAACAACATGAGAAGTGTAGCCTAGGTAGCCTACATTTGGATTATGTTAATAATAATGCATTATTATATTATTAAGTTTTCAAATGAAGTAGGCTAACTTAGAGTATGTGGGTTTGGAAGCATTCTATGGTTCGAAGTTTAGAACAAGTGATCACTTTGCTGTCCCATAAGGCTGATAAGCTATTACGAGAAAAAAAACATATATATATATATATATATATATGTGTGTGTGTGTGTGTGTGTGTGTGTGTATGTGTGTGTGTGTGTGTGTGTATTTATACTGCACACACAAAAAAAAGCCTTTCATTTAGGATTTTTTTTTTGTATTTTAATTCAGACTCACTTTTTCACAAATTGTGTATGGCTGATTCTCCCATGAACTTGCCAAGAAGTGCTAGGGCAGATGTCACAATCTTCAGTGAATAATAACTTAAATTTTTTCCCCCTCACACAAAGGTATAGTAGGCCTTCAGGCAAGTTGAAAATAACACACAAGTCACGTGGACTATTTTTGTTAATTTTATGTTGATTTTGTGCCATCTTTGAAGTGTTGTCATTTATTGGCATTACATGAAAGAATTTTTATTTTTATCTCCACAGAAGAAAGTCAGTCATACAGGCTTGGAATGACCGTATAGTTGTTCATTTTTGTGATAACTATTCCTTGAAAGCCTTCAATCTACAACTGATCCTATAAATTTTCAGTTTGAAACAAGGGAGTTTTGTGATTGCCAAAAGGAAATCAGTCATTTTAGTACAAATGATTATCTTCAATCTTATATCGAAAATGCTCATTCTATCACTGGTCTACATCCTAAGAAAGATCAACAAAGTACTCATTACTCACTGCTGTTGAAAACCCTGCAATGGTCCGAAATGGCATGGTCTCACATAATTTGTTTAAAAAAAAATGCTTAAATTAAAGAAAAATAGTTTTTCAGCAGTAACCTTGGTAGCCAAATGTTGCTTCAAACATCTTGGCAGTCTACCCAGTAAATCTGCGGTCTTATTTCATCTCCTGGGTTTGGAGGTTTTGATGCCCAAATTGGAGGGGTTTGTGTGCTTTTCAGGCTGAAACCCTTTGTAGCTCCGCTGTCTTTGTTTTAGGCACATCCATTATTCAAATTCAAGCAAATACTTTGTTCTCATCTGTTGGAAACTGAGTGGCATGTAAATGAAATGTCTTCATCAAATGGAGACAACAGATATCTGCCCAAATGTCTTGTTGCATGTCAGATGAGGTGCAGATGGCTCTGAATGCTCATCTAATGAGTTTGCTGTATATTTTATTGTTAATTTAATTATCAAAACTCCAATGTAATTATGTTCAGTCTAGCTAAATTCAGTCAGAAACACTTCTCGTGAGAGCTTTAAAAATGTTGTGCTGTTTCTGTGAAATGTTCATATTCTCACTAAAATGGTGATATACTGCTTTAAACCACTGAATGAATAGACATGCTGCTTTGTGTGGTCATTTGAAACCCCCTCAGGGTGGATTAGAAGTCAAACACCCCAAATGTCTGACAGCAGGGAACCCGTCAAAACCACTTTCCTTTCGCTCAGAGGGTTCAAATCAATGGCCTTTGTGTCGCTACCACTGACAGAAAACACAGGCCTGAGGGCGATTAGTTTGTGTTAGCAGATTAATTTCCCCTCTCTCTGTGTCCTGGCGGGCACCTGTCAGCACTGAGGGACTCTTCACGTGGACCCTGTGGGACTTTTCAGTTGTCCCAACATAGTGCGGTCAGGCTAATTAAGTCTTGGATCTTTTCTTTGCGACTCTCTGGTCTCGTCCCTCTGGCTTTAGACCTACCTTGAGATCTTAGAGAAAGATCAGCAGATGTTTTTCAAGTGGTTTAGTGCAATGCAATTCAGCAAATTATATTAGATGCAGCTGAGTCTGAGTTTGCCCTAGACTGACCGTTGATTGACTTATCTAATTCTTGCAAGACCCGGTTGACCCTAGTGAGAAAATCAGAAGACCCCTCCCCCTTTTCATTGTTCATAGGCGACTGTGTTAGTCCGGTGTGGGTGGTTGTGAATGTTTGTGTCTGGCTCCTTGGGAGGAGGACTCGGTTGTTTCCTCTGTGCATCTCTGGTTCCCTAGGGATGGTAAACAATCAGAGCATATTTGAGCGCCCAGATTCTGCAAAGTGGGGCAGATTATGTGCATAGTTTGCATAATTCACAGATAATGGAAAGGAAATAAGTTTGGATGTGTTTCAAGTTTACCAAATCAAGGTCAGGAGTTGAGAACACCTTGGGGAACAAGATCCAAATGGCTTAATTCGAAGACTAAACAGTCCCTGCTCTAAGTGTGACCTCTTTCTAAAAGAGTTTGTCTTTTGCTTCTCTTGAAAAGGAAGTATTTAATTACCTCGAGACTCGGATCGGATGTTCTAGTTCCAAAGCTGTTTGCCCGTCTGTAAACTCCTAAAATAGTCACTCATGTCCATGCAAGACCCTCTTTGTTCATTGATTTATTGTGAGATTATTTTCTCAGAAGAACAAAATGGTTGAATAATCATCTGGAGATCAAGAAAAGCTTTTGAAATGACTGCTGGTAGCAAACTTTGTTCTTTTGAAGTAGAGTCTGAGAAGAAGATGACAAAGGATACATTGTTATATTTTTTTAGTTTTATATATATTTTTTATTTTTTTACTGATGGATAGCATCAGGAGAATGCATGGACACAGACAGGGATTAGCTATGGCCATCTGTTGCCCGAGGAATCAATAGCCAGACCTTTCTCAGCTTCCCTGCATGGGTACAGGAAAGGATCACTGCACCACTCCATCAACTTCAGATTGGCCGAGAGTGACCTCGGATACTCCCTTTTTATCGAGTGCTCGATCATACACTGACATCTTAAACAGGACAACGACTCCCACTCTTCCAGTACCCTGCATGACTTGCAAATTTCCTGTTAAGATGAACAATTGATTTAAAGTACTCAGTTGAATGTCCAGCAGCCAACTGCTTATGTCAATTCTTAAACTTTACAAATGTGCTTTCTACCAAGGCTACCATATTGCACACTCATTTGTTAGTGTTTAACTAAATTTTCTGTTAAGCTTTCTCTATTCATTCTAAAATATTTACTTTGTTAATTGGTGTCCCAGTGGACACTTACATTACAAGAAAATGTTTCCTTTTAGTTGGCCATTGAGTTCCCAGCTATTTTCTTCCTTCACCCTTTCTCTTTCGTGGCTCTTTTTGAAGGTGTCGACACAATGGAGTATCTTCTTTTGACACTTCCGCAGCCTGGAGGTTTGGGGATTCGGTTTTCAGGTTGATATAGAGTAAAACATTTCATCCTTATTGCGGTAGACAACCCTAAAGAGCTGATGCCAACTCAGACCACCCTCCTCACTTCTGCCTGAGTGACTTTCCTGACATTCCTGGCAGAATTACCTGGCCTTAGCACCCTGCATTTATGAATCCAAGACATTGTGTGGCTGGTAGACTAGAAAAAAACAAGCGTATGAGCATTAGTTTGTGTTGATACTCTGTATGTTGTTTCATGCCAGGGTTTGCTATGAAGCATGGATGTGTTATCTCAGAACTTAAAGGTCAGGCTTTAGGTGTTGTATTGCAGTCATACGACTTTAGCAGAACTGTTAAAGATCATCAGAGAAGGAGGAAACTGCCTGGTATATGAGTGCTGGAAATTTGACGGAAGAGCAAGGCTTGTACTGGAAAAATTAATGGATCTTAATGGTTCTGTTATTATATTACCAAATAACTTCTCTCTTATTTTCACATCCGCATTAGAGCAGCACGATTAATCGAATGTGATTGTCATGTGAATTTTGTTTTTGCAGTAGTGGTCGACCAATATATTGCCAAGGCTGTTATATTGGCTGATATTTGGTATTTTTCAAATATCAGCATTGGGTGATAAGTTTTTCTGATTGGCCAATGTGTTCGAGGCAGGACTTTTATTTTATTTTCTGAGCGCGCACAGTGCTCACACTCTCTCTCTTGTTCATTGTCATCTTTAACATTTCTGTCTAACATGGATAGAAGTCTGTCTAATAATCTGATAGAATGGTTAAACAAAGGAATTCATGTATACAGAAAGTATTATAAGGATTGCTTTTATATTAGGTCTATTAGTAATAGAAAGGCAAACATTATAATACTTTCTCATTTGCCATCAGCCTTAAGCAAATACGCATTTATATAATTTAAACAAATCTTTGAATGACCTATGAACAATTAATTTCACAAACCTTGCAAACTTGTGAAGTGTGCATTTTTATCCAGCATGATCACGTGCTCTTTGCGTGATGGTCAGCCCGTGTAAATTGAAGGCTTTAAACTTTAAACCCGTGATTTTAAATTATGATGCGCTTTATGCATTTGTTCACTGTCATATTCATGTCATTTTCTCTGTGTTCTGTATGTAAAATGAGTGTTACGCATGAGATACACATGACAATCGCAGCTTCTGTCTAATCGTGATTTCAATTCCATTTAAATTAATCGTGCAGCCCTAATCCACATACAGTATTGCTCTTCAATGTTCTACCTAATCCAATACTCTCCATTTTAAAGGAATAACTCATCAAAAAGTTTACTCAACCTCATTTTGTTGTATGACTTGCCTTCATTGGAACACAGAATGATACTTCGTTTTGTTTACAAAGACCAAAACTGTTGAAACATTCTTCAGCTTTTTGAAGAAGACAAATCATACAGGTTTAATATGATATTAGGATAAGTAAATTATGGCATAATTAAAATTTTTGGGTGAACTATATTTGATACCTTTAATAGTCAGTCTATCCAAGATAAGTGTGTTTTTATAATGTATCAAAATTTTATATAATATTTAATAGCCTACAGCCCCTGCCTCATAATAACCCAGCCATCTTGGACCATTCCCTCTTTTCTGACTAATGCAAAGGGCCCATGGGAAAGAGAGCCAGGCTGCTGGCAATCCCTATCAGATGCATGGAGCCATCTGCCTCTACACCTGACACTGTAACACTCACTTCCATCCATCCAGTTGGGTCTCAACCCCACCAAATGCCTTTTCCTGATTAACAATGGTTTCATTTCAAACCCTTTCACTCTGGCTCATACATTCCCGCCATCCTTTGGGATCTTCCCTTTTCCTTTCCACCTGTTCCGTGAGCGTAACCTCAAGTGACAAGCTGCTCAATATTTAAAATGACAAACGCTATGAAAAACTAGAGCACTGGAGTGCAGCGACTGCATTGGGTTCTGTGACATTTGTTTCCATGTGGGGATTTTGTTTCGAGTTGGGGACCAGGATTGAAATATCAGTAGATAGATTTCCACAGTTCCACTTTGGCTGAACCGAATCTCATTCAAGCATCTACGCTCATTGTGAGAGGAGGAGATTTTAGGGCGATGGCGGACGCACACAGGGCCTTCTCCTTCTGGCTTCTCTCTCTCTGTCTCTCTCTCTCTCTCTCTCTCTCTCTCTCTCTCTTTGAACCATATCTCTGTTCTCAGTGGGACTAATATGACTCTCACACTTGCTAAGTGGACTCTTTGGAGGTTTCCACCACAAAGAGGGACTTCAAATGGGGACAGGCGAATCTACATGAAGTGTTTCAAAGACATAAGCATCCCCATCTCTCTGTCCGTTGGGTGGGTGGAAACATCAAACCTTGAGCCTTTCATTAACATCAGCAGACTGGGCCAAGCTCTTTCACAATTAGATTTTTTTTTAAATTTCATAAAGTGCCGCAGAAGCCTTCAGGGTGAAAATTTGAGGAATGTCACCTCTTAACAAGTCTGTAATTGGTTCTCAGATTTCTTCGATTCTACCTGGAGAAACATGGTATGACTAATCAGATGATTGACGGGGAGCTGAAAAAATGAATTATTTGCACAATAAGGCCTTGCATAAGGTTAACAGCTCCCGCCAAGTGTTCAGAGAACCGTGGCTGTGTTGTACCTGTGTCGGTTGTCATGGAGGCATGTCCCAAAGCAAAGAAAGTTATAAAGGCTGCTCAGTACCTGTGAAGTCTGTTTTGCAATGTTTACCCTTCAACAGCCATGAATCACCATTTCATTATCTTGTCTTGACTGCTCTGCTCCTTTGCCCTAATTCAGATTCTGCTCAAATTTATCATAGTCTTTTTGACGGACAGTAAAGATGCACAGTAGAACGATTGCAAGGTGGAGGATGGCACAGCTGTCTCCTTCACTTTGCATCATTGTTGTGGCTCATTAGGCATTAGCTTCTTCTAGCGTATTTGCGCAATGATTAAATGCATTGTATGCTAGACAGCGCCCCCTCCACAATGCAAGTCGAGTGGAAAGCTTATTATTTTTGCCCTACTTATTATTTTCTCCTTGCCAGGCCTGGATGTATAATTCCCATGACAGTGGGGTTGTTTATTAGTCATGCGTGTACAAGGACGATTAAATGCATGTAATAATCAGGACTCCTAATGTAAAAAATCTTTTAATTGAACTTAAATACACATATTTCAGGACTCTGTCTTTGGCTGCATTGTTGTGGACATTACTGTTTCAGGCAGTCTTACGCTATGATCACAGTCTGTCCTTGCTACAGTATACCTCTCATCTGAGTACTAAATATGTACTGTAGAGATTTAGTATGGCACTGCTAGATGTAGTTTACATATGTTGGTCATAATCAGCAAGGCTATTTGTGGCTGAAACAGCTGTTGTTTGTTGCGGCAGTGGTATAGCTGATGCTATTCTGCACACACAGCAAACCCTCACAGCCCTTTAATAAATCATAACCATTTTGTCTAAGAAGGTAATAACTCAACATGTTCCAGTCTATTCACTTTTAAA
Source organism: Carassius carassius (assembly GCF_963082965.1). Classification (NCBI taxonomy): domain Eukaryota; kingdom Metazoa; phylum Chordata; class Actinopteri; order Cypriniformes; family Cyprinidae; genus Carassius; species Carassius carassius. Next base: position 22,519,972 of record NC_081792.1, read on the forward strand.
TGTTTTTTTTTAAAGACTTTTCTTTTTTCGGACTAAAGGCAAAGTCAATTTTTTTAAGATGTGTAAATACTTTCTATCCCAGTATAATGTGGAGAGGTAACTTAATTTTTGCTGTTCATTGTCTTTTCTTTCTTTCTTTCTTTTTCTTTTTCTTCTATTTGGATGATTAAATAAGTGACCTGAAAACCAGTGGCATGATTTTAGGGTGGGAATACTAGTAAAAAGCTTTTTGGAAATATATTGTTTTTCAATTCTTTTTCGGTGCCACTGTTCACAATCACAATAACAAATTTTACCTTTAAAATAACAATTGTAGAAAACTTTTCTTGCCCCTGGTTTGGTGAAGATAGTGGTGAAGGTGACGTCCTGTGACATTCTACTGGCCACTTCAGCAGGGACAGATGGACAGGTTTATTCTGAGGTCAATGTGCTTCTTTCCCCAGGGTTTCCTATTTTTCAGTGTTATTGATCTCGTCTCATCAATGGATGTGTCCACATTGGTTTGGAATGAATACTGTTGCATATGCTTCAGTCATTGTGCTGAATGTCAGCAAGGTCACCTTTAAGCCCTCCTAGTTTGTTTGGGTGCCTCAAGGGTTTAAACGGTGAAGGTCTTAGAAGAGACCTCTTAATATTATATTTAAAATCATTTTATCATTTTATTAGTATTTTCAAATGGATTCTTACACTTTGATTGGATGATCTATGTATGAGTCGTTGTATTTTAAACATTTAGCAACAAAGAGCTGTTACCACCAGTTTGTGAAAGCAATAATCCATTTGAAACTTTTGTTTACACTGGATTGCTAATGTTAAGGGTGTTTTAGGTTCATTGTATCTTGCATGCCTCGTGACTTATTACTTTATTGTGCTTGCTCCATTATGCGCACCACTGACCCATGTAAAATCGGGCAATGCCATATTATTCGTCCAATTGTGAAAAATCTATATGTAGCACCATTTAGAGATAAACATGGAGAAACAAAGGGATTAACTCAAAAGAGGTTAATGGTTCACAATCTGATGACCTGTGCTTGCTGTTGGGTAATACCCCCGGATCTATAGGCCAGACACCAGACAATGTGTTGTTTCCATGGGTTTTTTGGTGGGGGTGAGATGGTTGACCTGTTGTGCTCCAGACCTGAAGGCAAGATAAGAGGAGCAGATTAGTGTCTCTCCCAGAATTCCTTCTTCCCACTGTAGCGAATGTGATGTCCCAGTAGGAATCCTAGGGGAATTTCTAGTAACACTATGGATCCTTTCTTTTCCACAGGTTTTCTCTTCTCTCTTTTTACATTTAATCTCACCCATCATTCTCCGCCTTTACAACTGAAATAAGATGTTAGGCTTCATGATTTTCTGGAAGCTTCTATGACCTAGAAAATTAGAGACATTTGTGCAGGAAATTATGGGTGTGATTATGGTGGCAGGAAATGGCTGTCGGCAATTAAAAAAGATGAGGAGAAAACACGTGTTGCCTTGAGACGCAGGTGCAGCCTCCAGACTCTTCCGTCAGCTCTCCTCACATTAAAATAAACATAACAACTCTGTGTTTGTCGGAAAGGGTTGTGGGTGATCAAAGACCTCGCTTGATCCATTTTCGGACACCTAAATGTCACCTAACGCACTAGATTAGTAGTTTCAGTTATGCGGATCGTTCTGGCTGAACGGTTCAAAATGTATAAAGTGATGACAGATGTTCAGGAAGTGTTGATTTGCCATGCTTTGTCTGCTTACAAACAAAAGATAAAATTTTCATAAGCTGTAAAAGAAATCTACCTACATTTTTGAGAGATTTCCTGTTGTTAGGTTTTATTTTTTCATTCTAGGAAGTAATAAATGCAGATCTAGATGTTCTCCTGTAACTGTGGAATTAAGTTCATGGAATTTGAGGACTTTTCTCTGCTAATGAAAACGAGAATCCAGTGTAGTATATCGCTCTGATTTTAAAACATGGACCCTCTGTAGGTGTTGTGATTTTAATGCTGATCTTGGTTCACCTTCTTCTTTGTGTATTTCACACCGCACTACCAATCTCACATCGGCATGAAAGGGCAGCTGTTGTCTTCGACCTTTTGCATGTTCGACAATCTTCACGCTTTTATTGTCTTCCATCAGTTCAGTTGACTAGCCTATGTTTCAATAACACAATTATTTCTATAAAATCTTTAGTCACGGGAATGATGGGATTTTTATGAGCCAGACATGTCATGTGTACAGACGGCAGTGTATTTGCCTGTGCAAGTGACCTGCTTGGTTCAAGTTTAATAGTATTTTTGTACTAGATCATGTTGTGAGATGGAGATTGAGAGGAGAAGAGTTCGACACAGCTATAATATGCATGAATGTGCAGCTTTTAGGCTCTAATGAGCCACTGAGCTTGCAGCCAATCAGGCGCTGCAGTTCAGCCAGTTTGGCCTGTTTTATGTATTGAATGAGCTTTGATGTTTGAGAGAACGTGTATTGTTTCTTGTACTTGGAAGGAGGAAGAGGTTATTGTTACGGTTAGACGTTTCACTTCAGGGCACTGATGTGTTGTGTGTTTTGGTGTGAATGTGTTTACTTGAGTCTAATGCCTTTTTCTGACTCAGCTAACAGAGTGCTGCTTCAGCTCACTGGAGCCTATAGATGCGCACACACACACACACACTTAGCATTCACCCCAGCCTGACTTCATATACATCCCATTCAAACACCAGGCATTACTTTATCAGTCATTCCCAGCTGGGGCAATTTAAGTTTGCTTCAAGTCGGTTAGAAAATTTTGTCTTTTGTTGTAATGATTAATTCTGTTTTTTTTTTTTTTATATATTTTCTATATTTTTTTTTTCTTCTAATTTTTATAATGCAGTTCAGTTGAGGAGCAAAGTTGCTTTTGCTTCCCATGCAGCTTCTAACTAAATAACACCTCCTGTGCGACTATATATATATTAGGGGTGTAACGGTACACAAAAATCATGGTTCGGTACGTACCTCGGTTTTAAAGTCACGGTTCGGTTCATTTTCGGTATGGTAAGGGAAAGAAATGGAAACATTAAACTGCAGGTTGTACATTACTATAAACACTTTTTTAAAATACTTTTTAATAAAATATATATATAAAATTAAAAAAGAATAAGAAATAAAATACTGCTGCAAAGTTCTCCACTAAATAATATACTCTGTCCCAAACCAATATCATATAATAAAATATAATGAAAAACATAAATAAATAACTATGATTACAGTGCAGCATTACCAATCCCAGCTTGTAGCCCTGCTCATGTTTAAAAAATATAACTTTTCCAAATTGTAAAGTGCAGCATCAACAGTTTCAGTTTTTAGACCTGCTCAGATTTTCGTTATTGCGTTGGACCGTTTGGAATTAAGAGCACAGGTCTGTTTAAATGACGACGGGAGCTGCGTTTGAATTACAATCGTTTTTTCCCTAGTTGTAGTGATGTTCACACTCGCGTGATGCCTTTTGAAAACCTTAGGCCGGTGACACACTGGCTTATTGCACCTGTCAAACAAAGTCTATTTTGCCGTCAATACTGTTGATGGTGTCCTTTATCAGTAGGCTTTATATTTATGCTCAACATGAAGTATAGATATTGCTGTCGTAAAGACAAGATCCTGGTCTGTCGGCGGTCTCCCTCTATGTCACCTACAGTAGCAGCAGCGCGCCAGCGCCGCGTCAGGCACGGTTCTGGTGTGTAAAGACAACCATGTGTGTTAAGATTCTGTGGCAAGTTAAAAATTGTTAAGCTTTTAAAACCATGTCTCAAGACCCCTGTGATCTGTCCTGTTCAATTTCATCAGTTGTGCTCCATCTAACTGTTTTTAAACGCAAGAATGCATTCTGTGTCCTTTCCAAACAGATTTTTGGAGGCAACACAAAGGTCTGAAACCTTGTACTGTGCCTGTATACAATTACTTTCCCGACTCTAACCAATCAAACATAAAGTATTTAAAGGTATTTTTTATTTTAATATATTTTAAAATGTAACTTATTTCTATAATTGCAGCTGAATTTTCAGCAGCCATTACTTCAGTCTGCAATGTCATGATACTTCAGAAATAATTCTGATAAGCATATTTGGTGCTCATATTTTTTGTGGAAACATTTATTAGTATAATTTTTTTTAAGGATTCTTTGAAGAGTATAATGTTCAAAAGATCAGATTTCTCTTTACTTGTCTTTACTCTCACTTTTGAACAATTTAATGTGACTTGCTGAATAGAAGTATTAATTTCTTTCCTAAAAACTCAAAATAATAACTGACCCCATGTATGTTTAGAGATGGATCAGATGACCACAAATCAGATGTTTTAGTATGTTTGAAATGGTTCAAAATTGGATTCAGAAAAATCCCATCTTGGATGTTTTTGTTGTTTACATGCACCAAAGTCCTGAACAAATTGGCTGGTAAAATGCAGGCACTCGATAAGATTCAGTTTCTGCCTCTCCTCCTCCTCCTCTTCCCTGTTTTGCCTTTCATCTGCACGGAGGCTCATGAGATCGTTAGCGGATCTTATTCTCAGTGGATCTCAGAAGTCAGAGGTCAGCCGTCTTCAGAGATGTCGCTCACTGGGCCTGGAGGTTTTGTTCCCATGTGGAAGGACAGATCTTATTCATGCTGTGTTTATTCCCTGAATGCCAAGGAGAACCATGAGTGAAGAATGGATGGAGGGAGAGAAGGAAAGAGAAAGGGACAGGCAAGCACAGCTGGGCAACCAAGTGAGGACAGTTTTATTTCAGAGAGCCAGTGTGGTTTGTAATGTGAAGAAAAGAGCCATGGGAATACTTCACAATGACCAGAGGACCGTTCCTGTGTCTGTTTCTCTTTTTCTTCCTCGCTTTATCTGTTCTGTCTTCATCTTTCGCTCTCATTTTAGCTCCCTTTTTGTCATTTTAAAGCGATAGTTTGCACAAAAATAAATTCTGTCATCATTTACTCACCTTCATGTTATTTCAAACCTGTATGACTTTCTTTCTTCTGTGGAACATAAAGGAAATTTGATGTTGTTTGGAACCCAATGTTCCTCAAAACTTTTTTTGTGTGTGTTCTCGGTCTCCAAAATTACCATAAAACCGCTCAATGTGATTTGTAAGTGTTCTGAAGCAAAATAATATATTTTTGTGAGGAAGGGAAGATTTTCAATGAATGATGATTATATGGACTATTTGTATGATACGTTAATGGTGCTTTTTTGTCATACATAAGCTTGACAGCCCCGGTCTTCAGTCAGTTTGGTTTAGTTTTTATTCACTTTTTGTTACATGGAAGAAATACTTGGTTTAGATCGACATGAGGGTTAATAAATATTACCAGAACTGTACCTTTGAGTTTTCTTGCAGGTAATTTCTATTAAAAATCCTGTTATTTTTGCATTTCCATTTGGTAGTGCACAAAGTCCAGTTAAGTTGCTTACATAAGTGACTCCTTTATTCTATCTTTCTATTTTTCCAAACACGTAACTTCTTCACCAGTGGTGCAGCAGAATAAAGAGGGAATGTGTTTGAGTCTGACTGACATTTGATTGCGAATGAGAAACAGCTGTTTCCATCCCCCTCCGTGTCTCTTGGAGTGCTCGTTCCACAGCAGAGTGAGCTAAGTGGAAAGCAGCACCCAACAGCTGCACATAGACTCAGCAAGGAACCAAAACAGACAGGTTTTTATGTCTTTATTTAGGAGGAACAACAGGAAGGGAACCAATGAGCAGAAGGTTTCTGGCCTATAGCTGGGCGGTGTAAATGGGCAGACGATAGAGTCGTAAACGATGGATGGGCTTACGTCAATACAAATGACACAAGTGTTTCAGATCTGTTGATGTGACCTAGAGTGACGGGGCAAAGATTTCACACCTCTACCTCAGGAGCAGCTGTTGCCCATCTCTCTCCTCCTCAATGAGGGTGGAGGGAGGAATGCTGAAGGAATATTCCGGGTTTATTGCGACCTGACGTCTGTTTGCCGTATTTGTGGAGTGCCGACGATTACCTCAGACAATAAATGCATGCTTACTGTAAACGCATGGTTCGTGTGTTTATAAACACTGAGGGATATTATAAAAGTATGTATTCATTTTGTTCATCCTTATTTTTTTTTCTTTCTTTTAATTTCTTTTAATTGTAAATTGAAAATTATCTATGTAAAGATACAGTTATGCAAACGAATGTGAATACTAAAATGTATTTTAGTTATATGTTAATTAAAAGTATAAATAGTGTGTTAGGTATTGCACATGAAACCTTTTGTGGAAATGGTTATTATTTTTCAGACTTCTGCTACTAGTGGCGCAGAAATATCACCTTTAATATAAACGTTGTCTTTGTTTATTCGTATTCTGTGTGGGGGAAGGGAGATTTCTTACCCTACTAAGACTTTAAATGTGTTACCTGATACAGGATGGTACAATTCCAAACTAAATTAAAACAGTGCTTTCTAATAAACTTGACAGCAAAGATAAAGACACAAAGGCCCATTAGAGCAAGCGAGAGAGAGAAGGAATGAGAATAATTCACAGCCTCTCCCTCCTGCGCTTCATCACTGGGGCTTTATGAGGCCACAGGCAGCTATAAACTTTTCCTTTTAATAAAAGTAGCTATTCACAAATTTCTCATTATCTGTGTACAAGAGAGAAAAAGAGAATCACCTTCGCAGACGGTTTTCGTTTTAAACACGGATGTATGCAGTTCACACTATATAAACAGACGTAAACACACAAGCACCTCAGCTGTGTATCTCCTCAGGGTGCATGGGTTTTATCCTGTCTGCTGCAGATCCAGAAGTCCTTTGGGCTCATCAACACATTTAATATCTAACAATAAATGAAAACGCACACAAACATACCTCAGAGCAATATAGAGAGAGTCTCTGTGTTTGTGTAGATACTCTTTTCAAGTGTGGGACAAGTAAAAGGTCCATCCGTTGATTGTGATTGAGGATCAGTGAGAAGTGTGTGTGGTTAAGGAAAACTTTCATTTCAAGTTGACCTTTAAAATCAAGTCTAATTTGGATTGAATTTGAGTTCCTGGTCTCATTTTGCACATCTGATCTGTGCAAGTTTTTCCACAGGGAAAATATTTTCCATGATCGATTGTAAATGTTCATTCTGGTTTTGTTCGATTTTTGATATGGAAAACGTGACACTGATCTAAACGAACTGTGATTGGTTGTTTGACATGTTGGTCAAACGGCCTCATGGGCAGGCCTTGGCCAATGAAAGCTGCCATGGATTCCAGACCTTCAGCCGTCAGACTAGTGCTTCGATAATGTGTTCCAAGTTTACACTAGAAGCTAATTTTTCAAAAATATGATTTTGTATTTTTTTCTCTCTATTTGACAACAATAATTTACAAAAATGAAATAAGGTTGATTGCATGCTTTCCTGCCTTTCTGCATGTTGGGTTCATGATCTATAATCACGTTGTTTGCATTCGCTAAGGGAACAGTATGCTGAGATTAAAATGAACCAAGTTTAATAAATGCTATGAAAGCACTGTGCATTAATTGCATTATTTAATATTTACATATACTGTAGAACCTTATTGCAAAGTGTTACCATTATTTCTTATTGATGAATGTATTTATTTTCCTCATTTAATATCCTGTTTTGCTCTGAAATATTTTTAGAGATTTTGAATGCCCTTTCATGTTGAATTTAAGATCTATACACACACATTCTCTTCCATCTTTAGCCATCTTTGGCTTTTATCTTTTCTATTTGGTTTGATGGCAAACCCGCTTTCTCCACCATAGTAACCCAGCCAAGAGGGAAATGTGCTGTCAATCAAAGAGGCATGAGATCAGAGGTTGCTAGGTAACTGGATAAAACAGACCCCAAACCCCTAACTAAAAACAACAAACTGTGCAAGTGCATATTTCAGAAAACAGCTAATAACATGTTTGGGAAGCTGCTGTGTTTGACATCTCGCTGGCGTTTGGCCACAGTATCACACAGCAGCTGTGAGAGGAGTTTTCACACTAAACACACTGCTACTTCCAAGCCTTGACTCATACTGACTGACCTTTACCCTTATAGGGGGTGGGGGGACTGTCTTTTCAACTCCCTACTGCATAACCAACTCACTAACCATATTGAGGTTAGTGATTATCTGTGATTTAAAAGATTAGTTCACCCAAAAGAACTGAAGTTCTGTCATCAGTTACTCACCTCTTTGTCATTCTAAACCTGCATGACTTCCTTGGAACACAAATGGTAAATTTATGAAGAATATCATGCACAGTTTTTTCAATATATTTTCGAGCTTTGACAGATCTGGATCATTAAAGTAGTCCATGTGACTCGTTTAGTAAGTAGGCCTTAGTCATTCAAAAATGGGCTTAGAACAAGATGAAGGGAAGTATGATGACAGAATATCCAGTAAAAATAGCTTGACCGCAGCATTAAAAACAAGAATTTATTGTTACATATCATTTTATACATAATATTGCTACTCATTTTGTTCATTTTTCAACCGCCACCAAAAGTAGTTCCAAAATAAGTTAAAACCGCATCAACCAACTATTCTAAGACTAGCCAGAAATATGTATTAGTTAGTTTTATTTTCCCAATTATTTTTAACTTGTTTATTATTAAAACAAGTTGAAAAAATACAATACAATATACATTCTCTGAAAACAAGTCTTTAAGTAATAATAATAATTATTATTATTAATTATAATTATTATCTATAAATTAATATAAGTACATTTTATATATTTTAACTGGGAAATTAGACAAAAATACTTATTAATATGATCTGATTTTCTTTTGTATTTTTGTGCATTTTAATTTGCGTCCTTGCGAAATTAAAAGTGGAGTTAAACGGACAGCTTTAGTAGTCTTAAACTGTTCGTGTCCAATCAAATAATAGCAGTGGAATTAAATGTAAATTTTGAAATGCACTCACATATCCAGTAGCTCCAGTTCGCTTAGTTTAACTTGCTCTGGGCTTGTCTGTTGGAAACTTTGCAGTGGAGCATGTACAAAGCCAGCTGCAGTGATCCATGAGCACATTAGCCAAGCTGCAGGGAGAATGAAGACGAGTGAGTTCGAGAGAAAGAAAGAGCCTCGACAGAACAGTGCAGCCTGGAAGAGAGAGAAAGACATGGACCCTTACAAGCGGTAAGGCCCTGAAGACCTAGAGTTCACCACAATGCACAGAGGAAGCTTCAGATGTGTCACTAATTCAGTTGACATGGTAGAGAGAGAATGACGGGGAGAAGGAAGTTTGGACTGTGTGTCCTTTCCTTACATTTGGACTTGTATAAACAGATTGGTTTAGCCTGACAGAGTGATGTGTAAATATTCCCCTGGAGACTTGGTGCAGAGTGAGGCGAGGCATCTTGGGTTTTTGTTGCAGTGGTTCGATCACACTGCATTACTGTCCAGCACTGTGTGCTTGAGGGTTCAGTCCAACTGCACCAAAGGTTCATTCCCATTGTCACTGTCTGCTTAGATGCATTTTTAGTGACGTACAGCCTATACTGACAGGAAGTTTGAGCTGTTCAGTGTTTTACTGTGTTTTGGTGTGTATGTAAAGAGCTGATACTGCAGTGTGTGTTAATAGGTCCATCAATCAAACTTTGTATAGCACATTTCCTGTAAACAGAGGAAAACAGATGCAGTATAGTAAATATTATTACTTAGAAGTTTGGCTTCTGGACAACAGATCCAAAGCTGTAACCAGTCGTAAGATATGAGAATGTGATATATTTTAATATCATGCAGTTTTTATATTTATTAAAGAGATAGTTTACCCAAAATTCTATTATAAATGACTCACCCTCAGGTTGAACATGAACACAAATAAAGATATCTGTAATAAAATCTGAGACATTTCTGTCCCACTGTTGACAGTCTACGCACCTACCACTTTGACGCTTCAAAAAGTTTGTAAAGAGGTTGTAAAAAAACGGATCCACGTGAATTTAGCTGATTACTCCAACTTTTCAGAAGAAACTTGATAACTTTATATGAACAGGTTTAGTTTAGGCTTTTATTTGCATATTTTCATTGATCAGCGAACATAAACAGAAGCTTAACCACACTTGCTTGACGCACAAGAACAAACCTCATTACATTTACTATTGGTTACTACTGATATCCCCGCCCCCATACTTGCACCATTGGTTGAGTCACTGTTGATGTGCTGGGCGGGATTCTCAAACAAACAGTACTGTTTTATCACAACAAAGCACCAGTGTTCATACTTAACTATCTAAGGTTACTTTTAGGGTGTACTCACACTAGGTGTTTTGAACCGCACCCGGTTCGTTTGACAAGTGTGAGCGCTCAGTGTCGTGATCCGGGCCTGGTTTGTTTAGCCAGCCCTGGCCCGGCTGGAAGAGATGGCCCAGAGCACGATTCGGTTGGGCTCGGGCACGGTACGTGTGCAGTGTGAGTGCTAATCGCACTCGGGCTCGATTCAAGGCAACCATGTCTAGTGTGGGTACACCCTTAGTTGTCTCTGAATATAAGACTTTTTATTTTAAATCGAAAAATGACACATAACTTTTAAAATGGAGTTTGTGAGTATTTCTATCAGGGCTTGTCTCACTGTTGTTGTCCTCCACTCGCCCTCGCCGCCACAGGTAGTCTTGACTTCACAGCGCCACAGCATATGGCTGGTACATGGGCTTATTCCACCTCTGTACTCTCTGTTACTCTTAAAACTTTTCTTTCTTTCACCCCTCAATAACCCCCAAAACCGAATTGAAGAATAAAAAAGCATGTAGAAACCCCCTCAGCTGTGCACTCTGTGCCTCTTTGAGGGTTTTTGCATCAATGCAGGTGGACTGAATAGGTTTGGGGGGGTGGGTTGAGTTCAAGAGAAGTGGGGGAAACGGGTTTATCTAACAGTCCGATAACCAATTCTATGGTACCGCCTTTTTTTTTTTTATAGAAATGCTAATCTGAGTCAGCGGCATTTCTCGTTAGGGGCTTTTGTTTGGAGGGCAAAGGGGTTTGGAAAAATGTTGGAGGTTGAGGAAATGAGATTTGCCTTTCTTTTAATTGTTCTTTCTGTCTATATATGAGTACTTTTATCTTTTCGCTTTTCTCTTTATCTTAACCGTGTTTTCAACACACACATTTGCCTTAATCAGTAACCAGCATCAGTCTTCCTTATCAGTGAGGTTTGCGGCTTACACTGAGAATGTATTGATTGGTTGAGGTAAATCTAACGCTGTTTGCGAGAAATGACACATTGCCAGGTACATCTTTGGGTGTGGTTTCCAGGTGTTGGCAGGGTGTTTAATGTCGGTTCATTAAGCCAAGGCCTTGAGGACTTTTCTGCCGAAATGGATGGATTTACAGCTGTTTTTCTGCGGTAAGGATGTGGCGGAGGACAATTGATCCAAACCTACTGACTGAGCTGATCGGTCCTGACATGACTGCCAATGTGCGCTTAATTTGTATCTGTGACGGCTGTGGAGAAGAATGCGGATTTGTTTGGCGAGTTGCTCTTGTTTGTGTTTGACATTTGTAACGTGCTGGATCACTCTCAGCAGGCTTTTCTGAGGTTAGATGGAGAGCTCTGTAATGTTGAGAATGGTTGCAGTATAATTACATTTAACTGTGTTGGATAGATGCCCTTCAGCAGTGAAAGGGATGTTTACACTCTTTTTCTTTATTTCACTGCATTTTGATTGTGTGTTTAGTTACTGAAAGCGTTGAGTGATGGTGTATGTAGTGGGCAGTTTTGGAGTGCTTGTGTTAGGAATGGCTCGCAATGGCCAACGAATCATCCATCAACCAACTAGTCCATTATCATTTTGTTTTATGATAAGGAACTATAGTAATAGTTTGGCATAATCATGTTATTATTTTTTCAAAATAATTCAACAAAACATCTTTACTGCTTAATAATTAAAGGAACTTAAATATTAATATTAAATTAATATATTTAAGAGAAATATAGAGAAACGTCTTGAAATTCAATTGTGTGTTTTCTTAAGTTCTAGGTCAAACATACTGGTTGCATTCATGATCCAGAAGTAGGTTTCATGTTTGTTCTTATGATGTTGTGCAACATTGATGCAAAAAAAAAAAAACTAACTGTTATGATGGTTACAATACATATACTAATTAAAATGTAAATATAAAACAGTTAACATGTCCTTTGTTGTTTATGTCAGAGCTCTTTCATCCAATTAAATCTTCTGTATTTTGGCTCTAATTTTTTTTGTGCCAGTGCAAATAAGCAAATTACTGGGAAATAAATTGCAAGTAAATAGAATCATTATTTATAATGGTACTAAGTACATTTATATGCGCCTTAAAAGTTTGATTGCACTCAGACTAAATCAATAATTCATCTTTTTGAAATGTTTTAGTCTGAAGGGTGCAAATTAATCTTTAATTTAATAGAAGTTAGCCAGAAGTTAACTTTTGTTGTCACTTGATGTTTGGTGTAAAATCTGGCTCTGTAAAACCAGTTGAGAAGCACAATTCTAAGGGATGCTGGTTAAAGGTCATATTTTTAATAAGCCTGAGGAGTCCAGGTCTTTTATTCAGCGGTGAGTGTGTGTATGCTGGTTAAGGTATTTGGCGGGGATGGTGCAGCAGGGTGTTGGGGGGGGGGGGGTGTCTGTGTGTGTGTGTGTTCGGCTGCTGTGAGGAGCTCAGAATGCCAGATGGTGCTTGTTAAACTCAAAAAGCTCTCCCACTCTCGACTCGAGCTCCGCGGTGAGGACCACATGCTGTCTGGAATGACCGGCCTCAATTCAGACAGACAGAATTCTCCAACACGCAAAGCTACCTGCTGCTTCGATTTTTCTCTTACAGGCCCTTTCAGCCGCTCTTTCAAGTGCAACATGTCGTCAGAAACTCCCGGTGAGTGAAGGTTGCCGCTTGAGCGCGAGAAGAAATTAGTTCAGCTTGGGTGGGACAAAGCAGTCCTGCTTCCACAAAGATGCCTGCTGCTGTCCAAGCCATAGTGGAATGACTTGAATGGCAGAAACAAGGAGGCAGTGTGTTTCCACTGTGTAGTCAGCTCTGTGAAAGACCCTATGCCTGTTTCCCCTTACCTTAAAGAAGCCGAGATTTAGACTTGTGTCATCGATTGCTGTCGAAACTTGCCGTGCATGTGTGAAACAACCAGTCCCTACATGTTTATTTGTGTCTGGTCATGTCCCGTGAATGTGCTTTTACCCTTTTAGTGTTGTCAGCAGGTGAACCGCAGAAATCGAAACTCCTGTCAGACTTTCAGCATGTTTGTCTTTCGCCCTGCAGCTGTACAAGAACTGAACGAGCTTTTGCTTTATTCAGATTTTAATTAAACGAGGCACTAGGCCGAATCGCCCTTTATGCCAGTCCTAAACCCTCATTGATGAGTGTGAAAAGAAGGATCTGTGTCCTTACAAAAGGCTTACATAAACTCTTAACTCTACTTTTTTTTAGCTGCTAGCTGATGAGCATTGTTCAAGTAAGCCCTCTTGGGCCTAGGCCAAGATTTCTGGTATTTAAAGGACTGAAGGGTTGGAGGTTAATTTACCTCATGGCCTTGTTTAAGGTTCCATTACACAGAAGATTGGTCTCGTTTGCGGTTGATGTGTCATATGGAAGATGTTAAATGGGTTAAAATTAGGATAACTTATCCTTAACACAGCTCATTAGCCAGAATAGTTGGGTTCCTTGTAAAACAGAGAATGTGTGTGCCAAAAGCATACTTACTACACAAGTGTGAAAATGCTTGGGTTGTGCATTGCAAGTGGCTGGCTTGTTGTACATAATGGCACAGGCTGATATTTCACTATTTTCTTTAAGATTATTGGGATTGATAATCATATCCACATGGCTAATTAACATAAGTTTTAGCTTGGAATTTTGGAATTTAGCTTGCCTATTTTTTTTTTTTTTTTAGCATTGCCTTTCAGATTCTGGAAATACCAACAGGGTTTGGATGGTGTTTATTCATTGATGTTTACAAAGAGAAAAATGGAATTAGAGTAAATTTGGTATAAAATTAGTGTTAATATAATTTCTGTAATTTTAATGTACTAATACACTAATTTGTGTCTAATTTACTGTAATTACATAGTGAGTAGTCCTATGTATTTTCATCACTATGTATTTCTATGTATTTTCATATTGTGACATATATCTGCCAGTTTATACCTGCCACCTATGTTATTACTCAGATAGCTAGCTTGAAATATGCTGACAGTTAAATTAACTTTATCCTGCTAGGCAAGTTTTTCTTCAAACTGTTGTAAGAAAACCGTTTACGTTAAAACGCCCCTCTGGCTTTGATGAGAAATCGTACTGGTTTGCGTTATGAATTGCTGACACATTTAGCTAAAATCACTTGTTCACTTGCTTGCATAGAGTATGTTTCAGGCCTAGAGTGATTGAGGAAAAATGGGATTTGGAGGAGGAGGTGGGCATCGCTCATGTTTAAATCAACTGGCTGTGAGGCAAAATATCTCGATGATAATGCTCACTTGTCTCTTCCACTTCTGTCGCAGCTGAGAATGAGGGAAAATTGGTCTAAACAAGGGTGATTACAGATGTTATTGATAAGATCAATAGTGAATACAAGAAATTCTGTGTTCGCAGTTAGTGTGATTAACAGATTAGTGTGATCGTCTCCCATAAACTCTATCACAAGCAGTTGTGTCTAGTGTAGCAGATGCTGACGGGCCGTCTCATTTTAACAGCTGATACACGTTATCCAGGTCAGCCAAAGCCAAAAGCTGAGTCTGAAGTCATGAAAGCGAGTGGGAAAAAAAGTGTTTTCTCACACTTTGACTTATCGAGGGCCTTTTTTCTGCCTAAATTAGGAGGAGTAGAAACAGTCAAGCTGTGAGCTTTTAGCATAAAATGATGGGTTTTCCTTGTTAAAGTTCTGGCAATGAAAATGACAAGATCTTGACAAGTTCTGGAATACAAGCCTGCATTCCTGCATAAATCTTGCCAAGTAAAGGTCATATCGCTTTGTAAAATACTTAGGAAGTAGTCATGTCTGGGCTGTATCATACTGTAAACGAAGGAAATGTGGGTTATTGTCTTTAAGCCAGAACACTGACCCAATGTTAAACCACTGCCCTTTCTCACGGGCCGTTCCTTGCCTTTTTGCTCACTGTTGGAGGGCCACGTTCGTTTGGTAAACACCTGGAAATTATATTAACCCAAATGGTAAAGGTCAGTTGCTGTATTCCTTTCAGAAAGCTCCTCAGTGCACCCCCTGGGATCCAACCTTTCACCTCGTGCCCACACTGCCTGTGAGGGTGTGAGACCTGCCCTTTGTTTGTTTATTGTTCTATGCCAATCTCTCATTGGGTCTGTTCCTTTTCCCCTCTTTCTCAGCATTCACATCCTCACGTATAGTTTGCAGCAGAGATAGCCTTCAGTTTTTCATTGTAAAGGTGACATTTTGGTTTTGTGAAGCCATGTATACGAAGTCTGAAAATACAGTAAAGTGGAAGTCAATAAATCAACCAAGAGCGTATATATATATATATATATATATATATATATATATATATATATATATATATATATATATATATATATATATATATATATATATATATATATATATATATATATATATAAAATTGAAATATTTTATTTATAATAAAAACAATATTTTTATTTAAATTTAGACAACTAGATATGATATATCTAGTCATCTTTCTGCTTGCCACATGAGAATAAGCTATTTTTATTTGTAGCAATGAAGTTTTATATTTCCTGGAAAGATATGCAGAATACAGTGAAGTAGCAAATAAATCACCCAGATGCCGAAGTATCTATCTAAACATGTTTAACTATTATTTTCTATACAAATATATAATTAGTTTTTTTTTTTTTAAAGAACATTTGCAAGTTGAACACTTTATTTATCCATGTTTGTCTTATGGATTTTAGACTGTGCAAATTAACTCTGTGTTGAAATATCCGTGTGAAATAGTATTGTAGGTTTCCTGCATGCCGTCGCTTGGAATAAAGTGTTCGTGGCATGTGAGGCATTGGGCACATCGGCTCCTGGCTCTTGTTATAGTGCCTCTAGCACTGGAATGCATAAGCGCCGAAGAGACCCCATCCTTACTCCTAACAAGGAAAGGGAAATGAGAACACAGGACCTCCCGGCAGCATCTCGGGAATGGGAAATGTAGGAGAGCTCAGGGCTGAAGCGAAAGAGCCTGGAAAGCTTTGACAGCATCTGACAGGGTTGTGCCCATGTTGGGTGTTCACTGAGGCTGTTGACAAAACTTTCTGGTTTTACTAGGTGTCTGCTCACCACAGTTACCCTGCTGAAACTGCAGGGCTCAATTTACTCAGTACTTCTGTCAAAGTCAATCCTTTTGTTTTGAGTTTTTTCAGTAAAACCCAGGAGCAAGCAAAAGTGAACAGAACAGGAAGCAATAATCCATTAAGTGTAACCTTGTAGAATTGATTTGGACTTAAGGTCTCAGTTTACTGCAGAAATGGAGTAAAGTTTTTCAATCTTTGAAATATATAACACAGTAAGGGACCAGGTCTGTTTCAGTTTCAAAATTATTATTATTATTTTTATTTTTTTAATAATACATTTTACAATTTCTGATATTGTATTTCCTCATTTGCTTTAATACTGAACTTTAATACCTAACCCTTTAATGACAGCAGTGCTCGATCTCCAAATGTTTGTGCTAAATTGAATGTTTATGTTATTTAGCATGATTCAAGATTCAGAGAGCTTCTTTTGCAGCTTCTGGCCGAGATTAGTTGATTAGTGAATCTTAAATATTTCTTCATTTAAAAACTTCAAACTTTGTTTATTTGGAGGTTTAAATTAGATTTTAAATTCCAGATTTGGACTTTTGGGCCTTTCTGTATGTGGTTTGGACAGACGGAGACAGACTCTGTGAGTGCATTGACCTCCTTTTCCTTTTGTTTTGATCCGTTTCATACCACATTTCAAAACTCATGTCTCAAAAAAAGACTGCTTTTCCTGTCAATCATCCAGCAAAGACTGAGGTAGTTTAAATTCAAGTAACATTCGATTAACTAAATCTGTTTTCCGAGAAAACAATCAAAATGTTGTGGATTTATCACCTGACATCAAACAAGAGTGTTCATGTAAGCTGCTTATTCTGATTGTGGAAAAAAACTGCTTTGAGTCATGCCTGTCAGAAAGTTGTTATTTCTAAAAAGAGAAAAAAAAGCCTTCAGTTAAAATATTCCCTTATATTTTCTGGCCTATCAAACCCTGGGCAGACAGGGACTCCTTTTAACTTTTGTGGCTGTTGGAAATGATAGACGGGCCAGTGTGGTCACAGTCCCCGCTATAGGGGCAGCTGTCTAAATAGATTGGGTCAGTGTTTCTTTTCGGTGGGGGATGACAGCGATGATGAGCTCTGTTGTTTGGGAGGCACGATGCATGTGATCAAGCGTTTGAAAGCAGGGGACTGGTTCATAATGGTAATCAATGACCTGTACTGGAACTGCAGCTGGACAGAGGACGTTGGAGGGGACAGGATTGGCCATTTGCCTGGCTCTGAAGCCCAGCAGGAGATGGTGGGAGGGAGCTTTCAGATGTTCTATTTCTCTTTCTTTTCTTGTTTTAGATAAGGCTGGTTTATTGGTGGTTTATTAAACTAATGTGATAATGCCTCTTAAGACGGTGCATATTTCCATTTATTTCAAAGTGAACTGGTCTCAAAACAGATATTTGTTGTATCATAGGGAACACAGTAATGTTGTATGTCTTGGAGGAAAAACAGACTTCTTTCTTGCATTTGAATTTTTAAAACCACAGCGGATTCACAGTAAGACGGGAATAATTCATGTCAGTAACATTTGATGTTCTTTCAGTGATTAAGATGTGAGTTTAGGCTTTATGTAGCTATGAGCTGTGGATATTAGGTTATGATTTTCAGAGGATTGTTTTTCTTTTGGACTTCTGTAAGAAACATTCTGAAAGAATATATAATTATTTTGCGTCGTGAAAATTAAGCCTCTAGGACCATTTAAAGTGGCATTATTTTCTTGAGGGTTAAGCATAATTTCATCCTAAATTCTCAATCCTGTAATGTAGGGGAAAAGATAATTACCATAATGTTATATTTTTTATTATTTTTTATAATAACAATAATAAATTCCATACAGAAAATTCTACCAGAATTTTGAATTTATTGAGAATTTATGGCATTTGCATAATTGTCATGAAAATAATGTCTAAATGTCTCCTAAATGTTACTAAAAACATTTTTGTGTTTAAAATTAGTGCAAAGTATAATTTATTACTTTGCTTTTGGTGCGAAATAGAGTTCTAGACCATTTTTGGCCGTTTTCATGAGGTTCACCCTATCACTTGCCAGGTTATCAAAGCTTTGTTGTTTTGTAAAAGAGAGACTCATGTTGCTTTTTCCTCGTTTTAAAATGTATCATCATTCTTTAATAATGAAACAGCTTGTCATTTGTCTGTTGCCCGATGCTAAATTTAGCCTGACAGGCCTTCTCTGTTCACGCCATGTTCAGTTATGCCAATATGCAGTGCTGCTGGGAATGTTTTTGGTCATTGAACATTTGCATTTTAAATTTTTTGATTACACCCACATTTTAAAAGCAATAAATCCTCTGCATGTCCTCTGGGGGTGTGTTACTTTCTCCAAATGTAAGTGCCATGTCTTTTGATAAATTACAGAGATTTCCTCTTTGCTTTATCTAGACATCAGCTGAAAAGGAATGTTGTTTTAAAGGAGTTATGTAAACGATTAAAGATTAAAAAAACTATTGTTTTCTTGGAAAAATATACTCCCATGAATTGTGTACAAGGACACAAATGTAACAAATGTTTCGTCCCCTTGGAATTATAAGGTTCTGTCTGCATTCAGAGTTGTTTTGAGATATTGAGCTTCAAAGTTTTTGTGTTCCATTCGACTGTGTAGATAGAACCTTATTGTTTTTTTTATATAAAAAGTCCCATAATGTACACAACATAAAATCTATCACATAATGTAAATACGTTGACACAGAATAAGAATATATGAATAACTCAATTTTGACAAAAATGTCAGATAGAACCTTATAATTCCAAAGGAACGGTTTTAAAAAAGTAAGGTCAATTTTGTTTTCATATTGACATTAAATCACAGCTCTGAATCCAGTGAATTTCCGGAGTCTAGATGGGTATTGCAATTTGAAAAGAGAAAATTGCAATTTGAAAAGAGAAAATTTCAATGCAGCAGACAGCTGGTGTTGATGCTAAAGGGTTAAAAGGGTTAAAGGTATTGGGGTCAGTGTGAATGTAACAGACAGACAGGTCACAGGACTGTGCGTCCAAAATACAATATTAATAAACGCCAGTTTAATCTGCTTTCCTTTCGAAGGATTATTTTTAGATTGTTGAACTTCACAGTGTGTATCCGTAGCAGTGTCTGTCAGAAGTATAATTTTATACTCTTTTCCGTTGGATAATATGATATTGCAAAGCTCTTTTCCTGAGTTTTTTTTACATTGAATATCAAGTGGTGACCCAAAACAATACCAAAATCAAAACTATTGTTATTTAGTCATATGTGACGCCAAAAAAAACAAGGGTGCCTTTTAAAAGTTCATATGTCCGTTTATTATTGCATTTTATTGATCACATTGTTTCTTTTCTATTTGAGAACCACTGAACTCAGTGGAAGAACTTTGATTTTAAAATTGTGATGAATTTGGAAAACAATTTAAGGTATAGGTTAAAGTATCCGAAAATTGTTTTAATAAATTGTCATTTTTTTGTGAATTTTTACCCCATTCATTCTGATTAAGTACATCACCTTGCATCTTGTTTTGCTATTTGTAAAAAGGACTTAAAAAGTTGGCCATCTGTCAAGTACTTTCAAATGTTGTTTTATGTAAATGAAACAAAAATTGCATTGTTTTTTCAGAGTTTTCTAAACCTCTTTCAATAACCACACTGAATATCATTACGACTTAATACTGTAGGCAAAATGGTCTGTATCTGTTTTGCTATTTATCAGAGGTGGTAGAGTGCCTAGATCACTAATGCTTTTTCATTAGATTTTTATCTAAAAAAAAAGTGGTACATTTGTTATATAGATTATCCAGAAATGGTATGCATTCAGGTGAAATAGAAATGTGCTTTCTGAATAGACATTCAAACCCTTATTAAATTAATTGGCTTTTTTGCTGATGCTTTGTTCAGTTGAGGATTTTGAGTGCTTTGCATTCTTTCAAGGTCACATTGGTATCTCTCCCTCCCAAATGGATTCTCTAATGATCTTTCTCTCTTTCTCGTTTCCTTCCAGAGCATCAGAGAGATCCCACCTGGCTTTAAGCCTACATGCCTGTGAAATGACCGCATCTCCTGCTTTCCCTCCCATGGAGTGAGTGGTTGTCCTTGACAGTGAAACAGAGATAAAGAGACCCATTCTCCTCCTATGGATTGCAGACCTATAGGTCTGAATGCCCTGACGTGGGTCAGTCTTCATTCACAGACTTTCCCAGCGCAGTCAAGCTTCTTCTCTATTCCATAAAATGCTGGAGTTGGAATTTCTGGTCTGGATAATTTAGCGCCAGGTATGAATGTCCCTAACTTTAGGACTAGAGATACAGCAGACGAGGCCTTAGAAGCTTGAGAAGCACCTCACCTCAGAGATGCAGACTGATGATCTATTTGCCAAAAAGCTTCAAGCCTTGAATGGGAACATGGGACCTCCTGGTGCAAACACACAGGGAACACCAGCAGTGCCCAAGATGGGTGTACGTGCAAGAGTGTCAGATTGGCCACTGAAGAATGATGGCCACGGCCCACCACCCCGATACGAAAGCCTAATGACAACCTTTCAGAATGGACAACCCAGTCAGTTGTCGGAAGATGTGGTCAAACAAAGCCCAGGTTCTCCTTCCAACCCCAGCTTTCTGGAGGCAAAATATGGACTTGGTGAACTTCTGAGCCACTCTCCTGGTAAAGTACGGCACGCTCTCCAGAAGAGGAGCAATAGTGACGTCACCATCAGCGATATAGGTGCAGAGGACATGGATCAGACTGCTGTCAACCCCAATACAGGTGCCACTTTGCACCGAGAGTATGGAAGCGCATCCTCCATCAATCACCAGGGTTTGCCCGATGAAGGTTTTTTTGGCAATCTGAAAGTTTACCAGCCAGAACTCTCTGAGCAACCGAGCGCACCACCTCCGCATGGCTTTCCAGAATTTCGCCGATATGAGGCCGCCATTTCTCCAAGTCTCCAGACTGCTGCACAGATTGCAAGGGGGGACATTCTCTGCATTCCGAACTACTCAGACTATGTGGACAGTTCGCTCTTCTACAGTCGGGAAAGGGAGAAGTCCTTCCTTCAGCGACAGAAATCTGAAAAGGGTGAGACGTCCATTTTCCGCAGACTGAAGACTATGAAGAGCGAACAGCGGCAACTAAGCGAACATGACGATTGTAGTAGACATGGTCGTCCATTGAGTTTTCAGAGATATTTTGCCCACTATGATGTCCAGAGCGTGCTTTTCAATGTTAGTGAGGATGTTACCAATCGTGCCAAATTAGCATATCAAAAGAATATTACCACAGGGGCATCTGCAGCATCCCAACACCAAATTGGTGGGGGAATGGACAGTCCTGACCTCGTGTCTATTTGCGAGTCTCCTTTGGATGGCTGTGAGGAACTAGGGCAAAAAGCTTCAACAGACCCTGATGAAGGGGATGGGAAGAGCAATGGTTTGGTGCTGAGCTGCCCGTACTTTCGTAATGAGATAGGGGGTGAAGGTGAAAGGAAACTGAGTGGCACCAAACCAAACAGTGGACCCCACAACAACGTAGGTGACAATTATACTATAGAGTCTACTTTAAGTTCAAACTGCACCAACGCGGGGGTTTCCGTCTTTGAAATGTCCCGTGAGAATTATGCCTCTCGTGAAAACTACGCTGTTCCACGGGAATGCATAAAACGCTACATCATTGAGCACACTGACATGGGCGCATACTACTACCACAAATTCTTTTTCAGTAAAGGTATGTTTTACAATCTAAACATTAATATGATTGGTGTACATACTATAATGATAGTTACTACACCTGGTTGCTAAAAATTTTATCTCTCACTATATAATGTTGATCTCTTCTTACTCTTCTTACTTTTCTCCAAAGAGCACCAGAACTACTTCGGTGTTGATGAGAACTTGGGCCCGGTGGCAGTTAGCCTTCGGAGAGAGAAGCTTGAGGAGGGGAAGGAGGGACCACAGTATAATTATAGGGTCATCTTCAGGACCAGCGAGGTAGGATGGCATCTGTAAAACACAGTGTTTAACATGCACCATTTAACAAACTTCTGTAGGTCATTTGCTTTTTCATTGGTGATACTTTTTTTCAGGATTCTTTGATAAATAAAAAGTTAAAAAGAAGAGAATTCATTTAAAATAGAAGTCTTTTCTAACAATATACACTACTGTTGAAATTAAAACTTTTATTCAGCAAGGATGTGTTAAATTGTTAAGAAGTGATAGTAAAGATTTATATTGTTAGAAAAGATTTATATTTTGAAGAAATTATTTTCTTTTAAACTTTTTATTCATCAAAGAATCCTGAAAAAAGTATTGCAGTTTCCAAAAAAATATTTAGCTACACAACTGTTGCCGACATTGATATTTTTTATAATAAATCAGCATATTAGAATGATTTCTTAAGGATCATGTGACACTTTATACTGGAGAAATGGCCGATGGAAATTCAGCTTTGAATCACAGAAATAAATTCTATTTTTAAGGATATTAAAATAGAAACCATTATTTTATATTATAATACAATTTTGCAAGATTACTGTTTTTTTCTGTTTTTGATCAAATAAATACAGCCTTGATGAGCTTAAGAGACTTCTTTAAAAAAAATAAGTCTTACTGATTCCAAACTTTTGACTGGTAGTGTACATATATATACATACTGCATATATATTATATTACTGCATTTTTGTTTTTATCAGGCAATGAGTGGACTTCTCATTAATTTGTAATTGATTTCCATCTTCCCATTAAGTGCATTTCCCAAAGCTTTTACATCATCTCCTCTGAATACAAATCAGAGCTGCCTCACTAATAGCATTGATTGTTTTGAAAATCAGCTCATGATGGATGATGTTTGTGTTTTACTATTGAATTTTTCCATGGATGGTGATATAAATTACCTTAATGTACTACATGATTCTCACCACTGACATGGTATATAAAAGTCCCAAACAGTGTGGTTTTCAAAATGGCAAGGGGTCTTTCATATGTGGCCTGCCAGGGGTTTTCCTAAGGGTGACTGGATAGTTTGCTGAACTGGCGGTTGAGCATACAGTAGTCCTTTTGCTAAAAGCCAAAGCGTTACTTCAGCATTTGCCACAGTTAGTTGAACTCAATTATTCATCTAAAAGGTTGGCAGGGCATGTCGCTGCATTCAGCGCTGTTGCAGGGACACTCTTAGAGAGTGCTTTGCCATTTGAGAAAACAATGAAAGAGAATGGTTTATCCATCTGTTCAGCATGCTGTGTATTCATTTAATGGATACATTTGCCTAGTTCAACCAAAATTGTGGACTCTTTCCTCCTTTTTACTAATATAAACTTCTCTCTCTTTACTCCATACATCTTCAGCTCACCACTTTGAGAGGCTCAATTATGGAGGATGCCGTTCCCTCCACGGCTAAGCATGGGACTTCCCGTGGACTCCCTCTTAAAGAGGTGATGGAGTACGTAGTTCCTGAGGTCAACATTCAGTGCCTCAGACTGGCCACCAACTCACCTAGAGTCCCAGAACAACTGCTGAAGCTGGATCAGCAGGGGGTAAGTACTGTACTAAAAGCTCTATAGTCAGTTTTACACATAGAAAGGGTATAGATAATTTACTTGATTTGACTTTTTTTAAAATACTTCAAATGCTATAAACTAGGGATGCACCGATATTTCGGCCACTAAAAATGAGTGTTCAACTCATGTAGCACACATGCTCACTGGCAAAGTAAAGTCCACACAGATAATGCAGTGGCAGGAAGTTTCTATGTAGTATAATTGTTCCTGTTTATGCCAAGTTCATTTAGAATTTTTGTTTTTTTAGCCCAGAATTTTCATTTTAGTGCATCATTACTATTAACCATACATACATTACTATAAACCATACATTACTATAAACCATACAAGTAAAAATGAACAATTACATAATTATTAGTGGTGGGCATAAATTAATATTTTTAATCTAGATTAATCTCAATGTAATCTTGGAATTAATCTAGATTAATCTAGATTAAAATGGCTCATTTGAATTCTGCCGAAGGCATTCAGAATATGTGTGCTACCCAAATAAAATAATGACTAAAAGTAGGGTTAAGTCTTTGAGAACAGGTTTCTCAAGCCAGGTGGTGCATTAGACCAGGGGCTCATCTCCTGTTTCCAAAATGCATCACAAAGTGCTTGAGAAAGCTGTTAACGAATTCCACATTGCACAAGGCGCAAACAACCTTACGCCTGTTTCACACATAATCCGTCTGCAGTGAGCATGCGTTGCGTTTTTTTTTTTTTTTTACGCACCCATGATAATGGATTCCATTTTTGTTTTTATCAGGCAATGAGTGGACTTCTCATTAATTTGTAATTGATTTCCATCTTCCCATTAAGTGCATTTCCATACATTTGCTTCAGCACCACATACTTAACGCACACGGACTGCAGATGGATTATGTGTGAAACAGGCATGCGTCTTGTCGAGGTTTCCATTGGGAAGCTGCTTAAAAAAAAAAAATTCCCTGAAGCAAACCCGGCGGCATCTTAGCTGCATCCATGTTAGCAAGTCACGTTTGATGTGGTAATTTCACAGTAGGCATACACACAGGTTTGAAGACTTGTTCTCGCCCCCTACAGATTCGGCTAGGTATACATCCGCGCTAAAATATCAAGGTGAAAGTCATCATAGCTCGCGTAGTATATACCCAGCTCCCAACCCAACTTTGAGAATAGATTAGCGCCCGATAAGAGTTAACGCCGATAACGGCCCACCACTAATAATTATTTATATATTTCGATTAATAAATATTTTGCACTGGAACACTATTGACTGATCTGTTTATAAATCGCTGCAATAATAAATATGTAACTGACATCATTTTAAGCAGCATCCTATAGTGTGGCATGCTGTAATTAATCTAAATGTGTTTTAAACATTAGTTTTTCTTATTTTACAATTTGATCTTTAGCAGTTTTTATGCCCTTATAACAGAGATTGCATTAAATATATATTTGTTTATTTGTTATGCCGCATGACAATTTAAAATGAATTTTTGAAGTCATTAGTTTATTGATTAAAATTTATTTGAAATCTTGTAAAAGTAATGTTGCAGTTACAGGATGTAAGAGACAATGTTTCACTTATACGGATATGCCAGTTTATATATAAAAAAAAATAGAATGTTAAATGTAACATGCACAAATATAACATGTTAACATGTTTTTTTTTTTTTTTACATTTACTACCCAAACTACCCTTTGTAACTGCTTAAATGGCTAAGATATACAACAATAAGCATTTCCCACCATACAGCCAGGCTGTAAAATGATCATACTACCGTTTGGACAGTAAGAGACAGTTTGGCTAACACAAACTGACAGGTGGGAATAAACCTTCATTCTCAGGGATGATTCATTGCATACTGTGTACAATGTTGTGAACCATACATGTCTGCAAGGCTTGTAATTACTAAGACATAATCAAGTGGGGGTTTAAGAAACCATCAATTATATCCTTCATACGTCCCATTCGCTTAGTTATAATGCATACTGATAAAACCAGGAACAGATGTTTTAAACTACTTCTGATGATGTGATGTCCTTAAAAGCTGTTGCTCATTCGATAACTTAAGCAAGATTGAGCTTGTTAAGTGGTTCCTTTGGACAAGGCGCCTATCAGATGCTGCTGATGGCCTTGCAGCATTTCCGTTTGAGGGTTCGGTGTGTCAGAAAGAGACGGTGTTTTACTAGAGAAGCCTTTTATAAAAACAAAGATCCAGTTACATATTGACAGACCCAGACTTGCACATCTCAGGGCTAGAGTGGAACAGAGAGATGAGCAGTTTTGTCTTTATATTGACTGAATGGAATCTGAGAGCAGTTAAAGTCTTGATCGATATTACAGCCATACGACGGCCAGAAGGGAAACCTGAAGAGTAGCGCTGTAGAACAATGAATGCAGTGAGAGAGGCTAGTTGTAAAATTAATGCTGTTAATTATTTTAAGTGGTATTTTGTCATCTCAGATTAATCATGTTCAATGAATACCTAGTGATGACCTCACTGTAAAATGGTAATTCAGCTATTGTCTGCATTTCCAGCGTTCAGACAAAAGCTAACTAGTTTTCCAGGCAAATTATTCGACAAATCCCACAGAAAAATCACCATGGCAACCACCTAGCCACACATAACAGCCACTTGATCTGTCTGAGACGCTGCCTGTGACCAGCGACACTTAGGGTGAAAAGAAAAGAAAATCATTGCTGCTCTTATGCTTTCTTGAGTCCCCATCTTTATCCATTTCTCCATCTTGCCTCCATACTCTCTCCCAGTTCTACGATTTCTGATAATGGTGTTTTTTGTTTCTCTAGAGACTGTTGGTGGCATTTTTATGGCACAAAAGCCATAGCAATTGTAAGAATAGCACTAAAATTGCTTTCACCATTTTTGAAAAATTGGTACAGGCTAGGAATTACATGCAATTTCAGACAATTACCATAGATTTCTTAAAATTCCTTTGTCATTGTAAATCTGCATTCTTCAGTTTGTCATCCGATCAGCAATTGCTATTATTATACTATCATGATTTACTATCATGTTAAGTATCATACTTCTAATAATTTTTCAATAATTGTGCTGGCTTTTTTTTTTTTTTTTTTTTTTTTTTGACTGTCTGAAACCCTAGCTTCTTTCTTTAGTTCATGGCTGGTATGTTTGTCTCATACATAATGCAAAAGTGGCATCTGAGACCAGTCTGCATGTCATTATGTGTCAGGCTTTTGCATAGATTGATAGCACTTAACATGACTAAATTACCACTTGTGGTAGGCAATGTATATCACTGTCCCATAATATGCTTTAAGAGTGCTTTTGAAGGTTTCCTGTACAATGTGCATTGAAGATTATATAAATTTATCACTCTTTACTGTGTTCTCTTATAGAATTGATGCTGTTACATGATAAATCATGCCATGTAATATGTAAGGCACTATGCAATATTTTTTAATATTGTTTATTTAAAAAAAGCAGTAAAATTATAACTGACTATTAGATGAAAAACATGAACTTGGTAACTAACTGAAATAAGTTGAAGTACTTCTACTGAAACTAAAACTGAAATAAAAAGTGTGTTTGTGTCTACAACAGTTGCCAACATTGATAATTCTAATAATAAATCAGCATATTAGAATGATTTCTGAAGGATCATTTGACACTTTAGACTGGAGTAATTGCTGATGGAAATTCAAATTTTCATTACAGAAATAGATTATATTTTTAAGGGTATCAAAATAGATAAACTGACCACAGAATTATATATATCCCCAGAATTCTGGTCAGTCATAATCAAGTATTCCAGAGAGCCATGTAATAGGTGTAATTAGGGCTTTAGGATATAATAACTGGTTCAGACTGAAGAGTGATACATAAAAAACTTGTCAAATATCATTACAATGATTATAACTGATTGAGGTTTTACTTTTTTGTAAATTGTAGCTGAGTTACCAGCACAAAGCGGGCATCTTGTACTGCCAGGCTGGGCAGAGCACAGAGGAGGAGATGTACAATAATGAGACTGGTAGTCCCGCACTGGAAGAGTTTCTGGAGCTGCTGGGACAGAAAGTCCGACTGAGGGGGTTCAACAAGTATAGAGCACAGCTGGACAACAAAAGTAAGTGCTGCTCTCATGATGATATCCTCAAAATGTTTGAACGTTTGATCCATTTCCACAGCTGTGAGTCTTTGACAAGCCAGAAAGCTACTTGGCAGCTTCAGGTTCATTTCTGAAATGGGTTTTGTTAATACCATATTTTTTCTCAGTCAGTGCATATAGGGCGTTGGACAGTTTCTCATAATCTCTTAGTCTGTGCAGATTACATTTACATTTAGTCATTTAGCAGACGCTTTTACCCAAAGCAACTTACAAATGAGGACAATGGAAACAATCAAAATCAACAAAAGAGCAATGATATGCAAGTGTCAGTTAGCTTAATGCAGTTCACATAGCAAGTTTTATTTTTAAATCATATAAAAAAAAGAAAACAAAAAAATAATAATAATATTAAAATAAAAAGATAGAATTGGAAAAGAATAGAGCAAGCTGGTGTTAGAGGCCTTTTTTCTTTTTTTAATTGTATAATAAAATAGATTAGAGAAGCTAGTGTTGGTTTCTTATTTTTTTTAATTAAAGAATAACATTAGAATAGAGAGTGCTAGAGTTACAGGGTCAAATAAAGATGGAAGATGTGTGTTTTTAGCTGATTCTTGAAGATGACTCAGCTGCTTGGATTGAGTTGGGCAGGTCATTCCACCAGGAGGGAACATTTAATTTAAAAATGATTTTTTGCCTATTTAGGATGGCACAATCAAGAGACATTTACTTGCAGAACGCAAGCTTCTAGAGGGCACATAAATCTGAAGTAATTTATTTAGGTAAAGGGGTGCAGAGCCAGTGGTAGTTTTATAGTCTAACATTAATGTGAATTTTATGTGAGCAGCTATTGGTAGCCAGTGCAAATTGATAAACAGAGGTGTGACAAGCATTCTTTTCAGCTCATTAAAAATTAATCTTGATGCCTTGTCCTGGATTGTAAAGGTTTGATAGAACTGGCTGGAGAGCATTGCAAGAGAGCATTGCAGTAGTCAAGCCTGGACAAAACAAAAGCTTGAACAATGTGTTGTGAAGCATGTTCCGAGAGAAAAAGCCTGATCTTCTTGATGTTGAATACAGCAAATCTGCAGGACCAGCAGTTTTAGCAATGTGGTCTGAGAAAGTCAGCTGATCATCAGTCATAATTCCAAGGTTTCTGTCTGTTTTTGAAGGAGTTATGGTTGATGTGCCTAACTGGATGGTGAAATTGTGATGAAATGATAAGTTTGATGAAACCACAAGCAGTTCTGTCTTGGCAAGGTTGAGTTGAAGGTGATGGTCCATCATCCAGCAAGAAATGTCTGTTAGACAAGCTGAGATGTGAGCAGTTGTCGTTGGATCATCAGGATGGAATGAGAGGTAGAGTTGAGTGTCATCAGCATAGCAGTTATATGAAAAGCCATGTTTCTGAATGACAGAACCTAGTGATGCCATGAAGACCGAGAAGAGAAGTGGTCCAAGAACTGAGCCCTGAGGCACCCCAGTGGTTGGATGTTGCGACTTAGACACATCACCTCTCCAAGATACCTTAAAGGACCTATTTGAGAGATAAGTCTCAAACCACTGGAGTGCAGTTCCTGAGATGTCCTTTGCCAATAGGGTTGACAGGAGGATCTGGTGGTTAACCGTGTCAAAAGCAGCGGACAGATCCAGCAAGAAAAGTATTAAAGTACTGAGAACAAGGCAGTCTTGGTTGAATGTCCACTTCTGAAACCAGACTGGTTGCTGTTGACGAGGTGTGAGAATGGCAGAGACTTGGTTGAACACAGCTCGTTCAGATGAGCCATTTGCAATTAATATTGAACTGCAAAAGACAACTTTCATATTTCATCATCAGTGTATGTGTCTTATAATTTTACTGCCTTTATGCCAAAGTGTGTGATATAATTGTATCTTTTCTGCAGCGGACTCCACTGGCACTCACTCTCTCTACACCACCTATAAAGACTTTGAACTGATGTTTCATGTCTCTACAATGCTGCCCTACACACCCAACAACAAACAACAAGTGAGTCTGACACATTTCATAATTACTCCATTCTTTTAATATACTCATTTCATTTACTCAAGCCCATGTGAATTTTTTTCGATGGAACACAAAAGGACATATTTTGAATCATTTTGATAAAATGTCTGGTCTGTTAGCTTTTACATGACTTTAGAAATAAATTATCTTCTTCTAATGTATTGTATGGAAGTGAGTCATGCAGGTTTGGAACTACCTGTATGTGCGCTACCATTCAAAAATTTGTGGTCAAAAACGAATACCTTTATTCAGTAAGGACATTAATTTGATAAAAAATGACAGTAAACGTAAGATATGTATTTCAAATAAATGCTTTTGAATTTTCTATTCAAATCAGCTTATTAAAATGACTTCTGAAGGTTTGTGTGAAACTAGAGTAATGGGTGCTGAGAATTCAGCTTTTCTATCACAAAAATAAATGACATTTTAAAATATATTAAAATAGTTAACTGTTTAATAAACGTATTAAATATATTAAAAAAATCGGACTCCAAACTTTTGAATGGTAGTATAAGTAACTGATGACAACATTTTCATTTAATGGTATATTTAACTTGGTCAGGTGCAATTATATTTTTTTACTGCAAACTAAAAAAGCTGATAGTCCAAGATATCATTAGCCATCCTGCTGATTTATGCACACTTGAACATGAACCTGTGCGAATGAGATTCGGGTCTGATCACTTACTCATGCCTGTCTACACAAAACTCTTTCAGCCCTCGTCAGCTCTCTGTTCAAGTGGCTGGTCTTGATCTGTGCATCCTTACAGACCTCATAGAACCTAGACCAATAGTCCTGCATCCTGCTAATTGTAAACACTTCAGCGGACAGGCCATGTTGTCATGGCAACCATCTGAATGCCTCATTTTTAAAAAAACAAAACAGAGCAAATAAAAAAACCTTCCCTTACCATTTGCCCAGACAAGTGAAGAGCAGGGACATATCAGAGATATTTAATTTGGTATCTGTCATTTTCCAATGCAGTTAAAATGTGAAAGGCTGTTCTTATTTATTTGGTGGAACAAATTTAAAAAGGTTTATTTCCTTTATCCGCTGTTTACAATGGGCATAACAATCCTAATAGAGTCTGCCGCAGATTAATTTACCACCGTAACAGCTTTCCATCAATGACTTCCTGAAATCACCATAGCTACACTGAGCTCAGTCGGATAATAAAAATGAGATTTGTGCTTTTAAAAGAAAGCTGTTTTTACAGAATGAGTAGAAAGAGAAGTAAAGGAGTCCTTGTATGGTTCTGTCAGGCTGAATTTGTGGGATTAGTAGTTTTCTGTCCATTGGATCATGGTCCGATAGGGATTATCTTGGGAAATAAACTGGTGAAGATCTCCACAGCTTTGAGCTTTAAAATCAGTACACATCTGATGCTCTCTTTTTCTTTTGGTGACAGAGAGATGAATCCAAGGGATATGCAGTAGACTACAGCTAAACCTTTACATTTACATGTGAAGATCACTTGCATTCATGT
The DNA here is from genome assembly GCF_963082965.1 of Carassius carassius. Lineage (NCBI taxonomy): Eukaryota > Metazoa > Chordata > Actinopteri > Cypriniformes > Cyprinidae > Carassius > Carassius carassius. The sequence continues at coordinate 22,551,321 of NC_081792.1, forward strand.
AGAACAAAATATATTATGCTATTGTCTATTCTAATGTAGCTGAGTGAAGGGAATTATGGTTGAAGGGAAGAAAGTGGGTGAAAAGGAACAAATGTAAGAAATTCTCTCAATGAGATTTGGAAACAGATGTCTTTGTTAATATACTGTGATCGTATTGTTCATATATTTCAGAAGATCAAAGTGTCTGAGGTTTTTCAAGTCTAACATTTACACATTACTTAATTTTTCTTAAAAACAGTTATTTATTCAGAATGCCGTAGTTAATACTGACTGACTATTACATGTGGGTGTTTTCAATCTTGGATTTTATTTTAGTTTATATTTTATTATTTTATTTCTCATGCGATGCATGTATTTCCACTGTTGGATAGTGTTTAAAAATTTTTTTTTTTTTTGCTTCAGTTTTCTGGTTGTGTGGCATTCTCTGTAACTAGTTTCTTGTTAAAAGGTGCACTATAATGACTTTCTTCATATTTTCTGTACCCCTATCCAGCTACTGAGGAAAAGGCACATTGGAAATGACATCGTTACCATCATTTTCCAGGAACCAGGAGCTTTTCCGTTCACACCCCAAAACATTCGCTCTCACTTTCAACATATCTTCATCATTGTCAAAGTTCACAATCCTTGCACAGAGCATGTATGTTACAGGTAAGATGTAAAATGTCAATTACTCCAAATTTTTAGCCTAGCCTGTAAAATAAATGCTTCTGTTTTACAATAAAGATGGTGGTTTAGTTTAGTCTTTGCTTAAATAAATACGTTTTTTTGCAAAGTCATACCCAACCCACCCTGAATAAATCCAATTTAGTAAATTAAAGATTTCATCTTGTTTGGACGGGGGGGATGAAGATGCTTTCCAAACAGCTTGGTGACAGTGAGGTTTGACCTCTCAGAACGATAGGGAGGATTAAAGGATAAGATAGAAGGGAATTCAATTTCCAGTCTTATTTACTCAGTGTGTACCTCTTAAGCTTGTTCAGCGTAACATTGCAGAGAGCTGAGGGAGGCTGGAACCTGGCTCAAAGCAAAATTGCCCATCTCATCTTCTGAGCAGATCTTTGAGAGACTGCTGCGGAAATATTTCAGAATTGATGTCAATGTTGAAGTCAAATGGAAATTCTTTCTATATATTTTTGTTTCAGAGGGCTATACTATCTCAGCTTAATATATCCCAGATTAATATGTCGAGATAGATATAAGTCATTTTTAGGCTGATTGGATAAATGTCCCAAAAAAGGATGTATAAAATAATTATATTAAAATATATATGATATCTATGTGGAATATCTAATATGATACCTGATATCTTTGTGGAAACCTTGATTACATTTTTTTTAACTAGTTTCATTGTTATTTCTTTATTCATTAGCATTGCAGTTGCCAGATCCAAAGATGTGCCTGTGTTTGGACCACCCATACCCAAGGGAGTGATGTTTCCAAAATCTGCTGTATTCCGGGACTTCCTGCTGGCTAAGGTGATCAACGGCGAAAACGCGGCCCACAAGTCTGAGAAGTTCCGTGCCATGGCGACGCGTACCCGCCAGGAATACCTCAAAGATCTGGTGGAGAACTTCACCAGTGCAACGCCTGTGGATGCCTCGGGTGCAAAATTCAGCTTCATTAACCTAGGTGCCAAAAGGAAAGAGCGCAGCCGGCCAAGGAACAATGCTCATCTGTACAGTACGGGAGCCATCACGTGGTCGGTGGTTGCCAGGGACAGTTGCCAGTCCACTGATATTGGTTGTTTGCTGGCCATCTCCCGAGAGTTTGTGGTGCTCATTGAGGAAGCGTCCAGGGAAGTGGTTTTCAACTGTTACTGCAAGGACGTGATTGGTTGGAGCTCATCGTCAATGGTGGGCAGGGTGAAGCTCTTTTACGAGCGCGGCGACTGTGTGGTGTTTTCCGTGCAGGATGGATGCCCAGAGGAAGTTCGAGAGGTCATACAGCGATTAGAGGTATGAGTAGCCAATCCAAGATCAAGTTTAGTCTAAGCTGAAGCTTACACCAAGCTTGCCTTTTACTGTGAATAAGTGAGCTGTGTTGGTATACAGGATCAAGTTACTCTTGCAATCAGGGGCCAAGGGTCAATGTATTAGCATTAGAAAGGTAGACAGACAATGTTGGAACAGATTACCCTACCTTATTTGACCTTAAGCTTGCCAGAACGTTCACTTTATTCACTCTGGAATAAATACATACATCAACACACTCCTTAATAAAACAATATTAGTTCCGCTTCTTGCTTTATTGCTGCCCATTCATGCTCAGTTGGTCCAGACATGGAGACTCACACTTTTTACAATGCAGTGGAGGGTTAAATTGGTGTTTAAGTTGATGGACCCAGTCATCACGTGTGGTCCATTCTCTTTGTGAGATTTGACAGCTTGTAAAATACTGTTCTTTGACATGCTGTTAAATGTGTTTATTGCACTGGGTGGTTTCCTGTCATCATCATAGCATTTGTGAAGCAGACCATCAGCACGTTTTTATTTAAATAAGCTAAAATTTTAATTCGGTCATCATTTATTCACCCTCATGTTGTTCCAAACCTGTATGACTGACTTTTTATATATTGAACTCAACATATAAAAAATATTCTTTGTATAAACATAAAAAAAAAATGTTTGTTTGATTTTATCATTACAATGGACATTGCCCCCAGATGCAATGACTTTCATTGATTAAAAACAGTTGAAACATTCTTCAAAATATCTTTTGTGTTATGCAGAAGAAAGAAATTCATACAGGTCAGGATGCCACAGTTCTTCTGGATTGAGTCTGTCTCAGTTTGTTCTGTTTCTTCATGTTATTCCAAACAGACTGATAATAATGAGATCAGATCTCTGTGTGGAGCACTGGCTGCTGTCAGACTCCTTGTGTAAACCAAAATTTCACTCGATTATTACAATTAATGGCAGAAATAATGTTTGGAAATGTAAACTGATATTTACTACTGACACACTACATAGAAATGAAAAACATAGAAATAACTGACTTAAAACCATTTTTGTTGGTCAAAATACTAGTGGCCTAAGACTTTTGCACAGTACTGTGTGTGTGTATATATGTGGAATATGGTTTTGTGTGGAAAAAGCGAAGTTATGTCTGAATTGTTGAGCAACAGATATTTTCGAACTAAAAAAGGAAGCTTATATTTCTTTTTAACCACCTCAGTCTCTTCAAAGTGTTTTTGTTGTTATATTGGGTGCTTAGAAAAGTGACTTTGCAGAGTCAGAGTAATATAAGCTGACCTGAGGTTTGCTTAAAACTGTTTATTTTCAGATCAAGTAGTTGCATACAGAAGGTTTAAGCTGTTGATGTCCAAAACATGTTTGTTTTAGGAGTCAGGATTCAGATGCATGGAAAATCTTATTAAGAAAGAAATTAAGATATTTCTTAAGATAAATTCCAAACAGTTTCTAAGAAGTTCTCACATATTTTATTTTTAAAAACTTCTTTAAAGAAAAAAAAAATAAATAATAATTTAGTGTCACTTTAGAGAACTTCGGCACATCCCTAGTAGTAATATTATATGTAGCTATTGTTATGTTTTAATGCTTAATTACAACAATTTGGAGAATAAGAATATTTTACATAACATCTTTGGGGGTTAGGTTATACTAACTTTAAGAAATTATTTCTAAATGCTCTTCAAGAATTAGAAAAATAACATTTAAAGAAGTATTTTTGGGAATATAAAATATTCTAAATAAGAAAATAAGAAGAAAACAGCAGTTTAGAAGAATGTTTAGTGAATCCAGCCACAGGTTGTCAGTTTGGGTTGTGTTATTCATGAGACAGCCAGTCTGTTGTGTTCTCCCATGTTGGTTTGTCATTGGTTAATTTCATCCCCGAGAGACCTGGCTTCAGCCATCATCTGTATCTCTCTGTACCTGCTAATGCGTCTGCATGATTGCATGTGCAGGACCTTCTGCACAGATTTTATCTTAAGTCACGGAGGTAACAATAAACCTGTTTCAGATGGTTAAAATGTGTACGATTGTCCTGCAGATGGTCACCAAGGGTTGTGAGGCGCTAGAGATGATCCTGCGCAGAAATGCCCTGGGCCAGCTGGGCTTCCATGTCAACTTTGAAGGTGTGGTAGCCGATGTGGAACCATTCGGGTTTGCCTGGCAGGCAGGACTTCGTCCAGGCTGCCGTTTGGTGGAGATCTGCAAGGTCGCTGTTGGGACTCTAACTCACGAGCAGATGATTGAATATTTGAGGACCTCCACACCTGTTACAGTGGTGGTCATACAGCCACACGAGGATGGCACCCCAAGAAGGTACAGTTTGTCCTCCATCTTACATTGGCAGATAAGCTTAAATGTGAAAAAATGTTCATGTTCATATTCATAGCTTTGTCATGTTGTGGCCACATTTACAGCCCTCAAAATTGAACCTTCATCCTTTATTAAATGTAACTCATGGACAGATGGGCCACACCAGTTTCTCGTAGGTTACAGAGGTCATATCCTGAAGAGAAAATTAATCCTCTTCGGATAATCTGTGAATGATATGATCACAGTCCGCTCATGTTTTTTTTTTAAGCTTTTAAATGGAAGAAACCACTTACAGCGAGCTATCATGGAGTATAAAGTGACCCAGAACCCTGTCGAATTTTGTTGAACACGTGGCTCATGTTCTGTTTGCTCTTTTCAGAAGAGCTGAGGGCTTTACCAAGAACATCTGAAGGCAGAGATTAAAGTGGCCCTCTAGACTGTCAATAACTGGATTGACATTTATCGCCTCCCTGCAAGGCATAAAAGCCAGAGATATCAAGCGCTCTGTGCTTTTTGTAAACACAAATTTGTAGAGGATTGCTTGCACTTTGGGTTAGCCTTAAATGCGTTATATATATGTATCTTGGGCAAGTTGTTTTTAGAGAACTATAGTTAACTGAAGCATGCCCGGACAAGTCAGAGCTGTATTTGGTAAAGATCAGAACAGTGAGTTTAAAAGTAATAGTCCAACTGGATAGCATTTAACAAAAACATTTTTTTTAAACTTGTAACACCCTTTTGAGTGCAAAGCAATGGACTTTAACTAATTGTAGCACCTGGGCAACAACATAGCAACACATTAAAGCTACTTGCAGCACCTTAGCAACTGCATAGCAATGCATTAAAACCACTCAGAGCAACTGCAAAACTCCAATTTCTGTAAAAATCTAGATTAAATCTAGTCGTCTTTAGAGATGTCTTGAACTTGAAGCAACTAGGTGTATTTTTTCATTCACAGCACTTTGTTTGTAAGACATTTCTCAATTCCAGGAATTTGTGTGTGAGAGCCTAAGATTGTGTTGTTCTTCATTGAAGTACTTTTTGAAGTACTTTATCTCATTGTAGAGGCTGTGAGAATCTGTCTTGAGAGCCCACGCTGGTTCCAGCTTTCCATTCTTGGAGATCCCCAGAGATACTCGTTTCAGAAGTAGTTTGGTGCATGTAGTCGGAGCAGAGTGGATTAGATCAGAAACACATCATTAACCATCAGTGAATCCTGCTGGCGTGGGCTGGACTTGTGTTAATCTTCTGTTTGTTCTTTTGGTATCTTCCTCTCTAATAACACACACCACAGATAAACACAGCAAAACACAGTACATCATTTATCTGATAACATTTGTCATCTCATTTGTGGATGTGTCTTTTCTCTTGCCAAACAGCTCTGCAGTGATTATCATTTAACACATTCTGCCAATTTCACTTACAAGATCTTCCATTGACGCTAAATTTTGTATTTCACTAGCTGAATAGACTGACAAGAAAAATAATCCAGTTTAATAAATTGGAATGGATTCATAGAAATAACCTTGCTCTAAATACAGCTCACAATTATATAGAGTGGGGTCCAAAAGCCTGAGACGACTGGTAAAACTGCTTCTGTTTAGCAATGTTCTCATTTAATACACTTTTTTATTATTATTATTACAAATGATGTTATTAGAATAACATTTTGAGTGAAAATTTTAATTAGAAAAATTAGTATGTGTTAGTATTTAGTTACATCTGATCAGCTGGAGGAAGTAGTCACATGATTAATTTAATAAATTTGCTTTAATGAATCCAAATGCTAAAAGTTTTCAGGTTTAACTTGTTTTTGAACTTCATATTTTTGACGGTTGTCTCAAAGTATCTGAAAAATGAGCTAATGATGCCAGTAACACTGGATATATGTCATGCTGCATTAATTACCGGAGCAGGAATTTCTGCTGGCTAACTTTTAGAAAAAAAAGTTCATGCGATTTCAACCTAAAAGCACAAATCAGTTTATGACCGTTCTCCATGTTCAAAATGAGTCACCAAAGTCATCAACAATAAAATGTTGGGCTGATTTTTACTAACAACCCCCTTGTATAAAAGAACTGTGATGGTATTAAATGGAAATACAGTAGTAAATTAACATACAACATGGTATTGAATGATTATTAAATGCATGTGTATACACTAACGTTTGAAAGTTTGGGGCCATCAGTTAATACTTTTATTCAGCAATGATGCATTAAATTGATCAAAACTAACAGTAGAGACATTACAAAAGATTTTTCAAATAAATGCGGTTCTTTTCAACTTCCTATTCATCAAAGAAATATAAAAAATGAAACATAAAATAAATATAAAAAATGTAGCACCATTTCTACAAAATAATTAGCATACTAGAATTATTTATTTTAAACAATTTTAATGTCAAATGAAAACAGCCTTGAAGAGTCTTAATTCAAAAGCTTTTGAATGGTATAGTATTTACTATATAAATATGATGGTGTTTCTTTCATACATTTCCCAAAAATATTGTAGCAACCTGCTGAAATTTTCCTTTTTGTGTTTTTCAGAGGTGCCTCAGAACTGTATCGTGTCCCCTACATGGAGTACAAGACTGTTGGTCCCGGGCCTGGTTGGCACAGGATGAGTCATGTTCCCCAGGGGCTGCCGCTGTCTCGTGTTTCTCCCACTCAGGGTCCAGATCGACCCTCCCCGAGCCAGCAGATGTTCCAATATGCCCAAGCTGCCATTTCGCGTAGCACTTCTTTTGATAAGAAGTACCAGGATGGATCCAGGTCAGCGATATGTGACTTATTTATCACCTATTACTTCAATCGTGTATCATATTGTGGTCCAAATCTCATGATTATGTATGGAAATACTTTCATTACATATTTTACATGAGCAGCTAATGCAAAAATGCCTGAAGTCTGACACAAGGACAAACATTTTTCTGGCTCGTATTACTTAATGAAAATTGATTAAATGATGTCATATTATCTCTGTAAATACTGGACTGCCTTCATAAATGTCCATATCCCGTTTCACTTCAAAGCTGAATTAAATTTGGTCTGCTCTTTATTGAATTTTTAATGTTCACTTACTGTATCAAGTAAAGTACAATTATATTAGGACTATTTTAGTTTTTACATGTAACATTATTTTAATTAGTGTTAAGCACCCCCACCCCCCAATCTCCTTAATGCAGAAAAATCTAATTCTTATTACTATAGTAATTTATAAATCCTGTTTGCTTTTTTAAACCAGCCTTCATAACTTATTAAAATTAAATAAATTAAATTCAGTGAAACCTTCATATATACATACTTACAATTCTGCCTCAAAAATGTTGCTTTTATATGATATATAACATTTCTATAATATATTATTAATATATGTATAGAGAGAATATGGCTCATGTTTTTGCTGTGACATTTTTGGTACATTCACCCAAAAATATTTGTCCCAAATACATTTGAATGGAGTCCAGATGTTAAGCCTAAAAGAAAATATAGTTTTTTTCTGTATAACCTCAGTACAAGCTATTCTGTATTTGGTCGCCACTGTCAATGGTGTCAGGACAGTTTAACAAAAAGCAACACATTTTTTTTATCGGGCTCAGCAACAGGAACTTTAAGAAACAATGATTCATAACGGTCATGTTTGATTATCCAGACACATCTCTGCTGACATTTTCACTGGGAAAGCCCAAAAGGGAGCACATAGAGGCTATTAAGGATGATACATGCCACCCTGTGGATTAGAGGAAGGAAAAAAGTTTGGAATGATTATGTTCTAGTCTGGTGTGGCATTGATTCATGCTTTCGTATTTCTCAGGAGACGCCTTTCAGGGTGAGCTAATTGGGAACTTTGTAGAACTTTGTAGGGATCTCTTCATAATGCGTGTCGTCTTGTGCAATTGAGTGACTGTGTGTTGCATGCTTGTGTCTTCACCTTGTCTGAAACGCACACACCTTTGCGGCCTCTTCACCCAGGCTGTCATCTCATCCTCTGCTGGGATCCGTGTTGCACATGGACTGTCATTCCTTCCTGGAGTGTGTTTCTCTTATTTCCCCTCTGGAATGCACAGACGTTCCCCAGCCCTAGAGACACGGAGTCCTGCTATGAATAGAATCTGCTCCACCACTTTTTTTTTTTTTTTGACAGTGTTTCCTCCCTCCGGTCTGGAATATGAATGAGTCTTGCTATATCTCATTGCTTTTGCCACCAGAGCTTTGATTAATGAGCTTCTACCTTGTGTTTGCTCATTGCAGGGTGTTGCAGGACTTCGAGATGGCTCAGAGTCCGTCTGGAAATCCCGGACAGCACTACTGCAGTTCTCCTAGTAACCAATCAACCTCCAGTGACCCTGGTCCCTGCGGCACATGGGCTCAGAAAGCCGGTTATGATGGGTAATGAGTTTCTGTTCGAAGCAGCCTTGTAACTCAGAAACCAAAGAGCTCAGCAAGTTTAGAGGTTATCACAAGAGTCTAATCATATGAGATTTGGTGCAAATCTTTGGTACAAACAGAATTAGAGTAGAAGATTAAGTCAAGTGAAGTGATACTGGAGTGTAATTTTATGTCCTCTTTCCGTCATGTCCAGAATGAACTTATATTTCATGATCAGCTATGTGAACATCAGCTGTTCATTCACAGACAGACGCACAACAAAAGAAAGGTCTATTCAGCGATCAGAGACTTTGAAAAACAAATCATAGCCATTTTTCTGAATGTTAAAGCAGGATACTTATACATGTACATGGTATTTAAGTATTTTTCTTTCTCATTAATTACAACACTGAATGAGACCAAATTAATAAAATTTGCTGACACATAAATCGTCATTGTTGACATGAATGTGTTGTCATATATGCAATACTTTTTTCATATCTTTTTCATTTTTAAAATATGACCCCTTTAAGACAATGAGCCATGTTTACTCTCCATATGAAATGCATTCATGAGGCTTATACAACATCATTGGATAGTAAAATCAAAATATCACTAATGAGTAATGCCAGTGGACCATTAAACTCTATTTGTCCAATAGATTACAATCGCCTGCCCTTCACGACCAACCAGAAGAAAAAGAGGCAGATGGGCAAAGGGATATAGAGCACAAGCTGGAGAGGACACGATCTGCCGGTACGGAAGCATTGTTTTTCTCAAGCACCAGTGCAGATTAAACTACATTAGTTTTAATGACTTATAGAATTGATTTACCCACTTTAATTGACTGAATTTAACAAGCTGCATTAAATAACTTGAGACATTTATTTCCTGTAAATCAGTTTAAATGCACAACGCTCCAATAAATGTCATGTAACATCACATCCATGATTTCCAGGATCGCCTTGTGTTCCTGAAGCCAAGTGGCACATCCCATCCACCAAGATCCTGAACCGAGGCCTACAGAGACAGGGGACAAAAGAATCACCTGGTAAATTCCCTCGGGTAAGTGATCAGTCAACTGAACTATAAAACTGTTAGATCCATTCCTCTGACTAATACTTTTTTTAATAGTGCTAGGACTTGTATTACTCCACTTGTCTACGTTTACATCATTCCAGACTTCAGTTTCCTAGTTTACATATTAGCTTTTGGTTATTGGAGCATGAAAATGTTTTTTAAGATACAGTAAATGTCTTGTACTGTACAGGGGCAGGAACATATGCTAAGTGAATGCATGTGTCAGTTCAAGTGTTTCTATGTGGCCGAGGGGTGTAGTGACCTCATTAGTCAGGAACGTGTAGTTGGCAGCGCTGCAAATTCACCATGTTTCTCCATGTGGTTGGGTAGTTGTAGAGGGGAGGTCATTGGTTTGGAGTAAAGAGAGGTTGGAATCTATGGCAGATGGCTCATAGTGTCACATCCAGTCATTCGATCCCTGTGGGAATTAATGTACAAAACCGGACGCCAGTTACAGGACAAGACACTATATTCTCTCGTTTCATGCGCTAGAGAGATCCAACATCAGGAGCCTGTGCATCAGTACAAATCCACCTGATTTATCAAGCATGAAAAGGTCACCCTACCCTTGCTGCTTGCAGCCTATGTTAATGCTAACACCAATAAGTACATTTTTTGGTCATGTTTCTCTCATATTACTTATGCAAAGCCCTTCACAGAACTGTCGTGGTTTTGCAGTAGTGTATTGACCACATTGCCTTTAGCCAGATGAGACATTTGGAAATAGTGCACCATAGATCTTCCAAAGCAAACCATGCATTAAAGTTTTAAAATCATCCACTTTCCATTCATTTGAAAGGGCATAAAATTTAGACCATGCAATCTAACAGAATAATAAATTATTCATTTACCATGAGATTGGTTACAGTAGGTTGTAATGGTGCAGTGCTGGTTCTTCTGTCTGTTGCTGTTATTGCTCTTCTAAATGCACATAAACGCCCAGGGGTCTTCCTTCATCCATTTTTGTTGGGCTATATGTTCACCAAGGAGTAAACATATGTTGCATTTGATAAAATAGTTTCTTTGCCTAGTTCAGGTCATAAAAATAGAAAATTCAATGAATTAAATAAATATTTCACAATGCCCTGATAAAACTTTAAAACTTGCTCCAGTGACCTTGGTTTTATTTACGACTTGAAACATGAAACATTTTCAAACTGTATTTTTGATTAAATGAATACAGCTCAGTTGAGCATAGATTTCTTTCAAACACATTTTAAATCTTACCAACCCCAAACTTTTTCAGTGTAGTGTATTTCATTTTTTTTTTTTCTACCATAACACTCCGTCATCTTCCATAATTTTCCAGACCCGTGAGAAGAGCTGCCACAGTCATTGCTCCAGTCACTCCAGTAACAACACCCTCTCCAGTAATGCTTCTAGCGGCAGCGATGAGAAACATTTTGATCCTGGAGACACGATGGATTCAGAGTCCCTGGGTCCCATCTACATAAAGGGGGCATCTACTGACAGTGGCATTGATACAGCACCCTGCATGCCTCCTCCACCTCCTGCCCTGCCCCTGACTGGGATGGGACCCTCTCGGATAGTCATGAGGTCCGGGAGGGTTGAGACGGGACTCCCATGGCCTCTGGAATACCATGAGGATTGCGAGACAGATGAAGGAAGGGCAAAGATGTTCCTGTCTCAAGGATATGTTCCTGTTACACCCACCGGTCATACTACGGATGGCAGCACCGGAGATCTGAGTGAGATCTCTTCTCTTTCTAGGTGAGATGAGAAGGAGAGCGAAAAATTATTATAGATTTTTTTTTTTATGTTTGGATAATGCTTGACTATTCATTCAACATTTGCCTAGTCCTTTCATTTTCATTTTGCTTTCATTTTCTGCAGCTGCACACTTTTAACAAATATCAGCAAATATAATGAGTATTATAGTTGCCTGAAGTAAAAACAATGAAAGCTAAGATCTTTAAGATCTTCTAAGATTTTTTACCTTTTTAAGTTGAATTCCTGTTCTATAGAGTTGGTTTAACAACATAGTACAAGTATCTTGTGCACAGTGTTGTTAATATTAACTAAAACCATTCATAATTCTTTTTTTCAGCAACTGAAAAAATGCTGAAATAGAAATATTAGATTTAAAAAAACTTTTAAAATTAACAGATGTTGCCTTGGCAACTAACTGAAATAAGTTGAAAAAATTACTACAGCTAAAACTGAAATAAAAGTTAAAGTATAACAAATTTAATAACATTAAACAAATGAATAAAATGTACAAATACACAACAGAATTACTAAAATTTACATTTAAAATGAATATATGAAAAGAAAACCTACTTTTTTTTTTTTTTTTTTTTTTTTACCATGTTCTTGTCTTGACAAAAATGCTTTTAAAATCTGATAATGAATGGTTCTTACTAAGGCAGTCATCACTGTTACTTGATAAATTAGTTATTTATTGTGCTATTGTTTTAATTTTGGTCCCCTTTTTTCTCCCAGTGGTTCTCGTCATTCTGGAAGCCCCTCTGAACGTGGTTCGAAGAACTCCAACTCCTCTGAGCCCTCAAAAATCTACATTATCTCTCCTACGGACACGACTCCAATTGGAGGGCGGGAAAAGCATTCGCTTAGCTGCCAGTCACATGGCGAGAAGTATTTGACTGGCTGGAAGAAGGGAGAAAATGACCACTTACTGGAGGAGCAAGGGCAAGCTAGAGACTTCAGGTAATAGCACTTTATATTTTATGTATCTTATTTAACGTTGGAGCTAGACAGGAGTTCATAGTGAGGTTAAATCATGTTGCTTTTTGTTTATGCATTGATCAGTGCCTCTGCATAATAGTGACATTCGGAAAACCTTTTAGGTCAGTTACACATTTCTTGCTGGCAGCATCTCAGAGATGATCGATGTCAACAGACATATTATGTCACCTCCATCGAACAGAATCCAGACAGAATCTACTTGACACCTGCCACTTCACATTATCAGACTGAAGGCCTGATAAATGTTTCTCTGATGATTAAAGCAGAGACTTGACTTGATTTGATTGACAGGCTCACCAGGGGATGCTGACGTTTTCCTGATGCAAACAATATTTGATGGAAATTCATATTTCTCTTGTGCCAGGTTTAAAAACCAAATGGACACTGAATCGATTCAAAGCTCTGTGTAATAATTTTTCCCCTCTTTGTTGCTGCTTCAGTCGGTCAGAGGCTTTCTTGTTTTTAATCCTAAAGACACTGTTGAGGAAATCAAGGTAGTTGAATCATACCTGGCCCTGAATTGTTCACTGTGTTGTTCCTTCCCTCTTGTCCAGTAAGAATGGCACTTTCTATACCCTTAAAGGGACTGTTCACACAAAAATAAACATTCTGTTATCTTTTACACACCTTCACGCCATTCCAAACCTATATGACTTTTTTATTTCTGTAAAACACAAAAGGAGATTTTTAAATAATAACAAGTTGCTGTTTTCCTTTTGGATTGGACTGGAGCTTTCAAGCTTCAAAACAAATAATGCATAAGCAATATAAAAGTATCGTAAAACCGGCACATTTGCTCTTTTATTTGAGTCATGGGATAGTTTTATGGGAAGACCAATCCATTGAAGTCATTATTCACTGATTATCTTCCCCTTAAGTGAGCTGTAACTTGTTATTCAGTCAGTAAGTCTTCAGAATTCAGACCTGTTTGGTGAACAACATCAAGTTATTCATTAAAAAGATTTGACTCAAAAGAAAGAATTGTTCATGAATCAGACATTGTTACCCTGCTGGGAAAATATTAAAATATTAGATTTCGGTATGTTCCTCACATAAAGCTTTTGTATGGCATCAAAAGACAAGAAATGGTGTGAACCTTTATCATTTATTTTCATAATTTTGAAACTTGACAGTCCTAGTCCTTAAAAAGGGGCCGACCAGGATATGGCTGAAAAATTCACTAAGAATGAATCATGTTGGTATGAAACAACAGGAGTGTGAGTGAACTATGACAAATTTTCATTTTTGGGTGAATTATTCCTTTCAGATCACACGAGTCAATGATCTGTTTTGATTTGTTCCCTGTCATGACTGTGTGAAGGCTATTCCTTACTCAACGACCCATAATCCTTTGTTTCATCACTAATGTAACTGCATCCTTGTAGTCCTTGGAATGTTTTGTCTGTAGCACCTTTACAAAGATAAACCCAAATCTACAGCAACACTTACAGAGGAGGCACAGTTCACTTTAGATTGATACTACAGCAAAACCTGCTAGTGTCCCTTTCTTTATTTTTTGTCTAATCTGTTTCATTTTCTTTTGTGCTTTTTCTCCTCCTTTGTCTCTGTCTCTCTCTCAGGGGACTCTATTTGAGAGACCCATCCCAGCTGGTTACCAGTCCTGGTGAGAAGCTCCAGACGCTCTCTAAGGAGGCCTTCCTCAGGATGCTTCTACCCGACAGTCCCCCGGGGCAGGCAGGTCGAGGCAAGGTGAGTGTGGAGCTGAGCCCTGGAGGTTGCGTAATGCAGTGAGCAAGTGCTGCTGTAGTTAGGACATGTTAAAGCAACACTGAAAAACAAAGGAATTATGTTACAATAACAAGCAAATCAACCAACCAGTCAGCAGTCTGGGTAACAACCATTTGGTTGACTAATGGAAGTGTCTAAAGGAAACGAGGTCACAACAATCAGTCATTTTCCTCACCTGATCTGCTCACAGCAGTGTGGATTATAAAGCTGCATATGCCCACACGCTCTCCATGTGTGTTAGTCTCACTATAAGCTTTAATTTGCTTCATTTGCATAACATTTTTTTCCAAATCATATTGTTTCAAAGCAGCTTTAAAGGCAAAGTGTTTAATTTGAAACAAAATCCAAATTATGAAAATTCCTAGACAACACACTACTGTAATTCTTTAACGTTAGTTAATGCGTTGTTATTAAAAATACATTTTGTTATTAATTATTATGAATAATAAGTATTACCACATTAACTATTGGAAATAATATTCTTAAGTTAACTGGATTTTTTTTTTGTTAATAATAATGTTATTTGCATTGACATTGTTCTTGTTGTTTATGTACTTATTATTATGTTTTATTGTCATTATTATCCTATAAAACAATGATTATTGTCATTTAAGTTAACTGAAAAAATGTTGTTATTATTATTGATGATGATGATGATGTATTTTCCAGTTATCTTAGAAGAATCAATGATAATACTAATGATAATAATAATGTTGATGATAATAATAAAAAATAATCATAATCATCATTGTCATCCTTGTTAATAGAAATAATAAATTCCAATGACATTGGACTTTAATAAGTGATATTATTGTTTATAATTATAGTTGTTGTCGTTGTTGCTGTTGTTATGACATTTAATAAAATAGGAATTCATATAGGATCTCATTTCCACACAAACATTAATACTTCAGTGTAGTGTTAATTTTTCTAGTTCCTGAAGGCTATTATAAGCAGCCCATCTCTGAGTTCTGCTCCTCTGTCACGTTCATGTGTCTAATTGTCTGTTTGAGCCCCTCCCCCCGCCCGTAGACCCCCCGTGAGGACCGCGTCCATCGTGCCTGCATTATTGATGAGCGCGCCATGACTCTAATAGGTCTGACTTACAGACCCACAGTCACTCACTCCGACTGCTGATTGGTCCCCAGCTGAGTCTCATGTTCCCTTAGCTCACCCTCCTCCTGCTCTCCACCCCCCACCTCTCTCCCACAATTCAATTAAGGGATATGTGCTTTATTGCCAAGGCTGTTTTATTAACAATATTGCAGAGCCTTTCACATAATCATATTCTGATGAATAATATCTTTTGCTCCCCCCCCCTCCCACTTGGTCTCTCTGCTTTCTCTTTGTCTTCCTGTTACCCATCTTCTTCTATTTCTATCCCATCCATCTCTTTCCTTCTCGTCTATCTCTGCTTTTTGTGTTACTTCAGATACCACTTGTCGGTCAGTCTCCACGCCGCTCCCTGTACCGGACGCTCTCAGACGAGAGCTTGTGCAGCAGCCACCGGAGGGCGCTGTCCTTAGCTAGCTCTCGTAGCTCCATGCTGGACCAGGCTGTGCCCAACGACATCCTGTTCAGTAGCACCCTGCCCTACCACAGCACCCTACCGCCTCGCATGGGTCTCAACCACGCCGCCAGTCAGCTCAAAAGTGAGTATATCAGTGCCCATCTCTGAGTTTTAAGGATCGCATGTTACTTATTTATATATAGTCTGGCCTCAATTTCTGTCCACTTTATCCCAGAATGCATCACTGTACCAGCTGTACATATAATGTAAACACCTTGGATTGCCAGCACTAAGACAGAGTTGATGATTATGGAATAAATGAGCTTTTTTTTGGCTTATAACAGATTTTTCCATCTCCTTGGTAAGCTCACCACATTCCTTCCTGTTACTGTAATTTTATCCTCTGCAGACTTTAATGTTGTACAAGCAAGTAATGATACTATAAATCTGCTGCTAATGCTCAAGAGACTTAGTTCTAATCATTCTATAATACGTCTACTGAAATATTCTACTAGGATGAAGAGTGTGCTGTAATAGGAAAATCATTTTAATAGCATGAGTCTTGTAGTATGCTGGACTGGTCACTGAAAGCTGGACATGTTCATGTGATAAACATCTGGAGCGTGATGCAATTGAACAGAAGTCACATTCATGGGAACTTCTATATACACAATTGTTTCCATCTAAGAGAAAAAATGTAATATATGTGAATAAAGCAATGTTTCTATCTCGTATGTTTAAGAAAAATCGTGATTTTCAGAGAAAATTGATGAACATCAATCAAGACAAAAAAGAAATTACGTTAAAGGGATAATCTACCCTAAAATGAACATTTTGTAATTAATCACTTACCCCCAATCGTTCCAAACCCGTAAAAGCTCTGTTTGACTTAAAATCACAATTTAAGATATTTTGGATGAAAACCTGGAGGCTTGAGACTGTCCCATAGACTGCCAAGTAAATAACAGTGTCAAGGTCCATAAAAGGTATGAAAAGTGGTCGTCAGAATACTCCATCTGCCACAAGGTTGCGCTGTTTTATTTATTACACGTAGAAACAGCGCATCCTTGTGATGCAGATGACACAGAAGACCACATACAGCACGGTGATATGAGTGACACAGAGGAGATCGTTGACAAAGGAATTATTGAATAAAGTCATTATTTTTGTATTCTTCACTTACAAAAAGTGTTTCCGTCGTTTCATATAAACCAGATTGCACGTCTGATGGCAGATGGAGTATTCTGACGATGACCTTTCATACGTTTTATTGACCTTGACACTGTTATTTACTTGGCAGTCTATGGGACAGTCTCAAGCCTCCAGGCTTTCATCCAAAATATCTTAAATTGCGTTCCGAAGACGAACTGAGATTTTACGGGTTTGGAACGATATGGAGGTAATTGATTCATGTCAAAATTTTCATTTTGGGGTGGAGTAACCTATTAATGTTTTAGACAATCCTTGAAACAGTTGCTCTTTTTTTTTACTTTTTTTTTTACGTCTTAAAATACAATAATTCAGTATTCCTTAAATGGGGGACTAATTTAATTTAATTTTGTTTCAATGGGTATTTTGGAAATTAAATATTTTTAAAACAAGAAATACATTTTTACATTTTTTTTAATCAACATATTTAAAATTACATTTCTTGCCAAATTTGTTATGTCATATTAGTGGATGTAATAGTGGAGATATTTTCTAACTTTACCACTTTTAGAAACACTGTACTTGTGGTATAGGATGCTGAAAATGAGCAAGACCATATAATGCACGTTTAAATAGACTTACAAATGAAATGGCACATATGGAACACAAGAACACGTCCTTTGTGAACACCCTAATGCCTACTGGTGTGCTTGGCATACAGACACTTGAGCTGTTCTCCAGCTGTCTGAAAAGTACAGTTCCTCTCTGATTATAGCAGAACTCTAAGCCAGCCACCTTCATTCATTATTCAAATCAATCTCACCTCTCTGCTCGCAGACAAGGCCTGTCTGTCTGCCTGCATGAGCAGACTTTGTGTGAATTTGCGTACATGTGCTCTTGGTCACCTAGAGCTAATTTTACTCTGCTTCTGTAACCTGCCGCGTTTGATTCTTTCACCATAAGTACAATGAATTGTGGGTAAAGCTGCCCTTTGGGCCTTGGCTGTTAAGCAGTGGCAACTGCTTTACTGTCAAGCTGAAATCTCTGCATTATTTTAGCAAACCAGAGTGCAAATTTAGCTCCTTTCTGATATAATTTTATGTGATTTAGTGATTAAAAAAAAAAAAAAAAAATCCCTCTGAGATGCATCATGTTGTAGAAGTGAAATGGGTTAGAAATGAGACTTCCAACTGGGTGAATGTTCACAAGAGAAAATAACTGAATTATGAAGAAATAAACAGACAAAATCAGTGAACATGGAAGTCCCAGTATGTTGCTTGAATGATGAAATGGTTAAATCTCCAGTAAAGTCTGTTTCTTTATAAACTGGTGAGATGGCGTTTAGTCTGTGAGAATGGGGGATGGGTCCCATCTGAACATGCACTCTGACTGTCCTCTAATGAACTATGTGTGCTGTCTCGGCAGATGAGCTCTGGTTCTCTGACGGCTCACTGGCCGACAAGGCCAAGCTGGTGGACACTGGTATGATGCCCCTGCCTGACCCCTCTTTTGGTCTCGTCTGGTCTCATCTTGTGGATGCTGCTCGGGCTTTCGAAGGTACAAGCTTTCGTCATATACACTATATGCTGACTTGTTATTGAGAAACACCATATTCACAGCTGAGTACGGTCTTGATCTGCTTGGCAAGCTTTGTGATCATAAACTCATTGCTTATTGTTGTTGGATAAACAACTACTGGTATTTTTTTTCCACAGGGACAGCACTGACCCTTTTACTCTGTGGATATTTTTGTACCAGACAAATGCAGTACAATGTTTTCTTGTCTGACAAAGACTGTGGGGTAGATTCATTCAACAGCACAGAGTATTTTAGCACAAAAACCTTTCTTACGAACTAGTTCAGTATTACCAGGCATTAGTCACTGGCAATTGTTTGAGCTCAAACATGCCTTTTTTAATGCAAATGGGGCTCATTATAAAAATTGCCTTATTCACAAAGGTCAGAATTGTTAGCTCAGCGCAATTAATGTTGCAGTGTATAAATAATAATATAAAAAAAATGTTGGGGTCTGTAAGATTTATTGACGGAAGTCTCTTATGCTCACTAAGGCTACATTTATTTGATAAAGTATAGTAAAAACAGTATAATATTGTGAAATATTACAATTTGAAATAGCTGTTTCCATTTTAACATATTTTAAAATGTAATTTATTTCTGTGATAGCAAGGCTGAATTTACAGCATCATTACTCCAGTCTTCAGTGTCAGAAATCATTTGAATATGCTGATAAACAGAAAGGTAAAAACAATTTATTTGTAATAGAAATTGTAATGTTATAAAAGTCTTTACTGTCACTTTTAATGCATCTTTGCTAAATAAAATATTAATAATAAAAAATTAAAATGAATCTTACTAACCCCAAACTTATGAATGGTAGTGTTTTTGTCTTTAACTGATTTGCATAATTCCTTTAGTGAATTTGGAACTAAGGCAATACAGACAACGTGTGCAAGTTAAACATTTTTATTCATCCCTTTACATTTTTAGAGTTAAAATGTATTCACTATTGGCTAGAGAAGTATAGAAAATAACAAAAACCTTAAAACCATTAACAAAGTTAACTGAAGGATGCACAACAGCACCCAACGCCAACACTGCTCTTGACCATGTCGAAATCACCACGTCTCTATTTTCCTCCCATTCATTTCCTGTGACTGCCTAAAGGTGCATTGTTCCGCAAGGTGCTAATTAGAAGCGGAGAATGTATTTTGAGCATGGAGAAATTAAGCCATTATCGCAATGTGAGCCCAGCAAGACACCACTTAGGGAAATGACTCAAGCCATTGCTCGCTGTAATTACACATTTTGGGTTTTGGACGCTTTTACTCGTGTGCAATTACAGCTGTTCCCTCACCTTCAACCGGTCGCTGTGGAGACCATAGAAAATGTTGGCGAGGGCACAGCACAGCTCTTCTTGAACTGAGAATTTCCTTCTGATCTGCATGTGGAAAAGGGGGGCGGGGAAATACATGGTAGATGGCTTTGATTGGCTGGAGGGGCATCCGGCGAGGCAGCCGGTGTGCGGGCTCCCCCTTCTAGCATTGGTTTTTCTCGCAACTCCTTAGAGCCACGCTCTTGGGACCTGACGGATATGAAAAATGAAATGAGTGTGCAGCTCGATCCCAAAATAGTGACAAATGTGAAACTAATGTTTCATGCTGGGAGAAATGATTAAGTTAGCTTTTGCCTCAGGGTTTGGGTTTTAACTAGAAGGGGGTGGGGAGGAGGTGAGCTTACATCGTTGAATTTCATGTGCTGCTTTGTGCGTGTTTTTTTCCGGAGTGCTAATAATTATCTGTCTGTTCAACTCTGGCTCAGATGACACCCCTTACTGTGAGCCTGTTAATGAAATGAAATGAGAGAGGGGGGTGGAGGAAGCGCTGAAAGGTGTTAGAAGAGCTGAGAGCTCTTAAAGGAACCTCATAAACGCTTTTAGCCCGGTGTTTGACGAAACAATGGCAGGTCAACATCGTGTGAGATTGCTCACAGTATGTTGTATATATAACATATATATATAATATATATATATATATATATATATATATATATATATATATATATATATAATATATATATATAATATTATATATATAACAAAATAAATTCTCCACTTCCAAGACCACACCTACATGTTTTTACTCGTTCAACCTTTACAGTATGCCAGTGACGTGGCATGAATCCAAATAAAAGCTCTATAAAAACATAATTATTAACTTTTGGTATATGTTTTGCTATAAGCGAATAAAAAGTCAGTAGAAATTTGTATTTAAAAATGAATCTAGATTTTGTTTTTTATTTATTTATTTAAGTGCAAAACACATTTATGTCAGTAATATGGGGTAAATTCAAATTAAAAAGAAAAAAGAAAATGGTTTAAAAATTGGGATCGTTTTAGCCACATGTAAAACACGCAATATGTCAATGATATGGAATCAATTCAAATTACAACTCCAGAAAACAATAAAAAAAAACGTTAACTTTTTGTCCATCTTTGGAACATTAGTGAATAGAAATTGCCATTTAAATACAGATCTGGACCGTTACATTCCAGTGATATGTGGTAAATTCTAATTTAAACTCAATAAAAACAAATAACAGTTGGTCCATCTTTTGCTATCAGTGAGCAGACATTGACATTTAAAAATGGATCTATAAAGTTTTGTTTTAGGCTTAACAGAAAAAGTAGCACATTTGACAGTTGCACCCTCCTTTTGCCCTCTCAGTGGAAGTAAAGGCACTATATCAGTTTGTTCTTGGTCTTGAATGCTTAATGATATATATGCCTGACTGACAGTGTAATGCTTAACTCACCTGAAAGCTTTGTGAACCCTGCTCCCATCTTGCCATTAAACCTTCTTCTGCGTTAGCTCCGTTCCCCACTTAATTAACACCTTGCTCTGCTGAAGCTGGTTAACAGTTAGCTCTAACACCTCACAAAGAGCTGAAAAGGAGGATCATATTTAATAAGCCTTTCTCTGGGTGTTGCTCAGAGCTCCTACCTGAAACATCAGCCTGTATCACCTCAACTGAAGCAGTATAAAGTACCATGTTTCCCACCTTAAGGGATTTCCTGCTTGTTTTTTTTCTCTGTGCATTACTGTTGAGTGATAAAGAGTTTTTTTTATAGATTTACAATTTGCAGAGGCTTATATTAAATGATAAACATTTGCACAGTCTTTGGCTGTTACTGCCTTGTATAGATATGGTAATGTATGTTTCGACTTTGCTCCCTTTTAGATCAGACTGCGACCTCTCTGAGTTCTCTGACTGAAGAAGAGCAGACCAAGCAGGTTCTGGAGCTCTCTGAGGAGCTGAACAGAAGAGTGGCATGCGTGGATGCCTCAACCCTTCCAGCAGGGTAAGTGCTGATGTAGATATCATCCATCCATCATTCTATCTGTATGTCCATCTATGTATTTCTCTATGTCTGTATGCACATCTGTCTGTCCGTATGTGTGTCTAATTGTTTCAGTCTGTCTGTCATCCAAACAGGGAAGGCTCTCCTACTCTGCTCACAGGGAAGGTTAACAAGCTGGAGCTCATTCTTCGACAGCTGCAGTATGACCTGAGGAAGGTGAGAGTCTCAGACATAATAACAGGCCTTTAATGTGCAAACATAATCCTTAACATAGCTGAACAAGCACAGTTAGCAGCATTCAACTCAAGGTAGTTATTTGTAACATGCTTTGTTATTATCCTCCAAAGGAGCAAGAAGACAAGGCTATGCTCCAGGAACAAGTTCAACACCTTCGTCAAGACAACCTTCGACTGCATGAAGAGAGCCAGACAGCAGCTGCGCAGCTGAGGAGATTTACTGAATTGTTTCTGAACACAATGGACATGAAACCTTGAGCTGAAGTAGGCCATAGCTTCCCGTTGTTCTGCTTCGCAAACTACATAACCCAAGGATAACTAGTCCAGCGTACTGTAAAGATGTTTCAGCATTTGAATGTGAACGTGTGCCGAGCTAATACGCTAACACGCTAAAAACTAAGTCATAGTTGGCAGGACATGAGAATGTGAATGAGAAAAGGGAGAGTAAGACATTAAAAAGGTATGTGATAAGGACTGGAAGGGAAAAATGAAACCATTTATGACCAATCGAAGGGTACGAACACGTTGTGATCGTGAAAGAGAATGTAATGAGATAAGCCGTGGTTTTTTTCTAAATTCTTTGGTTCTTTAGGCTTAACATCTTCAAGCAACCATCGTAACTCAAGTTCAGTCCTTGCTTTGTGGCTGTCCACCCCCACCATTTGTCGAAATGTAGACCAGCCAGATGCAACGTTCCTTAGTGTCCGAAGCTCCCCAAGACTAGGTGTACTGTATACCCGTTTTAAAATGCATTTTTTTGTAAGTAACACATTGAAAGAAATGTTGTAGCAATAATTTTGCTGATGTTGTAATCACAATTGTTCAATAAGATTAGCACTGAGTGTGGTTTGGTTGTATTCAAAAGCTTTTATGTAGAAAAAAAAGGCAAAAAAAAAAAAGTATTTTGTGTGCCTGACGTTACTGGTGGTAAAAAAAAATATCCTCCCTCGGTTGTTTTCGTTAATCCATATTACTGTCAAAGTACTTGTAAAATCCATGCCCTCTGCTCTTATCCATTAGGCTGCCGACTGAGTTTGTTTTACATAAACAACAGACATTAAATGGTTGAACTTGCGTGAGTACATGCGGAGTAGCACCTGTAAACCTAATATAAAAGCCAAATTTGCTTGTTGGTGTGAAGTACCTCAGAAAAATATCTTGTACCTTCCCCCTTTTATTTAAGCTTATTTAACCTAAGATTGTTATTTTAATGAGAGTATTTTCCTTTTCTGCACTAAAAAGAGTAATGGCTCCATGTGGCAGTACTTTGTATACTCGTGTACCATGTCAGCAGTACTGTGTAACTTGGCTAAGAGGGAACTGTAAATATAAAATGGTTTATTTCTGGGAAGTTTGGATGCTGCTAGATGACAGGATGTGTTTTTTATGGCCTATTAAAGAGGTTTTTATTTCTTTGTAAATCTGTTTCGTTGAGGTTGGGATGAAAAACTTACCTTTGTAAAATAAAGTTTAGGATGTCAATAATGTAGACTTGTCTTTTACTGGGTTTTTGTTGCATTTTAATTTTGCAATATACAGCAGGTAAAAAAATAATTACAAAAATAATTTGTTATATATGCATAGTTAAGTTAGCAAAAGATGGATCATTGTGTTTTGTTTTTGTTTTTTGTCCAATCAAATTGCAGTTCAAGAAAATGTTAATTGTTTAAAATAATATTAATTCAAATTAATGCATTTTGATGTATAATTTTAGGAACGCTGTCAGTTTTGGTACAGTGTTGGGTCAAAGTCCAGTGTAAAATCTGCCAGTCAAATTGCAGTTCATAATAATGTTAATTATTTAAATACTATATAAATTTAATTCAACTGAGGATGATGTTTAATTTTAGGAACACTTTTATTCATTTTTATCATTGTTCAATAGGTCAGTTTCAAATGCAAAATCAGCTCATCAAATTGCAGTTCATGGTAATTTTAATTGTTTAAAATATTATATGATTATTCATTTGTTAATTTGAATACATTTTGATGTTTAATTTTATAAACACTTGTCAGTGTGTTGGGTCATTGTCAGAGTAAAAACTGGGTTATGAACCAGTTTAGAATCCATTGATCTAAAGGAATTAATGTTGAAGAACTTATGAACTCGATACATCACAGCTTTTTTAAAAGTCTGTGTTTGATCGATACTGGCTTTTGTTATGATCCAACACTTTGGAAGCTGGGAAGTATTACCTCTGCATGACAGAAGTGTGACCATCCATGAACTTCTCTACAATGTTACAAGCAAGAAATATGACCAAGAACCAACATATTTAATCCATTTCAGAGATGTTTCTGACATGTTCTACATTCGTGGCTGTAGTTTTGTTTTTGATGGATTAAGCTGAGAAGATGGATGAACATGCACGGGGAGCTGAAATGTGCAATAGTCAGCAACCCATAACGTGTTATTTGTGAAAACGCAGAAAAAAATCAATACATTTCTCCTTTCGCTGGTTATGATTGAGAACAGAAATGGCAGCACTGCCCTACATCCATGAAAAACCAGTGGAAAAATGTCAACTTTCTTAGGTGACCTGTGATGGATGGCATGGAACAAGCCGTCTCTGCTCCTGTGGGAACTGACAAGGTGAAACGGTGGTGTACGATTGACGGTCATTCCAATATCGTTCACTGTATCTTTGTATGAGCACAGACTAGTAACCAAGGGTTAAACTGGGATTTCAGACTAGGGGAAACTCTTAAATCTGAATGTGACTCTGATGCCCTATTGGCAAGACATGACCTTCACCAAGGGATGGCAAAGAAATAGTTTTTGTTTTATTTATTTATTTATTAATGCCATTATTAAATCAAAGGTGCTAGGCAGCCAAATTTAACCCCTGCTGAAAACAGACTTGTTATGCCTTATTTCTTTGCAATCAATTGTAAAGGTACATATAAAGACATAAAACTTTGCAATTATATTAAGCTGCAATTGGGACATAAAAAGTTTCAAATATTCAATAAAAAGTCAGTTATGACAAAAAGTATCAAGCATGACAAAAATGTTTACAAAACATCCACTTTTATATAACATGACTTTTATCTCAATTGATATTTGTCAATTTTGACATAGATTACTTTTTATTACTTGACTTGTTAAATCATGATTGACATTTTACATCACAAAAGTGACTTTTTATTGCATAATTATAACCCTTATATAATATTTATATCTTGTATTGTATACCCTTATATAACCCTCTTAATTTAGAAATTAATCTCGTAAATACTGTATGACAGGTTGTCATAATTTTGCCTTTTATACCCTAATTACGATTTACCAAAGCATGATTATTTTCTTATGTGGCAGAAATGCATTTGCATTTTAAGGGGCCATCAAGAGATGAGCAAAGTTTTGAAGTTATATTTTCTTTTTTAATATATATTTTTCCATTTCAGTTCCCAAAAGAGGTAGACGTTTTTATTGGAATTTGATTGGAGACAGAATTCTAAATCTATTTTATTGGTTTTGCCTTCCATTATTCTGAACTCTTTCCTTATACATCTGAAGTCCTGTTTAATTGTGTGCAGTTGTGCATGCATGCATGTTACATTATTAGCATCATTACGAAGCAATGGTTCATGTCTTGCCGCAGGGTTCAAGTGGAGGTCAGTAAATGTCAGCTGATGCACACTACTCATGTGTGATCTTTTGTAGTTATTAACAATGTCAGGCAAACCACGATGTTCATGTTGTGAAGATCTGGGAAACATTTGGGTTGCATTTTTTAAGCAAGCCTGCAAATCATAGATAACTGCACAAATTGAAAAGATAAAAGCACAACAATTACACATTATTCTCAGACCACAAACATGTGGTTTGACTTACAATCAGTTTATTTTACATTGATTTGTACTGTGGAACTTTATAGTCCAGTACTTCTGTGGTATTCCACTAAGGAGGCTCAGCAAAAAATTTCAGGTCCAACCACGATTTTGAATAAAAACTGCTGAGTGAGTCAATCTCACTGCCTCTGGGAAAGAAATCAAACGCTCCTGTGATTAGAAAGCTTCACTGCTTGGCATCAAGAAAAATGAAGGATACGAATTCACAGATTGCAGTTATCCACAACTACCATAAGAAATGTATGCTTTCTTAGCTATAAATCTGATCAAATAGCAAAGCCACACCTTGTGTTACATGTCATAGAACCACACAACACTGATTAGAGACTTAAAAACCACATTAAGCTACAGAATAAGTGACAAGCATAATCATACGCTGAATTGAATCCTTTGTATGTTTGGTTCTGTAACCACAACTGAAGTGCCATAAATGGGTGGATGTGCCTCGTCAGCCCCCTTGATGCTTGTTATTTCTCCTTTATATCCAGCATGATGTACACAGACTGTCAAATGTAATGAGTATATGAAGATAAGCTATGCAGCCACATTTTACCTGAATCTGGAGTGCCTCTGGGCTCTGTTTTGGGTCCACCTTGTATTTATTGCTAACAAGTAGAAATAATGAACTACTGTATAGGACATCAACGGATATTTGTAAGCCTTAATACATTCTTTTGATCTTTCTGTACTTGCTGTTCAATAATGAATTCATGCTTTCTAAGGTCTTCATAGATGGTTGTACGGTGAGCCAATGGGGCTAAAATTATAAAATAGTAAATAACTTCTTGATGCTACACACACTCCTAACCGATGCATAAAATTAAGTCTATCTTTATGCTATCTTCTTACATAAAATTTTAACAAATGGCAGCCCAGCGTCAGAACCTGTCCTTACTGATGCCCTTGTGTCTGAATGGGAGCAAATATGTTCAGTCATGTTTCAACATCAGAAGAAAATAGCAGAAAGAAGAAGAGTCGAAGCTGTTTTAGATTTAAAAGTATAACTACACTTATATTAAAATAAGGTATCATTCAACCGAAAATGCTCATTCAACCCTCATGTCTTTCCAAACCTGTATAACTTTCTTCTACACTCTTATAAATAAATTTCTTTATTTCTTTATTGGCATTTATGAATCCATGAAGCATCCAAGGAACCTTTCCATTCCAAAAAAATTTAAAATAAAAAAAAAATCATCACAGTGGAAAAATGTTGTTTATTTATTAAATGTTTTTTTAAATCGTTTAAGAACTTTTCACTGAAATGTTCTTTCAGGAGCCCAAAATGCAAAGAAAAAAAACACTTTTGGAACTTTGTAAGTTTCCATAAATAAAGATATTTTGAAGAATGTTGTTGACTAAATGTTTTGTCTGAATTCTTTTTTATAGACAAAATATTTTCAAAATATCCTCAAAATATCCTATTTTATGTTTCACAGAAGAAAGAAAGACTTTTTATCACCATCTGTGGTTGAATCATAAAATTGCAAGTGACCTCCATAGTTGCTGTTTTGTTTTGGATGAATCAGTGTTTTTGAACGATTCTCTTGAATGAATAATTCATTCAGTGGCAAATAAATTTTTAAGTAATTTGTCGCCGCCTAGTGGTGAAACAATGCAATCGACACGGACGTTATTTGAAGCGCAGTACTTTCAAAAGGGTATTTGCTCTATTTTGATCGCTGCCATATAGACATCGATGTTTATATGTGAACTATAAACTTTATCCCAGTATTTCTGTGATAATATAAATGACTGTAAGACAGAAATAATACTGTGTAGTTGAAATGACAGTTTGTGAAGATGTTTCTTAACCAAACATGCTAACTGCTCTCTGTGTCAGCGGCAGTGCGAGCACGGATTTGAATGATCCGTTAAGACTCTGTCAAAGGTTTAACAGACTCGGGGAATCGTTGTCTTTTAAAAATGTGATCGAGACAGTGTCTGAATCGAGATCGCGATCTTTTAACGATTAATCGTGCAGCCCTAATTACAGATATCTTCGGCTACCTTGTTTGTTTTGTGAGCGCCTACACTTCATAATAGTTCCGAAGCTACAAGTCATTGGAGTCTCATGTGCAGTTCACAAATGGATGGGTTCAGGAGCTGGAAATCATAGAACCGGCAAACAGTGGGAATACAGTAATTCTGACAAAGGTAAGCTGCGCTCTACCTAGCTGCTAGTTTAGTGATCGGAAGTGCTAAAAACCATTCACACTTGTACTTTTAACAATGTGTTTCAAAAGTGTAGTTGGTACCTGTCAAACCTCCGGGGTTCTCACATATTTGAGCTCTTTTCCTGCTCTCTTCCCGTTTTAGTATTTTCCTGTAAAATATCCCGTTAGCCCCTCCATCAGACCTGTCAGTCTCTGTACTGTTGTCCTGTTGCCACCCCCTTGCCCTTCCAGCGAAACAGATGTTTTCAAAGCATCATTTTGCTTACTTGAAAGCAACCTTAGTGTGATGTTGGCCTTTTTAAGATAACAGCGTGGTTTTTGTGAGAGCGCGATTTCAAGCCAATCTGTAAGCAAAGTCACGTTAGACCTAGCTTCACAAATCGCTTAACGTTAGTTAATGCAGCAGTTTTGTAGTACGACTTTTTGCAGTCAGCAGAGGGATAGCAACAAAAAGATGAATGTTGAAATTTCCCCTATTTTGGATGAGTAACCCGGGAAATTTCCCTTATGTTCAATGTTGACTTAAGCTATATCAATTAATATTCAGATGTTATGGTCTCCGTGGTCGCGCTTCCAAGCAGGAAAGCGGTGGAAAGTTAATCCATTCTCATTTTTCCCCATGGCGATTATGTGTTGCGCTATTACACCCCACAATACAGCAACGGTTTACCATGGTTAAAATAGATTTTTAATTAATCAAATTAAGACATACGGCTGAGAGGGAGTACGTCTAAACACTGCGCAGTAGTCCGAGAAGCAGTAAAGGAGGCCATCAACATGGCGGCCACGCCAAGTAATGACGTCACATGTAATGTAATGCCTCACATGCGCACACAAACTTCTTATAAAGCATGGTGACTGCTTTGCAAAAGCCGGCTGTTTGTAACGTGCCAATGCCCCTCTTGCTTCCTCCATCTTAACATCATGAATGTTTAAACTCTTCACAAAAGCACTTTATTTTGTATGTGGCTTAAGTGCAGACTTATCTGTTGATGGAGGATGAAACATGTCTGACAGGAAGTACAACACTGATTTCAATTTTCAGAGTACAAAGGTGTGTTAAGGGTTGCTCTGTGAAAGAATGCCCATGAGGCCGCGATTGAGAAGCACTGATGCTCACAAACTTGGTACTTCTAGAACTCAGAGATGGCGCTAAAAAACCAGACCCATCAGTTCCAAGAACTTTTCTATTCCTTCATAACTCATGTTATAAATCATGAAAATCCATTCACAGAAATTCTTTATACTTTTCATTCTGCTTGGTTAGTGCTTCTTAAACTCAAAAGTCTGAATAATGTACTGTGATTTAGTGCAGAATCATTATACCTGCCTCTTTCTTCAAAAGTTTGTTCTGCAACATTGTTGACTCTGAACTTTATGTCAGTTTGAATATATCTTCAAATCAGAGTACACAGCAGCAAAGGTCATGGATGAACTAGATGAATCTTCCTCTAAGCTGTCTCGCCTTACAGCATCAATCTATTCCCAGTTTCCCCTGGTGAAAATGCATACTGAAAATTAATATTTTTGAAGCAAACCATAGTTTTATTGAAGTAAATATCCCCAATTGTATATCCCTGTCTTTTAAGTATTTTTAAGACATTGCTTTCTTTTTTTGCCCCTGAGGTTCTGAATGAGTGAGCCTTTGTTTGGGGCAAGGTGATCTTCAGTATAGAGAAAAGATTTGAATGAAAGATACATGAGAGCTTTTTTTAACCAAGGTTGCTCAAGGAAAACAGCATGTCTTACCTGGAGGTATTGGATTCAGTTGTGTGTGTGTGTGTGAGGGGCTTTAGGGAATATAAATGCAGTTATTATGTTATTTTGTGGATGAGGTATACAAATCCTGTATCTATACCTGAGTTGATGAAAGCCGGATGAAATGACTAACATTGATGTCAGGATTGTGCTATCGGGATTCTGAGTGGGGCTGCATCAGAAATTGAATATTTCCCCACTATACAGTATGCAAAACAGCACACCAAAAAGTAATATGTCCAATTTCATAATATTAGAAAACTACACACTTTGACCTACTTCCACCAAGATTCTGAAGTGTGCATAGGATGGACAAAATACTTTCCCAAGAAGCCACAGGAAGGAGGATTAAAATGTAGGGTAAGTGATTTCGGAGAAGCTAACAAAAAGCAAGCTAGCTTTGTTTGAAAGCATAAGATCCCACCCTCACTGCATAATTACTTTCCAAAGCCATGCCTCCTCCAAAACATATGAATGCGCACAGGCAGACCAGAGGCTAATGCTGAATTCACACTGCACAATTATAAAATTAGTTGGATCAACGTTGTCTGCACACTGCATGACTATCTGGGGTAGGATTCAGTTGCTGCTATGTTCACACTGCATGATTCAGCAACTGGAGGTCACACACTGCATGACTTTACAATAGGAAGAATCGCCGACATCTCTGTCTGGTCCGTAAACTGCATTTTACAACCAAACGCACATGAGGGCTGCATCCGAAAACTTAGGCAGCTGACTTGTTTTTGCACGAAGGTACCTCACGAAACTGATTTCAGACAGACTTTTGAGGCAGAGTAATGGTTTAATGATCTACAACAAAATATAAAAGGTTTCTGTGATAACTAAACAAATATTTAATTACTATAATACTGATTTCTGGCTAGAACTAACATCAAAAGTGCTTGTGACTCATTCACACTCGACCATTCTCATCAAAGGAAAAAACTGACGATATTAACGTGCTTTCAATTTTATTAAAGCATATAAAACATGATCAGACCTATGCAATATGGTCATCAGAAAGTTGGCTTCCCCTTCCAACCTAACAAACAATCCGACAAAGGAAATGATAAAGAAAATGCAAGTGATCAACTGTGCCCACATGACCGTGAATAACCAATAAGAAATAACAAACAATTAATGCTCTTACATATACAATATAGACACAAACTGACCACAAAACGCAGCTTTCAGATGCCATCTTTTATTTTTTAGCTCAACCATCACAGAATGGAACACACAAAGTCCATGATATCAAAAGTCAGCGAAGGAGCCATCTGTGATGCCTTCAAAATTTGATCAGAAAAAGGTACCTCCATGGACAGGAAGTAAAGCAGAATATGAATTTGAACATACCTTAATGCCTTCCTCCCTTGGAATGCTGCCTCTGAAGAAAACTAAACGAACTGTGATTGGTTGTTTGACATGTCGGTCAAACTGCCTCATGGGCGGGCCTTGGCCAATGAAAGCTGCCATGGATTCCAGACCTTCAGCAGTCAGTCTGGTAGGACAGTCCTATCATAGTCCTCAAGCCAAGGAATCTGATTGGACGAACATTTGATGGTCCTACACCTTCCGCAGACAATAATCGGGATGTGAAGAGACTTTCAACCAGCCTACCCTGCCTTTAAGAATGGCAGAAGTGACGCAGCTGACATCCAAATTTCAGACTATCCATATTCATACTATATAATGTACTTTTTTAACAATCTCTAAATAAGTTCAAATTCAAATGTAGAAACTACTCAGACAAAATGTGATTTCAGATACATGGGCCTAAATTTCACTTCAAATTTAAAGGGAATTATGACTAGACATATACAGTGGTTTGTTAAAGGTGGGGTATGTATTTTTTTTCTCCAAAAACGCTTTAGAAATCTGAGTAAAACAATCTTGTAGCCAATCAACATTATGGGGCATGGCAACTCATGATGTGGAGGAGAGAGTGCTCAGTACACAGGACAGACATTAGCCGAGCCAAGTGACGACAGAAAGATAGAGATGGCAGATAAAAAACAAAAGAGGATACGTCTACAGAACAAAAGAAGGCTTACGATAAGGCAAGAAGTAGGACACGTGTAAATTTCGGATCAGCTTTCCAGCACTGTAGAGATCTCAAGGAGCAGGAAGGCCTGCAATGGGAGGCTGGGGTTGCTTTGTTTCTTCTCGACAGGTGACTAACATTGGTTTTGCTTTGATTTTACAAAACTAATATATGCTGGCTAATATATGCTTGAATATGCTCATGTGTCATGTTTGGTTTTTTGTTCTTCTGCAATCTAATTGTCGATCCCTACAGCTATGATAAATACACATTCATTTCCACAACTTATAAGCCTGGAGCATCTAAACCTCCGCCGCTGTCTGTTTCGAGTGTCAGCTCCCAAAGTGTGTCCAAAAAGTAAGACAATATGTTTAATACAGCAGATGATAATATATCATCCAAAGCCACGCCCCCTCAACGCATTTATGCTCACAGACCAGAATACAAGAAAACCTTACTACAATAGACTACATCAGCAGTTCCCAATTCCAGTCCATGTTCCAAAGTGAAGTAAACCCCTGCTCAGTGAGTAGGGAGCAATGAACACCTTGTAGGGATCATATCCATCGGAACACAGTTCATTCACGTAGCTCACATCTAACGAGTTGGTCATCTGAATCGGGTGTGTTAACTAAGCGAGACATGCAAAATATGTGCGCGAGCTCTGGAATTGGGAACCGCTGGGCTACATCATGTGTCATTAACCAGCAAGAAAAACTTTTAAGTACTACAATACCAGGAAGGAAGACTGGGTTGTTGATGTTTGTCTGCCATTCTAGCTCTGTATGCACAGTGTGCGTGAATGCGCTAATGAAGTATTCTGTCTGCACGAACAGTGTGCACAGAGGTATGCAGATACACACGTTGACAGGCAGGTAGGAAAGCTATTTAAAACACTCGGACCGAGCGTTTTGATTGGACATACATTTCTTGGTCCTTTGCCTTCCACAGAATATATAAATACAGATAAATAAATTTAAACCACTTAACTTAATGATTGCTATTGGGAGGTGAAGAGACTTCTTCTTAAGTAGTGGAGTAAAAAGTCTAAGATTGTTATTTAGAAAGAAATATAGTAGAAGTTTCCCCAAATATAAATATTTTGGTAAAGTATGCGCACAACTTTTTTGTTGTCAATATGGCCGAAGTAGAAGATTAAAATTTAATATTTACAGATCTCACGCTGCCTGTCTTGGAATGCCATCCATCCAGTTGAGGAAACATTGTGTAGCGGCTGCTTGAGGTTGCCATGGCATTTACATTTAGTGGTATCTTCCCTCTTCATTCTCTGTCTCTTTATTGTAAAGGGTGAATTTCCATCCACCCAGCAGGACACAGGATTTAATTGCTTCCTTCTTGGATGCTCCCGTCATGTATTCAGTTTTGTGTGGTTGTCACAGGCCGGTTTCACCAGTGGTGAGAACATTTATCAAGAGTATTTATTTATATTGTTTACATAAGGCGGCTCACTGTGCACATTCTGAGGCACATCGGGACTCTCCAGCTGAGACCCATGAAAAATTAGCATTTGTGTTTTGTTAATGCCTCGCAGAGAGTTATGTGAAAAGCTTTAGGCAGTTTCTCCCCCTTCAATAGGGAGCTCTCCCTTGGCCAGCTTTGAGATAAGGCAAACTGCAGAATTTGCATAAATGAGAATTTACATAGGCAAACTCACTTTACTGTCTGACTACGAGAACCTTAACCAACGGTGGTACAATATTATCCTTCTTCGTGTGAATAGAGCAATGACAGAAGCACACTGTAGCCGGTTCTCATCTCACAACAACAGGAAAAACAAAAGGGACGCGCCACAAAAGGAAAACCGTTAACAGCATGAGGGAGCCACTGTAGCTGAGGGGTATCCGAGCATGAATATCTCAGATAAGAGGCAAATACAACTGTGTTAAGGTGAACAGAGACATATGGAGCCGGCCTGCAGACGTTCCTGTTACTGATGTCATGTTGGCACGCAGCAGCAGTGACTGGGTTCCCACTGATTTACAGGTTGAGGCACAAACAGAAGCCACAGCTTTACATGAGAGCGAAGAGACTGACAGGCGCTAACACAGACACAGGTGGTGTTGCCGGAGGGTGAAATAAGAGTTGCTTATTATTAGCTCACAGTATGGGAACAAAATGCAGCAGACGAGCATTACAGATAGAGATGTTGACAGGCTTGAAGACATCTCTTATCAAAACTGGCCTGTGCGAAACCATAATCTATATCCCACATGTATGGAAAACCCCATAGCTTTCATTCAGCATTGCTTTTCATGACCAATAGAACATTTGTCCCCATCAATACAGTAGATAAAACAGTAGAATCACAATGTTTAAAGATGTTCTTATTTTAAGAAACAAAATATTTTTAGTATATATTATTTTCATTTATTACAAGTGAAACGTTTTAAATAATTTCACTACTTCGGTTTGAGAAGTTGTTGCCATTTTTGCCACATTTCCTCACCTAACGTAAGGATTCAGGCTTGTCTTATTTTTCCCCCTTTCTCTAAATTTTTTTATTAAATTTCACTTTTGTCCTGAAAAATCCCTTTAACTAGTCCACCTAATGCTTTTTTTTTTTTGGTAAGCTGTTTCCAGTGAATGTGCGAGACTACCGAAATATTAGCCGCTTATTTTTCCGGTAAAAGTGGGCGTGACCATTTGTCATTTTTATGGGTCTGGCTTCCGGTGTCAAGCGAACCTTAGAACCGCCCAAAACACCACATGTTGGTAACACCTGCTGGTCAAAACTTGAGTAAATGCAACATAAACTTACGTTAAAAAAACGTTTTACAGACCCATTGCACATGTTTTATTAAAAGTGTAATACATTAAATAATAAAAAAAACATTAAATGAGAAGATATCTTAAATGTTTTTAAAATAATTATTATTAAATTGCAATGCTTGTTTTGTTGGTTATATGGAAAGCTAGTCTAAACAAAGCAATAAGAGATTAGGCTATTAACTACTACTCATTCATGTAATTACACAAATGTCTAATTAAAAAATCCTTGCTCAAGCAAATCGTCCAAAACCCATAGTCTGCAAACCGTTTAAATTTCAAAACGATCCTCGAGTACTGAAATCATGTGACTTTGGCAGTTTGATACGCGCTCCGAACCATGTTTCGAAACAAATTAATTTCGCAAAGGTTTTGAAGCTTCAGGAAGCACTGTGCTTCAAAAATGCAACACTAATTTTTAGCTGTACAAAACAGCTGGTTTCACGGCTTGATATTGCAAATTGGTGTATTTTTCCCATATTATATTAATGTGACGTTATTATCTGAACCAAATGAAGAACCAGTTTTACCGTTTTCTGCTTGTTATATCCCTACAGTGGCTAATGAACCGGAAGTCTCGCACATTAAACCTGTGTTCCTGTAGAATCCGTGTATCATTCGTTCTTTCGTTTTTCTAATTAAAACCAAAAATGGAAAAATAAAAAAACTACTTGTTTTTTTTTAAATCTGTTTCCAAAACCAAAATGAAAAAACGGATAAAGCTTCGTTTTCCGATTTTCAAATGTGTGCTAATATCAAAAATAAAAAAAACGGATAACAAGCGTGTGTCTTAAACTTTGGTGTTTTCGTCTGATGCCAGTTAGTGACGGTCGTTCTTGAACGATTCGGTCATTGTAAATGAATCTTTAATGTGACTCGGGAAGAACGAGTTTTCTCGTGGAGTGATTCGTTCAGTCGCGCATGCGCAAAATTCTATAGTTTCTGTACAAGAATTAGTCTAGTTCACCTGTTTCAGTCAATGCAGTGGGAGCCGGAAAGAGAATTGATCAGGCGGGAAGGAAGCTGACCGGAAGTTGAAGTCGGCCGCGTGCCACCATCTTGTAGCAGAACTTCACTTGCGTTAGCATCCCATTGACTCCCATTCATTTTAGCGTCACTTTGACAGCGAA
The DNA here is from genome assembly GCF_963082965.1 of Carassius carassius. Taxonomy (NCBI): domain Eukaryota; kingdom Metazoa; phylum Chordata; class Actinopteri; order Cypriniformes; family Cyprinidae; genus Carassius; species Carassius carassius. The sequence continues at coordinate 22,587,058 of NC_081792.1, forward strand.
TAACTTTACATCTGAGGCGTTTAAAGACTCCTTTTGTCCATTATTTATTTCTAAAGATACACGACAATGTATAAAGGGCTCCATTACCTTCTATGTTTCATTATGGCCCCATAGAAACAGTTTTTGTAAAAATAGGCTAACGATTGCGTCATAACCACTCGACTCTCTGTCGCACAGTAGAGAAATTACCGTACAGACAGGAGGAGAAGCTCGCAGGCAATCGGGGAGACGTTAGAAAGCCCATAGATACAAGCCCTGGCGTTACATTTTAAAATACTGTACAAAATAATTAATCAGAATACTTACTCCTGCTCACTCACGCCAAAGAACTCCCCGCTCAAGCTCGCCGTCTCTGCAAGATTAACGATGGCAGTTTGCACGCACAGCTACTAGAAGATTTACATCTGTCAGACAGGTTGCTGACGTCATCAAGCTTAGTTTGAGTCTGCGCGTCAGAAACAGAAGTGCTAAAAATCGCTAAAAATGGGCTTCACTTGTCTCAATTGAGTTCCAATGGGGTCGCTGTGTGCATTTCTTTTACTGTCTATGGAATTGATTAGTTCATCTCTTGAGTCTTTCGGGTTTTCGAGTCGCTCCTCACGTGACAGACCCATAAGCTTTGACCCATAAGCTTTTACCCTGGCCACAAATCTCTGTGTATATTATTACTATTACAACCCGAATTCCGGAAAAGTTGGGACGTTTTTTTAATTTTAATAAAATGAAAACTAAAGGAATTTCAAATCACATGAGCCAATATTTTATTCACAATAGAACATAGATAACGTAGCAAATGTTTAAACTGAGAAATTTTACACTTTTATCCACTTAATTAGCTCATTTAAAATTTAATGCCTGCTACAGGTCTCAAAAAAGTTGGCACGGGGGCAACAAATGGCTAAAAAAGCAAGCAGTTTTGAAAAGATTCAGCTGGGAGAACATCTAGTTAATTGATATCAGGTCTGTAACATGATTAGCTATAAAAGCTTTGTCTTAGAGAAGCAGAGTCTCTCAGAAGTAAAGATGGGCAGAGGCTCTCCAATCTGTGAAAGACTGCGTAAAAAAATTGTGGAAAACTTTAAAAACAATGTTCCTCAACGTCAAATTGCAAAGGCTTTGCAAATCTCATCATCTACAGTGCATAACATCATCAAAAGATTCAGAGAAACTGGAGAAATCTCTGTGCGTAAGGGACAAGGCCGGAGACCTTTATTGGATGCCCGTGGTCTTCGGGCTCTCAGACGACACTGCATCACTCATCGGCATGATTGTGTCAATGACATTACTAAATGGGCCCAGGAATACTTTCAGAAACCACTGTCGGTAAACACAATCCGCCGTGCCATCAGCAGATGCCAACTAAAGCTCTATCATGCAAAAAGGAAGCCATATGTGAACATGGTCCAGAAGCGCCGTCGTGTTCTGTGGGCCAAGGCTCATTTAAAATGGACTATTTCAAAGTGGAATAGTGTTTTATGGTCAGACGAGTCCAAATTTGACATTCTTGTTGGAAATCACGGACGCCGTGTCCTCCGGGCTAAAGAAGAGGGAGACCTTCCAGCATGTTATCAGCGTTCAGTTCAAAAGCCAGCATCTCTGATGGTATGGGGGTGCATAAGTGCATACGGTATGGGCAGCTTGCATGTTTTGGAAGGCTCTGTGAATGCTGAAAGGTATATAAAGGTTTTAGAGCAACATATGCTTCCCTCCAAACAACGTCTATTTCAGGGAAGGCCTTGTTTATTTCAGCAGGACAATGCAAAACCATATACTGCAACTATAACAACAGCATGGCTTCGTCGTAGAAGAGTCCGGGTGCTAACCTGGCCTGCCTGCAGTCCAGATCTTTCACCTATAGAGAACATTTGGCGCATCATTAAACGAAAAATACGTCAAAGATGACCACGAACTCTTCAGCAGCTGGAAATCTATATAAGGCAAGAATGGGACCAAATTCCAACAGCAAAACTCCAGCAACTCATAGCCTCAATGCCCAGACGTCTTCAAACTGTTTTGAAAAGAAAAGGAGATGCTACACCATGGTAAACATGCCCCGTCCCAACTATTTTGAGACCTGTAGCAGAAATCAAAATTGAAATGAGCTCATTTTGTGCATAAAATTGTAAACTTTCTCAGTTTAAACATTTGCTATGTTATCTATGTTCTATTGTGAATAAAATATTGGCTCATGTGATTTGAAAGTCTTTTAGTTTTCATTTTATTAAAATTTAAAAAACGTCCCAACTTTTCCGGAATTCGGGTTGTATTATTATTATTATTATTATTATTATTATTATTTGTCTTTATGATTTTAAGTGTACTGCCTTAATGTTTTAATGTTTGTATTGTTTATTAATAATAATAATAATAATAAAGACTGTATAAAAGGCTTTATCCTATCATTCGTTCTTTTGTAACGTGACGTGACGGCATTGGATAGAGAAATTAATTTACACGCTTCCTTACAAACAGGTGCCTAGTCATTATTATTATCATCATTATTATAATTATTATTTACTCATACTGCATTTCTGAGCTTTTTACTTCTTACAGTTTATAAATGTACACATTTCTATCATAATGGTTATTTTCTATACACTGAATGTTGTAACAAAGGTAATAAAGAGTACTTATTAATGAACACATATGATTATGGTGGGTGTAATTTCCTTGATTTCTCTTCTTTGATCAACACTTTCAAAATTAATTGGATTAGACAGTGTTTGTGTAATCCAAACTCAATATGGATTTTTATCCCCAATGACTACTTTTCCAAATTAGGTGGTCTCCCTTTCCTATTGATCTGTATAATATTGCTAGAATCCCTTACAATTTAACCAAATTTCATAAACAGGCATAACTTGCATGGTCATTCATTTTTAAGCACCCCTCAGCGGTACTTCATTTGGAAATTTTTAAACTATAGAATTATGCGCATGCGAAACTGAACGAATCACTTCCCGAGACGACTCGTTCTTCCCGAGTCACATTAAAGATTCGTTTAAAATGACCGAATCGTTCAAGAACAATCCGTGTATCATTCGTTCTTTCGTTTTTCTAATTGAAACCAAAAATGGAAAAATAAAAAAACGACTTGTTTTTTAAAAATCTGTTTCCAAAACGAAAATGAAAAAACGGATAAAGATTCGTTTTCCGATTTTCAAATTTGTGCTAATATCAAAAATAAAAAAAACGGATAACAAGCGTGTGTGTTTCACTTTGGTGTTTTCGTCTGATGCTAGTTAGTGACGGTCGTTCTTGAACGATTCGGTCATTTTAAACGAATCTTTAATGTGACTCGGGAAGAACGAGTCGTCTCTGGGAGTGATTCGTTCAGTCGCGCATGCGCAAAATTCTATAGTGTCTGTACAGGAATAGTCTAGTTCACCTGTTTCAGTCAATGCAGTGGGTGCCGGTGTTAGAGAATTGATTAGTTCATCTCTTGAGTCTTTCGGGTTTTCGAGTCGCTCCTCACGTGACAGACCCATAAGCTTTGACCATAGACTGGAGTTACCCTGGCAACAAATCTCTGTGTATATTATTATTATTATTTGTCTTTATGATTTTAAGTAATGTTTTAATGTTTGTATTGTTTAATAATAATAATAATAAAGACTGTATAAAAGGCTTTATCCTATCATTCGTTCTTTTGTCACGTGACGTGACAGCATTGGATAGATGCATTTACATGCTTCCTTACAAACAGGTGCCTAATCATTATTATTATCATCATCATTATTATAATTATTATTTACTCTTACAGATACTGCATTTCTGAGCTTACAGTTTATAAATGTACAAATTTCTGTCATAATGGTTATTTTCTATACACTGAATGTTGTAACAAAGTTAATAAAGAGTACTTATTAATGAACACATATGATTATGGTGGGTTTAATTTCCTTGATTTCTCTTCTTTGAACAACACTTTCAAAATTAATTGGATAAGACAGTGTTTGTGTAATCCAAACTCAATATGGATTTTTATCCCCAATGACTACTTTTCCAAATTAGGTGGTCTCCCTTTCCTATTGATCTGTATTTATAATATTGCTAGAATCCCTTACAATTTAACCAAATTTCATAAACAGGCATTACTTGCATGGTCATTCATTTTTAAGCACCTCTCAGCCGTACTTCATTTGGAAATTTGTTTTGGTTGTTTCCTAGTTCTTTAACTTGGAAGGTCTTATTTTAAGTCACAAAAAATTCTTATGTAAATGTAATTTTCCAGTAACTCCCAAAGAATTCTCCATCATCATGGACACTATTCCTAAAGGAGTTGTTACGCTTTCAAGGGACTCATTAGATCATCCAGCACTTTATCTTTATCTTTACACCCATTTGAAATCCCAGTAGGAAAACTATGCTTTTTGTTACATGAAAGTGAAAAAGTGATGTGACATTCAGCCAATATGGTGACCAATACTCAGAATTTGTGCTCTGCATTTAACCCATCCAAAGTGCACACACACAGCAGTGAACACACACACACTGTGAACACACACCCGGAGCAGTGGGCATCATTTATGCTGCGGCACCCGGCGAGCAGTTGGGGTTCAGTGCCTTGCTCAAACCCACAACCCTAGGGTTAGGAGTCAAACACTCTAACAACTAGGCCACGACTTTGTCCAGTATCCTTCATCACGTAACTATAAGATTAGATCGCTTTTTCAAAAGGAGCGTGTAACGACTCCATATGTGGTGTCTTATTGGAGGAATGTGGTTGATCATATTGATGAGAAAAAAGTATGGACTCTGTCTTTGGAATATATAATAACTAACAAGGTTAGAGAAATCTCATTCAAATTGTTACACAGATTTTACCCAGCTAAAGTGTTTTTGAAAAGGTTTAAATCAGACATAGGCTTCTTTAATATTCAAAAAGACAAAATTTATGTATATTTCATTATTAACCAATTATGACTTCTTGCTACAGGGTTTCTCTTTGCTTTTTAAGGATGTACTGTTTGGCTTCTTTAATATTCAAAAAGACAAAATTTATGTATATTTCATTATTAACCAATTATGACTTCTTGCAAAATGTCATATTCACCGCAGTAAATTCACTCATCAAAATCCATTATATATTGTTTTTTTTTTGTTTTTTGTTTTTTAAAAAGAGGTTCAACAGTATATCCAAACTATTTAATCTTCCAAAAATCTTAAGGCTGTCAAAAATGTTTAATCTTTTCAATGCTATTTAATCTTTTTAATATATTTTGTTAAAGTTTTCGATTAGTATTATTTATTTTTATGTTTACATACGTCTGTAAATGGTGCTTTGCATATAATGCCACTTCTTTGTATGCAATATTGACATTACCTATCTGTACTTTTATCTTTCGTAAATTGGCATTAATCAAATAAAAAAAGAACTAATCAATTCTCTTTCCGGTGAACTAGAAAAAGGTGAACTAGAACCATATGCGACTGAACGAATCACTCCCAGAGACGACTCGTTCTTCCCGAGTCACATTAAAGATTCGTTTAAAATGACCGAATCGTTCAAGAACGACCGTCACTAACTAGCATCAGACGAAAACACCAAAGTGAAACACACACGCTTGATATCCGTTTTTTTTTATTTTTGATATTAGCACAAATTTGAAAATCGGAAAACGAATCTTTATCCGTTTTTTCATTTTCGTTTTGGAAACAGATTTTTAAAAAACAAGTCGTTTTTTTATTTTTCCATTTTTGGTTTCAATTAGAAAAACGAAAGAACGAATGATACACGGATTAAGAACGACCGTTACTAACTGGCATCAGACGAAAACACCAAAGTGAAACACACACGCTTGTTATCCGTTTTTTTTTTTTTTTTGATATTAGCACACATTTGAAAATCATAAAACGAAGCTTTATCCGTTTTTTCATTTTGGTTTTGGAAACAGATAAAAAAAAAAGTCGTTTTTTAATTTTTCCATTTTTGGTTTCAATTAGAAAAACGAAAGAACTGATGATACATGGATTCTGTAGCTCAATTGGTAGATCTTTGCTTTATCAAGCGCAAAGTTGGGGGTTCGTTTCCCCGGGAACACGTGATAGGTAAAAATTGATAGCCTGAATCATAGACTGTAAAAAAAGATGGACGACTCGCCTTCGCTCTCTTCCATTAGTCAAAACTGAAGCCGCCAGTGTCCCGATATGGTGCTAACATCTTGGACTTGCGCCTGCGCAGATAGCGATCTAGGGACCAGTTCTGCGCAGTAGCTATGCGCAGTAGCAAGCAGGAAGTAAAGCCTTAAAGCCGCGAAATCAACGGCCCCGCCCCTGTGCCCCGCCCTCACTCTCCCTCGCAGAATGCACATACCGTAATCTGCACTGTTTTGGAAGTGGAGTCCTGCTCCTGTGAACTATGTCTGCTCAGTTCCACTCCAATCTCATTAAAATAAGGTAAATACAATCTCCTCAGTCCTCCAAAGATCATGAAAAAAGCCTGTTGACGCTTCAGTGCCTCCTCGGCTCAGAGAGCTGTCAATCACAGCTGTCAATCACGACGTCACACCACCGTTTTTAGAGCATTAAATAACTATCTAAAAAACAACTTATTTTAAAAACGAACACTTGAATTTACATTAGCGTGATACAAACTACAGTAAATGACAAAAAACAGCTTCGGAAAAAAGATATTTGAAGGGTAATTTAATTGTTTAGTTGGTCTCGCGTCCCATTGAATAACATGGGGAGGCGGGGTTTATGACCTATACTAGGACCACTCACCAGGGGGCGATCGAGACGTTTTGGCTTCACTTTTCAGGGCTTGTGCGGCACGCTTGGCCTGAATGCACTGTAAGTCGCTTTGGATAAAAGCGTCTGCTAAATGCATAAATTTATTTTTAAATTTATTAAACGCCAGTAAGTGTTAGCAGTGGATTTCGATGATTCTGTGATTGTTGTTTGTACTTTGTATCCTGGGATGTATTCCATAAAGCACGGTTAACTTATTGTCAGTACACTCTGAATTTTCGTTGGATTAAATCCCAAACCTTGCCTACTTGATGTATGTGGTTCCAAAAACGCACCCGGGAGTTCATTTAACTCGAGTATGTTCCTGGTTAAGACTCAGGACATTCTCAACACAGCGACGAATGACGAGTCACTGTGGAAACGGATGCTGAGAGAAAGTGCGCCATTCTGTTTCTTTTTTTTTTTTAATGGTCGTTTACATGCTTCGTGCATATCGCCACCTAATTGATAGTTGTGTAATCATTCTGCCATCATCCGTTTATTCTTTAATCCTTGAGAATATGAATTATATTGTTTGTATGATTCTAATTATATATCAAGTCATATCAGATATGTATTCTGATTTAGAATTTAGACATAGAAAATGCCGATCCATGTTTGAGATGATAATATAAAATGTAACAAATAAAAAAATATATAATATAATAAATTAAACATTACCTTGTAATAGTGTTTTATAATTTATATGGACAACTCATATAACCATATTAGAAAAATATAAAACTTTATTTCTTAGTTTTATTAGAACTTCATCATTAACATATCATACATTATATATATATATATATATATATATATATATATATAGTAATATTATATAATGTTGCACATCTGTCATGCCCACTGAAGGCTCATCAGATCACACGTGCACTGAAGTGAACTAACCCTCATACATAACCTGCTAATATAGGTACCAAGATAAGTATTTTAAAAAAAAAAATTGTTAAAATATTTAAAATGACCTTCAAGTATCACTCTAATGCTAGCTAACTTTCAGTACTTCACTGAGGGATGACTTTAGCTCTTTATTTACATTGTTTAAATTCCTTATTGGTAATTTAAAAATAAATGATTGAGCAGAACATATTTCTTGTAAAGTCCTTTACAGAAATAATTAAATCATAACATATTAAGGCATATAAAAAATAAAACAGTTAATGCATAAAAGTATCTGTATGTAACAAAAAAACGCAAAAGTTGATCTATTTTCTTGGGTTATCTGTTCTGCATACTTTTTCCATATTTTTTCACTCTGATCTTGAAGGGAAATATTTAATAAACTGGGATGTTACTACTTTGTAGATGGTAGTCTTTTGCATTCTGTTTGAAATCTGCTGAGCTTTCTGCGGGCTCTGATTTTGTGCAGGCCTGCTCATCAGTCCATGGTGTCCCAGCACATAAAAATCAGGTCATGAAGTACATCTCTAGATGGCACGATACATTTTTCTCTCCTAAATGCAGGTGCTGGCATATATAGGCATGCTGAATTCAAAGCAAGGCAACACTCCCCTAATGAAGTGAGTCAGGAGAGGCAGGTGGTGAATCTACATACTGACATTAATGTTTCATGAACAAGGCCTGGGGAAAGGGCAAAGATATATTACCATAAGCTTTCCAGAACTTTTTGTTTTCTTTTTTTTAGAAGTTGCTAATACTCATCTGCTGAGACAAACTCTTTTGAGATTCAGTTCATTTCATTTAAGTTTCATTCAGTTCCAGTTTAATACACAAGCATAGAATTCCATCTGGGGTATCGCCGAAATGCCGACTTATTACAGGAGATAGATATGGGTGAACATTTGGTTACCCGAAGCAAAGTATCAAGTGTTCAAGAGGTTCTACATGCACTAACTGCCTTAAACAGCAGATTAAGGATAAAGATAGAGAAATAGAGTAACAGTTCGGCTAGTAAAGACATCTTCGAAGAGATTATTGATAGTGTCACAGTGACCCCTTCTGGCATGGAGGCTATTACTTGAACATGAAATCCCGAGGGTAAACTCTCCACCTGGGGAGCTGAGCTCAGCATGAGGCTGGACATACACAGACTTGCATTATATGTGCTTTTGCTCCTCTAATCCATTTCACTGTATGTGACAGGATGGGAACCCAAGGTTGCTGATCATTAGCAGATGGTGCTAATTCAGCTCTCTCGGGCATGTGGGTCATACATGGATGCACTTGGATGTTTTTGCGGAAGGTATATCCATTATTCGGGACAGTTTTTTTATTACACTTTTTAAACAGGATTCATGGGGCAACAAGAACCGATAAATTTTTATTTTTTTTTATTTTTAATGATATTTTATATATATATATATATATATATATATATATATACACACACACGTATACAATGTAGGAAAAGAGATAATTTGAATCATATTATTTAATATATTTTCTTTATATTATATATATACACACACACAGTGGGTATAAAAAATAATCACCCCCTTTAAAATAATCATATTTTGTTGCTTTGCAGTATGAAATGTAGACTGACACATTTTTTTTTATAGAGCTGTATTTAATCAATGCAACTTATAACATCCAAGTGAAAGTGAAACATGTCAGAAAAAAAAAATGTTGAACAGTATTTTGTTGAACCATCTTTTGGTTTAATTAAAGCCTTTAATTACAGCCTTTAGTCTATTGTGATATGTCTCTACTAACTTTGCACATCTAGACTTTGCGAGAACTGTTCAAGTTTGGGTAATTTGATGGTGACCATCTGTGAGCTGCTGTCTTTCAAGTCATTCCAGAGATTTTCAGGGGGGTTTAAGTCTGGGCTCTGACGAGGCCATGCAAGGACATTCACCTTTTTCTCCTTCAACCACTGTGTGCTCAGTTTTGCTGTGTGCTTTGGGTCATTGTCATTTTGGAAGGTAAAACTTGTTCACACTGACAACTTTCTGGCAGAGGGCAGCAGATTTTCCTTATGAATTTGATGGTATTGTGCCCCATCCATTTTTCCTTCTATCCTGACAAGTGCTCCAGCCCTGCTGCAGAGAAACACCACATAACAGGTATTACCACCTTCATGCTTAATGCAGAATGCATTCATAATTTTAATTTAAAAAAAATATATGAATATAAAACTTTTATCTAGCATATAAAATGCATAAAATATTTAAATACTTAAAAAAATTATATTGTATTATAAATATATTATATTATATATACCTCAAACATGCATCCAATTAAATAAAAACATCTTTTTTTAATTTTTATAAAATAATTCTTAGCTCTTCTTCATAATGATCTTCCACATCAGTGATGTTGACCACAGATTCTCATGTAACAGTGGAAGGGAAAGAGCAGTCTCTCTGTATGTGCACACATTTCTTCCATCCTTCTCTGTAAGTAGGTCAGGAGCATTTCTTAAGTTCTCAGACAGCCTCCGACACACTTTTCTTGGGCATTCAGTTCATATCTTTTCTTAAGTGCTTTGTGTGGTGATGGTCCCTGGAGATTTGATCTCTGTTTCCTGCAAATGCAGCTACAGACTGCTGTAGTTGCCTTCAGTCTTCTTGTTTAACGCCCACATCTGTGTCCATGAAGGCATGTTTCATTGCCACAATGACACTACATTCATTGACTTTTCTTAGCAGACAGCCACTATGTATTGATATTTTCAGTTAGAGATAATCTTATATTACCTGTAATTTGATCTATGTCAAGATCAATGTTTCACAGAGCTATGAAACCATTTATAAGTAACTGATCCTTGTTGTGACCGCAAAATCACACAAATTGTATTTGTTAAGCTTTTTTATAACAGTTAAAGCTGTTATTCATAATAAAAGGCCTATTTGGCTAAACTAAATCACCAATGGTCTCCAAAATAGTTTAACATGGAGTATAGCATGTCACTCTGAAGGACATGTCAACTTCCCAAGAGTATTTCATGCCCCATAAACAGCATATGGCAAGAGAAAATATCATGGGATTCAGAATGCATTTATATTGTGCTACTTTGCAAGTCCTTTGGGGTTTGTATTACACCGTATTATAAATCTATGAATCTATTTGAAATAAGATCCACAAAAAATCGAGACTCCCACCTCTATTACATAATGCAGTCAGGTCAGAGAAACATGGTTTATGTTTCATATAAGATTGTGAGTAGACCGTATGGTTACATTTACGAAGAGACTCTGAACATCCTTCGAAAATTATGATTATTTGATGTATTTCTGATAAATTAACTGCACATATTTTGAATTTTGATCCATAAACAATGTGCCTAATCAACTGCCTTGTATCAGTCTGCCAGCAAAATCATCTGGTCACCTTATGGAAGTTTCTACACCAGATCTGTGGTTGACTACACAGTCATGAGAGCGGCACAAGCCACTGTTGCCCTTGTTGATATTCACAAAGCCTGCCATGCGTGTGACTCACTTCTATTTCTGAAAAGTGTTTTATGAAGTATTGGAAAACTACTCGTCTTAAGTTCCTCATCCCAGCGGGCCTCACAACCATCTGTGATTTCAGCCTCTTCCTCTCCCCCTTTCTTCTCCTCCCTCTCTCCCACTCATTTACTCTGTCCGTATCTCTGTCCTACGAGAGCATGAGACATCTGTAGTTGTGCTCCTGTCTTGTTGTGCTCTAATAGAACAGGCTGTTTAGGACTCTGTTCTCCTTCCTGAATTTTATTCTCATGAATGCGATTAATAGATCTCAGCGAAGAGCCATGTCTCCAGGTAACCTCTCTAGATGTGCTCATGATTAACCAAACAGCTATTTACATGGGGTTTTGAGGTCCTTCTGTTTCAGCTTTCTTCATAATAACATCTTTGCATTTTGCACAATGTTTGTGAATATTTCATATATGGCTGCCAACTGATGCTTGATGAAAAATTTGGTGCATCGATATTAAAAGTAGCCTATGTTATGTCCAAAAATTATAAATCTTAATTATTAAAATTCTACAATTTTGCCTAAATAAATGTAAGTAATGAAAATAAATAAAGGCTACAAAATTTTTGCATCATAAAATAATTAACAATATGAAAAATGATATTTATTTTTAGATTTGCTTAAAATTACATTCAATAGTTATTTTTAGTGATTTTAATATTAATTTTAAGTCAGCGTTGCTGTGGCAAAGATACAATTAAATATGCAACACTGACTGATATCAGTAAATTAAATGATCTCTATCAGCCAATAACAAACATAGAACCAATAATGTGTCCCTAAATTGAATGTAATAAATAAGTATCTACATCAAAATGCATTTCCTGAGAGAACCCTTTAAATAAATTACATTTTTGTGCCAGACAAAATCATTCAATAAGCATTACTTTAGAAGACAGTATATTGTTTGTTTTATTGTTTATGGTCCATATGAATTCATTTTGTAGTGCATTATCAAGAAACAAAAATCCTCCATCTTGACTGGATCAGTCTCAAGTGCTACTTATCACATTACACATTAAAGTGTATTTGACATAAACTGTGCATAAACTGACATGTGAAGCTGTTTTGGATTATATTTAATCTTTGTGTTTCTCTGTATTGGCAGACTTTAATATGAGTTTTTTTCAAGCCAACATTATAATATTTAAAGTGTCATTAACCATCATCTGTTAGTTTGAGCCGGGGATAAAGGCCATCTGGTAATTTCCCTCGTGGTTCAAGGGTCAGCTTCATTTGTTTCCTTTGAATATTCTGTGATCTTAATGAACTCTCTTCTAATTTTTCACCACCTCTGCTGTATTCTTTGAGTAAATTTTTTTTGTGTGCAGAAATCAGTGAAATGCACTATGGTAATGATCTCCCTTTGAAAATCACATCTAAATCTGTATGTGTGCATGCTTGAGCCGAGGCTGTTCCAGAAATTCATTTATCCCCATCACCATGTGAGTGCGGATAAGGTGGTGGTGGCTAGTTTGAAGAAGACTCCCTTGAAATCTCTAAGCCCCTTTTCAAAGGATTACCCACTGTGGCATCGAACACTCGACAATGCATGTGGAGGTACTGAGGGACTAGCCGTAATTTTAATTAGAAACATGGAGGGAGGTCGCTGGGCTATCTGCTGAAAAAATTAACACATTTTAGTCCCGTCCCTCACACAGGCACTCTACTGTCAGGATGCAAGGACTTCAAAGCGAAGAGCTGTGTGGGTATCAGGAATTCAACTCTGTTTGCTTTGCTTGGAGAGCTATTTACAGACAGAACATGCTGGAAACTTGGGCCGACATTTCTGTAGGTCCTGTTTCAAACTACTCAACTGTGCGCCGAATATAAATCAACGTCAGAGTGAACATGTACACACTGCTACATTTTGGATATGACAACCACACTTAAATGATGGAGTGAATCCTCTAAACCAGAGTTTCCCTTACTGGGTGTTTGTTAAATAACTGCAGGAGGTCTGTGGTGAAAAGCTACTAATTCATTAAATTAATAAAATGTAGAATTACAATTTTAAAAGAATACAAAACACTTACTAAAAATTGGAAATATTTTATCTGTTTACCAGCATGTCATGTGACCATGAACTGACAGAGAACTGTGAACATGCGAATGTGTTGCTGAATTATTGAAATATTAATTTAAAATCTCAGGGTGTATAAGTAAATATTTTATTGGTAATCCTGGACCTAAATCATGAATGTGTGTGTATGGGTATGTAAGATGTTATGATTGACAGTGGTAACCATAGCAATGTCTGGCGTCTTATGGTTGTGAACAAGAAAACGAATGCAGATAAACCTTTTGGTGTCCACTAATTTAGCCAATTTTCGGGGGAATTTTAGCTTTATTTAGTGACCAAAATGTATTATGTGTGGTGATTTTAAACAACCACAATAGACAGTGCTGTGTTATTTATTCTCACAAAGCTGCCTTTAAACAAATCACTCTCACTGAGGGTTGCCATGTATTTTTATTATATAAGCATCTATTTTTATTTTTAAAAGTTGCTTTATGAATAGATTGCAATATAATTTTTTTATGTAGTCATTTACAGAAAAATGTTTTTTTGGGGGGGTGGGGGGGGGGTTGTGTTGTCAAACCCAGTTATGTTATATCAGGGACCAAAAGTGCATTATGTCAGGCAGGGCCGGCCCGTGGCATAGGCGGTATAGGCAAATGCTAAGGGCGCCACTCATCCATAGGTGCGCCAGAATGAGTGAACGAGTGAATTTATTTTTTTTTTTACATATTTTTTTTAAATAATAGGCTACTATTTAAAAACCATTAATTCGAATTACTACCAAATAAAGCACAAAAAAAGTCCGGCTCTTCAATCTTCCCCTGCCCATCGTGTGCTTGAAGTGCGTCAGAAACAGAGCGTGCGCACGATCAGTTGTTGGTAATTTGTTGTGTAGCGTGCCCGACGCCGCATCCAATGTAGACAGCACTGCTTTTGTTAACACACAGCTCGTAGAAACGGGCCTGGCAGCTCGCGCCAGTTCTAGACACGGTGAAAGTTTCCTGATTGTGACGGAAGGCCGAATTTACATGACACATTATAAATGAGCATAGTCTGCGATAGATACAATGCCAAAAAGAAGAGAAGAGGATAAAGACAGAGGTAAAGATGTAGTGAAAGAACAATTTATTGCATAGGAGTAAGATACTATAATTTCATGGCAGTTATTTTTACCTTAAACTTAATGAGTTCTGAGTCCCCAGACTGTGATTTAGTACAATCATGTCAGTTTTAAGACGCATTTTTTATTATCACTTTTTTATTAATGTTTTACTCTACAGTTGTGCAGTTTTGGGGGGATACAGTACAGGCCCAAAGTTTGGAAACATTACTATTTTTAATGTTTTTGAAAGAAGTTTCTTCTGCTCATCAAGCCTGCATTTATTTGATCAAAAATACAGAAAAAATGTAATATTGTGTTATATTATTACAATTTAAAATAATTTGTTTTCAATTTATTATACTTTAAATTATCATTTATTTCTGTGATGCAAAGCTGAATTTTCAGCATCATTACTCCATTCTTCAGTGTCACATGTGATATCCGGTCTATCACATGATCCTTTAGAAATCATTCTAATATGATGATTTATTATGAGTGTTGGAAACAGTTCTGCTGTAATGTGTGTGTGTGTGTGTGTGTGTGTGTGTGTGTATATATATATATATATATATATATATATATACTAAATAATGAACACAATGACAGGGTGAAATGGGCTGTGATGCATGGGACGCCAGGTAAAATCTTGCCTAGGGCAGCAAATTGGTCAGGGCCGGCCCTGATGTCAGGCAGTACTGTTTTGTTTATGCCTGCAAAGATGCTTTAAACAAAAAACATTCTTGTTGAGGGTAGCTTTGTAGTTATTTACATGCATTTGGGTTGTTTAAGCTTATTTTTGTTAGGCAAGTTATATTTCAGGCTTGTTTTGTCAGACCCAATTACAGATTTTAATAGTAAGATCTGGCAACACTGTCCTTGTGTATAGGCCGCAGGGCTGGTATGCGCAATTAAAAGGTGAAGTGACAAACAAATTTAGCTGTAGTGTATAAATGACCAATGATTCTTGGCATTAGTTTTATTAGCAGATAATAAATAATTTAGCTTGCGGCAAACACAAAAAAAGTCGATGTCCTTCTTATTTGGAATCAAGTGAGCAAGCTTTGTGGTAATGACGTTTGATCAAGTTCCTGAAATTTCTCCTTAAGGGGTTTATTCAAATTTTCTAGTCACTGCAATCTGGCTTCTTTTATAACACAAGAAGCTAGGCTTTGGAAATAGCATCATTTACAGTGGCTCGATCTCCTGCGGTGCCAAGCAGAATATTTAATAATTACCTATGAAATCTTGTCCCTAGTGCTCAAGGAGAAATAGACTGATTGATTTTGGAGAGAAAAAAATAAACCTGGGGCATCAACATCAACAGGAAGCAGAAATTGGTTATCATGTTCTAAGCTTTCATAATTTGGATTTCAGGCAGTCTTGTATAAACAAACACATACACACACAAACTACATCAGCAACAACATTTTATAAACTTGTCACTATTGATTCCTCTCCTATGAAACCATTAATGTCAGAGAGAAAATAGGCATTGCACACCCACATCTATTCATCCCTGTGATTACCGGTGTGAATACTATTTGGATTGCTTGGAAATTGACATTTATTATTCTTGATGACAAAATGCACACAGACAGCGGACTCCATAACCATCATCCTCCTTTCCCGCTGACAGTAACAGGCAATTCAGACTCTGAGGAATCTCGGCTTCATTCATCAGGGTTTATTACTGATCGCTTTTCTGTGAATTTCAGTCCACCGTGTCTCAGGATGGATGTGCTGAAGTAAAGCGCTGGAGTCATTTGTAAATGTGCTGAACTCAAGGTCATGTTTTCGATTCCAGATATGCTGAACAATCACAGATTTTGCACTGCTAGTGAAACAGGAGCCTGGGGCCTCTGTCGCTACACTATCAGAAAAAATATTCCTCTAAATAATATAAAAACAACAATTACATTTACATTTATTAATATAGGTTTTTCACTCATTACTCTGAAGTTCTAACAAGTTGCACCTTTGTGGAACACACTCCAATTCCCAGCATTCTTTGCGTGGATTTTGAGAGAGTATGGCTACATTCACACTGTCAGTTTTTGGGATTGACAACTGCATTTACTTACAGGTGTGAGTCTCGAAATGTCACGTTCACACAACAACTTATAGTAGCGCCTCGAATACTTTTTGTAGGAACGTGCAACGGGAGTCAAGCCTGTATTCCTTACCTTACCAGTTACCTTAGTGACTAAAGTAACATCAAAGATAGTGACGTCCATAAAACTGATAGTGCTGTTCCATTCACACAACATCTATTTTCAGAGAATGTGGTTGTGAGTCCTAAAAAAGTACAGGTGTGAGTTCAGTTACAGAATGTGGTTGTCACACCTAAAAATAACTATACTGTGTGAACGTAACCATATTAAGGACTCAAATACAGGACTGGCAACCGTATTCTGCTGCTGTGTGAACGTGGCCTATGTGTTAAAGCAAGATTATGCTAGTTGTTCTGTTATTTGGGGATTTAGAAGCATTTTGGTGATTACCATTGGGTACCACTGAGTGGTGCTTGGGTTGAGGTATGCTAATTTTCAGAATATATATTTTCACATAAAAAGCAGATGTATTACAAATGTGTTGCAGTGACAGGCCTTTGCTTCCTCCTGACTTTATTCACCATGTATATGAATAATAAAAATAAGGTATGTTTAGGATGCAAGCAAGTGTTTTAACTAGTCAGTAGCCAACTACAAGAGATTCAGTTGGGTTGTTGCATTTACATAATTCAGTTTTGCTAAAAAAAAAAAAATGCTGGGTTGTTTGGACTAACCCAACATTTGGGTTAAAATGTAATAAAAAAAATTTACCCATCAGCTAAATTCCATGTTTGACCCACAGTTTGGTTGAAACAACCCAGCATTTGTGTGTGTGTGTGTGTGTGTGTGTGTATACACAAGGTGAGTGATGTAATTAATTTTTAGTTCAAATAGGTCTTGATTGTAAAAAGTTGTTTGTGTGTCAGTCAGGTCATGTTTAGTTGTAATCTTGTGATGTAAGAATGAGTTTGTTCCTCTACTTATTTTTATATACAGTCGTGGCCAAAAGTTTTGAGAATTACATAAATATTGGAAATTGGAAAAGTTGCTGCTTAAGTTTTTTATAATAGCAATTTGCATATACTCCAAAATGTTATGAAGAGTGATCAGATGAATTGCATAGTCCTTCTTTGCCATGAAAATTAACTTAATCCCAAAACAACCTTTCCACTGCATTTCATTGCTGTCATTAAAGGACCTTCTGAGATCATTTCAGTAATCCTCTTGTTAACTCAGGTGAGAATGTTGACGAGCACAAGGCTGGAGATCATTATGTCAGGCTGATTGGGTTAGAATGGCAGACTTGACATGTTAAAAGGAGGGTGATGCTTGAAATCATTGTTCTTCCATTGTTAACCATGGTGACCTGCAAAGAAACGCGTGCAGCCATCATTGTGTTGCATAAAAATGGCTTCACAGGCAAGGATATTGTGGCTACTAAGATTGCACCTAAATCAACAATTTATAGGATCATCAAGAACTTCAAGGAAAGAGGTTCAATTCTTGTAAAGAAGGCTTCCGGGCGTCCAAGAAAGTCCAGCAAGCGCCAGGATCGTCTCCTAAAGAGGATTCAGCTGCGGGATCGGAGTGCCACCAGTGCAGAGCTTGCTCAGGAATGGCAGCAGGCAGGTGTGAGCGCATCTGCACGCACAGTGAGGCGAAGACTTTTCAGGGCAGCAGAAAAGCCACTTCTCTCCAAAAAAAACATCAGGGACAGATTGATCTTCTGCAGAAAGTATAGTGAATGGACTGCTGGGGACTGGGGCAAAGTCATATTCTCCGATGAAGCCCCTTTCCGATTGTTTGGGGCATCTGGAAAAAGGCTTGTCCGAAGAAGAAAAGGTGAGCGCTACCATCAGTCCGGTGTCATGCCAACAGTAAAGCATCCTGACACCATTCATGTGTGGGGTTGCTTCTCATCCAAGGGAGTGGGCTCACTCACAATTCTGCCCAAAAACACATGAATAAAGAATAAAGAATGGTACCAAAACACCCTCCAACAGCAACTTCTTCCAACAATCCAACAACAGTTTGGGGAAGAACAATGCATTTTCCAGCACGATCACCGTGCCGTAAGGCAAAAGTGATAACTAAGTGGCTCGGGGACCAGAATGTTGAAATTTTGGGTCCATGGCCTGGAAACTCCCCAGATCTTAATACCATTGAGAACTTGTGGTCAATCCTCAAGAGGCGGGTGGACAAACAAAAACCCACTAATTCTGACAAACTCCAAGAAGTGATTATGAAAGAATGGGTTGCTTTCAGTCAGGATTTGGCCCAGAAGTTGATTGAGAGCACGCCCAGTCGAATTGCAGAGGTCCTGAAAAAGAAGGGCCAACACTGCAAATACTGACTGTTTGCATTAATGTCATGTAATGTCGATAAAAGCCTTTGAAACTTATGAAGTGCTTGTAATTATATTTCAGTACATCACAGAAACAACTGAAACAAAGATCTAAAAGCAGTTTAGCAGCAAACTTTTTGAAAACTAATATTTATGTAATTCTCAAAACTTTTGGCCACGACTGTATATATATAATTGTGATATATATGTAGCTGATCAGTCAAGAACAGTTTTTAAGTAAACTTTAATGAAATGTACAAGAGACATTAACAGAATAACTCAATAGATCAATAGAGGATAATATCCATTTTATTTTTTTAAAAGGTTTAAAGTCAACACATTGTTTAATGTGTAACACTAATACTTTTTAAATGTAGTTTTATATTGAAATATGTTAATTTTCTAAAATTATGTCAACACAGACAAACAAGGTGCTTAGACTGGGCCATGTGTAAACCCTCCCCCCACCAATGTTTTTTTTTTTTTTTTTTTTTTTTCTGCATTCAAGAAGCCATTTCACTTAGATATATATCACAGTTGGAAAGAAAATATTATTGCATGTCAACTTTACTCACCCACGCTTTCACCATCACCCCTATCAAAAGTTTTAAACTACAGCCTGCTAAAAATACCCAACCTCTTTACCAGAAATGCTCAAAGTGTACTTTGGAAATTGCTCTCCATTGGACATCATAAATGATGCAGGCTGTGGATTTAAAGCTTGTAATCGGTATCTTCCATGGGAAATGTACCCACAGAAATGTAAAACACAGTCATTTAAGCACTGGGTTATGAGATGGTGGGAAACCTTTTTTTATAAGCAATAAGCCAAGAATAAATTTATATTAAGTTCTTGGGAGCTTGACACAATTATTATTTTTTTTTTACTTTACAGATTCAGTACACCTCAGCATCCACCCAGAACACCACAGAAGAGAGTTTTTAACAGACAAGCATATTTTGTTCAGAAAGAGTAAAAATCTAGTTCATGTTATTGCAATTAATTTAACTCAATCTCATGAGGAAAGACGTGACTATGCATAACTTTTCGCAAAATACGGACCTGCAGGTACAAATCCACGTTTTCTCATGAGATCAGACAGAATTAATTATACCAGTCCATGCTGTGGAATGGCATTTTAGACTTTAAAACCAATTTACAGCAAGTGCATGTCAACGTTTTGCCCGAAACACAATGATTTCTTCTGCATATGTCACAAATTGTGCCTTGTAGGTTCAGTAATATGTATAAATGGACACTAATAACTCCTCACTGACCCTGGTCCAGTTACACACTAAAGACGCCAGGCACAGTTAAACAAAGTAAACAAATTCATGAGTAAATATGATTCACGCAGCCCAACTGTCAAACAGAGAAGGACACAATTCCCACTGGGAGCTTAACTAATCTTAGCTGTTTGCCAGGTCATTCCTGCAGGGCTTGGGAGGCCAAAGAAAAGTCAATCCAAAACACTGTTGTTTCCACAGCCCGTTCCCATGCAGCTCGTTCTAGATGTGACAGAATAAGACCTTTTATCTCCAACACTTCAGAACAAGAGCAGCCTGCATTGGAAAATTAGCCATATAAAAAGGACCTAGACTCAAAGGTTGTGCAGTTAACTTTGGGGGATGTCAGGGTTGGGAGTGCAATAACAGCTCTTGGCGAATCTGTTTGGATGTCTTTGAGACATTGTTGATGATTCAGATGTTCGTCTGCCGAAAATATTCAGCTCTCCCCTGCAGTGTCATTGTCCTGGCAGTGAACCAAGAGAAGTAATTCACACGAGCATGAACTGACCACACATGGATTGATGCATTAAATCTGTCAATCTGTTAAAGAAATATTGAAATGAAAGCTGTTAGCAGCTAAAACGAATCCTAGACTATATGTGTGAAACTAAATAATCAGATGTCACAGCAAATAGTGTTTGTGGTCTGCATGTGTGATGATTAGAGATGATTCCTTGCACTGTCAAACACTGACTAATATATCTGACTGATCTGAAAAGAAGTCTAAATCATTTAGATGAAAGAGACACTACAGAGAAAGTAAGAGTACAGAGAGGTAAACAAATATTATTCAAAGACGAATGTCATTTCAATAAGCTAATCTTTAGGAATATTTCATTCATGTTTTTTCATTACAGTCCATTTTTGCTCTGTCAGTGGAAATATTTGCAAACTAAGCCATGGTAGAATTAACCATTATGGTGTGGTCATGTTTACAGTTTTCAACAACTTTTCCCACGTGAGCCTCCACACGATCATGAATTTCACTTGAGGGTGACAGTTTCACATTGATCAACACGTGAGAGGATGGATGACTTTTTCAGTAGACGTACGTTTTTTTTTTACTAAATGTGACCACATCTTTATGCATCTCCAAGCAAGCAAAGTAATTATGTTTTTTCCTGAATAAAATTGTTTTTGAATGAATTGGTTTAATAAAGAATTAGTGATTCACTCATAAAACAGTCTCTTGTTTAGTTCCTGAACGAATCAGTGTTTTGAGGGTATCAGCTAAGTGAATGATTCATTCATCACTCATAAAGACAGAAACTTGATTTATATCTGAATTAATCTGTGTTTTTGTCAAACTGGTTGAGTGAATGTTTCAGTGACTCCATCTGTTCTGTGAATGCATCTGAAGCCACATAATCTTCGTTTAAATAAGTAATTACTATTAAATTAACAAAATAATGTTCTATATACAGTAGTACATTCTCCATGTTGTCATTGTCATGTGACCTACCAGTGTCATTTGGGATGCTTCACTGCCATTCAGCCTCATGGGATAGTAAAGTGTTTTATAGTGTTAGATATAGGAAATATTATGTTATTTGGGGATTTTTGTATTTATTTATTTATTGCCTACTGTTTTATGAAAACTGTGAATTCATACATACTACTCTGTTCACATAATGTTTTTCACCAAGATAGTAAGGAAATATGTGATTTAGCTTGTTCCGAATTCCTGAACAAACCAGTGTTTTGAACAAATCAATTTCAAATTGAACACAAAACATTTCAAATCTATTTTTAAGCTTGTAAAACGCGGTTCATTTGAAAGCTCAGCCATGTTGAAACATTGGCCTTGTATGCAGTAATGTTTCCCTACAAAGGTGACATAGAGAGTAAAGGCAAATCAGAAGAGATATGACTTGATTTGTTTGTTGTCACATATGTATATACATTTAAATATTTCTATTGCATAAAATAGGCCTATCAGTCTTTATACACCATATATCATGTTTAAGATTGGTGAAATCTTCATAAGTGTTCTCTAGTGGGCCGGATCTAATGGGATTGCACTGAAATGTCTCAGATTAAAAATGAACAATTAATATTTTGGATTTTAATCCACAATTTGACTCTAGCACTACCGCTGAGATTAAATAAAAGCCACATTAACAGTAATTGTAAAGTGAGGTTACATTTTCAGTGCCAGTGCAATTTATTCAGACAATGTTAAAGTGAGGACATTATACAGTCAGAGAGAGCTTTGAAAAAGACATAAAGCCAGAGTATGAGGTGTGGCTGTTAACATTCCTTAATTTAATGCAAAACACTCTCCGTCTCTCTGTTCATCTTTTTTTTCTTTTTTTTTTTTAGAAGCAAGCTGTGCTAATGAAGTGGAAAGATTTGCACAATGCTTGCAATATCACAACCATGAAGTCATATTTCACCTCGGACAGACTTCAAAGTAAGTTATTTCATGTTTGGATTAATATGTACTCAAGGATAAATCTATCCATCTAATACCATATGAAATGTAATCCTTCTCCCAGCAGTGGATGAAAAGATAATACTTCTCTCCCTTCCTAGTGCTGTCTTTCCATCCATATACGAATGCTCTGTGTGTTTCTATCTCTTTTTTCATCACTACACTTATTGAGA